>NC_083290.1:36961890-37284390 GCF_963506605.1 Zootoca vivipara | reverse complement strand
TTTAAAGGGGCTTAAGGTAGTGTACATGGAAAGGATCTCATGGAAGCAGTCACCAGATCCAGACCTGCTTTGCTTCAGCAAGATTCTTACACTGTGCACCTTCAGACTGTATCCTTTGGGACCTTTTCATCTACTGGAAAGAATGACATGATAAACCAGACATAAGCAGTAACCAGTAGATTTTTTTTTCCCCTAATGGTACATCTGTAGAAGACACCTCCTTTGTCTAAACATATTCCCTCTGAAGGAAATGCCTCTTCTGAGATTCCTTTATACCGATGCATTTGCAAAATTCAATTGATTAACAGCACAATCCTATCATTCTCATTGAGTTCAATGGGGTTCACTCCCAGATAAAACAGGAGACTACTCTCTACTGAGTCAAACCACTGGTTCATCCAACACCGTGCTGTCTGTAGCAGGGGTAGTCAACGCGGTGCCCTCTAGATGCTTTGGCCTCTTAACACTCATCAAGCCACCATAGCCAGCGATGGTCAGGGATGATGGAAGTTGTAGTCCAAATATCTGGAGGACGCTGCATTGGTTGCCCTTTGTCTAGGATCCTATGCTGCCTGGCAGGGGTTCTTCAGATTGTCAAACAGGAGTGTCTCCCAGCCTGGAGATAGCAGGGATTGAACCTTGATCATAGAAACAGAACTGTAGAGTTGGAAGGGACCTTGAGGGTCATCTAGTCCAACCTCCTGTAATCCAGAAATCTTTTGCCCGATGTGGGGCTCAAACCTATGACCCTAAGATTAAGCGTCTCATGCTCTACCAACTGAGCTATTCCTCATATATACCATCCTGCCTACCACTGAATGACAGCTCTACCCCTTAAAGATTGCAGCCTACATAAAACATACAATGAACAATGAAATCCTTTGCATTGCTCAGAGGTATGTTTCTTTTTTTTCTTTCTTTCTTTCTTTCTTTATTAAACAAAGATAAAACAAAGAATAATACATACACATACATTCATGCCATACATCATACATAGAATAGACAAAAAATCAATTACCTACACTAACATACCTTACCTACACACATTACACTCGTACCTATATTGCTAAATTGCTTATATTTATTATATTCAAATTTCTTATCAAAATTTAAAAGTCCATTAGGACATTTATAGGGAAAGTTCAATAGGGAAAGAAAAGAGCGATAGACGGGATAGATGGGGGCTAAGGCCTAACTTGAAAGGGGGGAGGAAGGAGAAAAAGAAAAGAAAAAGAAAAAAAAGAAAAAAAGGGGAAAGTAAAGAAAAAAGAAAAAAGAAAAAAGAGCAAAGAAGGGAGAGCAAAAAAGAAAAGTGATTCGGACTGATTCAACAGTCATCTTTCAACTTAATTAACTTCATCTTCTGACACTTCCACCGCGCTATACACAGGGGTTTACCCTTCAGTATTTCTTATATTGTCCTCTATTTACCAATCGTAATCTCGTTTTTCACCTAATACTTGATCCCGATTCCATACCTAAATCATTATCATCTTATCACAAGTACTGTAAGAAAAAAAAGTGAACACTCTAAATTTCTTATAAGCAATCCTGTATAGTTATTCTAAACACAACCATGTTCTGTTCCCCACTCCCATTTTCCTTAAATAATCATTGAGGCACTCCCACTGTTTTCTGATCTTGTCTCTAGGCTTATTACGTATCAAATCTGTTAGTTTAGCTAGTTCTAGGTATTCGCAAAGTTTGTCGACCCATTCACTTCTCGTTGGTATTCTTGGTTCCTTCCAGGTTTTTGCAATAAGCGTCCTTGCCGCTGTTGTTGCATATAAATATATGTCTGCCTTATCTCAGGGTATGTCACTATTTAGGATACCCAATAGATATGATTCCGCTTTTTTCCCATACGAGGTTTTGATTAGTTTTTGGGTTTCCCGGTGGATCAGAGGTATGTTTCATTGAGTTCAATGCAACTGACTTCCAGGTAAGCATGCAGAGGATAACCCTATATGTCAGGTATAGGCAAACTCAGCCCTCCAGATGTTTTTGGCCTACAACCCCCATCATCCCTAGGTAGCAGGACCAGTGGTCAGGGATGATGGGAATTGTAGTCTCAAAACATCTGGAGGGCCGAGTTTGCCTATGCCTACTATATGTACTAACCTGGAAGTAGTTCCCACTGAACTCGATTGGGCATTACAGATTTGCATTAAATGAGTGACAGTTCATTTACCTCCATTCGTTATGGACTGATGATTGGGTGGATTTTGCATTATGAGCTTTCTAACTGCATTTTGCATCATGTCTTTATCTACTCAATGAAGATTGATTTGTAAATGTTTATGTAAATGATGATATATGTGCGCTTTGTGCACTGAGAAATTCATCATATCACACATTATAATTTACAAGTTTGTTTTTGAGGGTTTACTCAAACTGCCTTTGTGGCTTCAGTACTCACAATAAATCTTGATTGCAGAGACGTGAACACAAAACATATAAGTTCATCATCAATTCATTCTCCAATAAGCACAGTGGAAAGTCTTGCGCAATTGTAGCAGCAGAATAGAAAGTTCCTCCGTTAAACACACTCATTAGAAAGAAGGCTACTTGTTCACATCAAAAGTTGGAAATGGGGGCCAAGAAATTTAGCTGTCTGAAATGAAGGACAAAATGGCACCCCAAAATACCATGCATAGAAGCAAGTTGGACAGACGACTGAATCTAATTTCAATATCGGCAACAGGAAAGGGTTCTCCACCACACATGAAGGCAATTGGCTAGTTATGGAGTTGTAAAGCAGGACAGGTAGTACACACAGTTATGTCTTCCAACAGAAGGATGCAGATGGCAGAAAGAGGTAGTGAGACCAAATACACTCCTAGCTCCACTACTGTGGTTGTGCTGTTCTTGTTTTTTAGACCTGCACTTGAGACTAACACATTCAGAGAGGATGCTGTGATGGATTGGGCTGGCTTGAGTAGAACTCCAGGGTGTTAAGTGTTAAACCCAGCCTCTTAGTTGATTGACGGCATTCCTTTCCATTAGGGGCGGAACAGCCACGGGTTTAAAGAAGATGGGTAGCCGTTAATTCGGGGGAGAGAAGGTTTTGGGAGCAGGAGCGTGTGGGAGGTTGTGGAGTAGGTTACTAGAGTAGGTGTAGATGGGGAATTAGTTAGGTTTGTAATTATATGATTAACAAGAACAGTTCTATTGAAACCACATGCTTGTACACATGAAACCTGAACGCAACCGTTAAGATTTTAAGACATTAAATGTTAAGTTAAAGTGCCATTTAAACTATCGTCGGTGTGATCTTTCCAGCAGAGGTATCTATTGATCATCTGGTGGGGATACTCATTAAAAGGACAAAACCCCTATCTAAAGCAGAAAGGATAGTTTGTTGTCCCTTGAGTGCACCGAGAGGGGGAGGAAGAGGGAGACTGGTTCAAGGGTGACACAAAGTTTCCTCGGGAGGGAGGAAAGCTTCACAGTGGGGAAAGCTCAAGTGAGGAGAACCCCTTACTGGTGTGTACACTAAAAATAGTCTCATATTCACCCCAGAGCTTAAAAAGATACCGGGCCACGTTTGAGCTGGGAAAGTACTCTCATTTTATTTGTAAAACCCACAAGGGATAGGGGGATTACAATAAGGCTATAGGGAAGAGTGGAGAAGTTTAGTGTTACCTCAGAAATCCCTATTAGTGCTTTGATAATTTGAGAGGTTCGAAAACAAAAGGCGTAAGGTGGGAACCTCTTACGTTGCAGATGCCAATGTAGACTTTAAACAGACTTCCTCTTCTCAGACATCCATGTTGAACACGAGGACATTAGTGAGTGGAGTGATGAGGCTTACTTAGGGTTCCGCCAAGTTCTACTACTCAGAGAAGAAACCTTGAGATTAATGAACCTAAATTAGCCATGCCCAATAACTTCAATTAATCTACTCTGGGTATAACAAGCATTGGAGTCGACCCAACAGGATTTTTGCCAATGTGAATGAAGCACAAGGGGTCCATTTTATTTAGCTATTTGCATTTTTAAACAATTGGTCCTATTCTTATATTGCCCATACACCACATACACCGCCACAAATAGGTTTGCTGGAAAAGAATTAATGTGGAACTCCAGAAGTGGATTTACATGTCAAAGGACTTGTGAGCTGTGTTCTGGCACTGCTTGCAAAGTCCCAGAATGAGCATGAACACAGTTGCGACGGACCCCTCCTCTGACTCTCAGATTCCCCCTGCTGCTTTTTATTTCTCTGTGACGAAGAGCAGAGTACTTCGTCACAGAGTACTTCGAGGTCCGCCTAAAATAGCAATCTTCCCTTCCACTTAAGGTCTTTTAAAAACAAGGGTACACCTATCCCGCTACCGTGGCCAGTTACAGGCTTGGCTCTGGGTTACTGGGAATAAAGCTCCTTTTTGCCTTAAGTCCAGGGCTTCCCTCACTTAGGGTCCCTCCCTGTTACTGTTACCTCAGCACACAGGGCAACAATGTGGCACTCCTGAGCTTCTCGTTCCTTCACCCCTCTTTCGTGTAACTCGAGGACCTGACTCATCACCCTGTAAGTCCTAGTGTCCCTTTCTTCAAGTTCACCACCTTTTGAGCCCGTCCGCCTTGCTGGATCAAACAGTCGACGACATTTCTTTGCACAACAAGAACAAGACTTCATTTTTAATATAACACATCGGTTTCGGTATTTCCTTTGTTTACAATATCATACAGTGGAACCTCGGTTTATGAACACCTCGGTTTACGAATTTTCGGTTTGTGAACGCCGCGGACCCATCTGGAACAGATTAATTCACATTCCATTACTTTCAATGGGAAAGTTCGCTTCAGTTTATGAACGCTTCAGTTTATGAACAGACTTCCTGAACCAATTACACTCATGCTTCGGGTTAAGTATGCTTCAGTTTAAGTACTCCGTGGACCCGTCTGGAACGGATTAATCCACTTTCCATTACTTTCAATGGGAAAGTCCGCTTCAGTTTATGAACACTTCTGTTTATGAACAGACTTCCGGAACCAATTGTGTTCATAAACCGAGGTACCACTGTATCATCATTCAGTGGAATAACAATAATTCCAACTCAAAGCCCTCAAAGAGATGTTTATTCGGCTTTACGCCCATCATAAAACACAATACAACAAAACAAAACAAATAAAACAGCAGACTCGTACAAGCCACAAATAATATAACACAATTCACAGCTCACAAGGACAAATATTAACAATTCAAAAAAGAAAAGTTTAAGATTAAAATTAAAGTTTTAGGCACTACGCTAAAATCAATATCTGATGTCATTTTAGAAAATTCTTATAACGATCAATAATCAGCTAACATTCCATTCCGTCCAATATAAGGATCCACATCTTGAAGAACCCAGGCAAGCTGTAGGTCAACTGGTTTGTCAGCCATAGGCTGGATTATGGAGATTAGTATACTAGCACGAGCCGAACTGTACATAGGGCAGATAAACATAACATGGTGTAGAGATTCAGTTGATTTAATTTCACAAGCACACATTGAAGAGACTTGGCCCTTAGTAAATCTATGTCTCAGCACGTTTTTTGGAAAAACATTGAACCTAGCTTTAATGAAGGCATATCGGTGAGATGCGGCCGTAAGTGATGTTAAGTAGGACGGAGCATGGTAAATGAGGGATTCCAACTCAATCTCTCCTAGTCACCACTATCCTGGCCCCACACCCTCTAACTTCCAGTCACCACTCTCTCCCACCCTCTTCTCACGGAGTGAGTGCAACTTAACTCTTAACACCCTGGAGATATTCCCAAACCCTTAAACTAAGCCCAATCCGTCACACCAGTTCCTTGCTTCTTAGGCTGCAAAATCACCATACATTTGAAGCACACATACCTCTCTAAAGAATCCTGGAACTGTAGTTCATCCCTCAGATAGCTACAATTATCAGCATCCTTAACAACCTACTGTTCATAGGATTCTTTTTCGAGGGGGGTTGCTTTAAATGTATGGCATATCTGAAGCATTAGCATAAACAGAGCCAATATTTTTCACCTAGTTGTGAAAAACAGGAGAGAGCCAACACTATAACCCTGAAATCTTCCACCCCTGTCATAGACTAATATTTTGGAATAAGGCATTTGTTTGTCTGATAACAAGAATCATAGAATTGTAGAGTTGGAAGGGACCCTGAGGGTCACCTAGTTTTTTGGTGCCAGCAATATGAAGTATTATTCTCTCCACCCATAGCAGCTAGCTTGATAAGAAAGAATATCTGAGCACACTTATCCTTGTAGGAACCTGTTACAGAGATAATGCCTGATTACTAGTGTTCTCTATTGTGACAGAAGCTGAGAAAATAATTTCCATTAATCTGCTGTTATTAGATATGATTGCTTCACAGTCTGCCACGCACCAGAGAAGAATGTTATAATGGATCTGAAGTTGCAGCAACATCCATTAATAAATCTGTTTTCAGACCCTGATGCTTTAAGGTTACTAAAAAAAGCCTTAATGGCTACAGATGGCAAAGAGCCTGATTCCCAAGTGTAACGTATCTTGAAATACTTAAGCAAACATTATCTGTGTTAACTTTTCAAAATCACCATAGTATGAACAGAGAAATCAGACTACCTCCTTCCAGTCCACCTCATCTGCATTCATGTCAAACCCATTCTGTTCTGTTTCTGCATTTATTTGCTTTTTAAATTTTAGTTCTTAAAAAATCCCCCATTAAACAACTTTAAAATCTATTTCCTCTCAAAATACACATTTTAAATTGCATTCCCATGCAATTTTTTTTTGGGGGGGGGGGGAGCCAATAACTAAGAACAAGCCTACATCCAAGCTCATAGTTAGCGAGGAGAGAGCTCTGGTTCAGACAACGCCCTAAGCCAAACCTTCCATGGAAACCTGGAAACCTGGTTAAAAGGTTTCATGAAGCTTTATTGGAAACACCCTTCCAGTTTCCCAGGAGCATTAAAACGAATAGAGAGAGTACAATCAGTCAAGCATGGAAAAAAGAATACAGATAAATGTATTGTACAGTTCCAGTGGACCCAATGTTTGACTAGTAGAAAAGACCTTTCAACCTGGCCAAGGCAAGTCAAGGAACCAAAGCAACTCCTCTTTATGCAGTACTTAAAGTACAGGGGTTTCATGAAAAGTAATGTGCCAGGACTCCATTGGTTCTCTGACCTTCTCCCTTTCATCACATGAGACTTGGGCCTACACCCTTGAAGTCTCCCACATGAACACCCAATATGTACACAGCCTGTATGTTCCAGCAAACCCCTGGCTCTTTACTTCCCGTCTCTGTGTGTGCATGTGCCGTGCAGTACGCATCATGTGCAGGCTACCTTCACGCACCCCTGTTCCCTGACATTTCCCTTTGTTCTGCTTGTTCCCCGTTTTCGCAAGTCTAACCACAAGCCTCTCACGGCAAAGTCGGCTTACGTGTTGAGAAAGCGTTCCCCCCGCCCGCCCACCTGTGTGCCTATGTGCTTGCAGTTTCATGCTCTTGGAAGAAATGCACCGCTATACATTTCTCCTACAGGTTCCTGATTGCACCAAGGTTTCTAACCACATTCATCCGAAAGCACTTAGAAGCCTCTTCAGAGCATCCCGATCAAAGTGAAAAGGACAGGGAAGCAAACACTATGCATCCCCCACATGCCCAAATATAACTCCACTGAGGACATAACAATGAATCGCAACTCAACAAAGCCTAGAATAGTGTAGATGGTTTTTTAAAACCCAAGAAGATGGGACTTCTGAAAAACACCATTAATATACGTAGAGGGGTGAGCCTATAGAGTCTATAGATAACATGGACTCTGACAGTAAGGAAAGAAATTTCCCTGTGTCCCTTTCAGTACTTTAATATTTTGAGGCATTGGGCATAGCTGCATTGGGCATAAATGATAGAATGGGATGTCATTTTCATTTAAAGCTATGTACGTCTTACTCAAGAACAAAGAAGAAAAGAGAGAGTTGGGCGGGGGGGAACGAACACAAGGTCATCTCCATGGAGTTCCTCCATCTATTCTCATTACCCAACACAACAACACTACAATATCTTCGTATGAGAGCCTTTTGATTAGAAATACTAAATTAAGATTTACTGTTTCTTGCCAGTGGGAATGGTATACTCAACTAAAGAGAAAGCCATTTAAACCCTCGCTTGAATCCTTTTGGAAGAGCCTATTTCTTCAAAAAGGCTGGAGATTTACAATAATTGCCTCCGAACCCTTTGGCTAAAGCAAACAGCATTAACAGCAAGGTGCAGAAGCATTTAAGTTTAAAGACTGAAATTAAATGCACAAATCTTGTTTAACTTCATATTGGGCCGGCAAATCTGTTTTCACAAACAGTTGAATGTGCCACTTGAAGCCCAATTCCTTGAGAGGAAGATGGGTGGGGGAAAGGTGGAGAGTTGAATTAGAGGCATAAATTTCCAGTTCTGTTGATGTATTACTTTTATTAGACAGTTTTACATTCAACATATTTTAGACAAAGAAGTGTAATGCATATTTCATATTCCCTTTGTTTTTGAGAGGGCTCAAGAGGACATTTAAATAAAACTTTATAGGGCAGGCCCAGAAACACACTGTGTTGCTAAATCTCTAATCTAGGTCTAAACTGGATTTATGGTGTTCCATCTCAGAGGACAGAGGAGAAGGTGTAAAAAGGGACAAGGCAAAGAAGGCTTTTTCTTACAGGAAGAAATCTAGCAATGGTAACAGTTCCTTACGTGGAAAACTACCTTTTCTGGGGTGAAGGATCTGTGCAGAACAAGCTCATATATTTTTGAAAAACCTGTGGCTAAAGAACCTCACATCAAGCAATAAATATGGATGAATGCAGCAAATTGCATACAGCAGCTTTGGATCTATCACTGCATTCAGAAGCATTGTAAGAAGGTTGCTGAAACACCACGGAATGTGCTAAGACAGGGATGGGGGAACATTAGGTCCCTAAGGTGTTGCTGAACTACCTTTAGCCCCAGCATGCATGGTCAAGGGGTCAGGGGCCAGGGATATTGGGAGTTGTAGTTACAGGTAGGTAGCCGTGTAGGTCTGAGTCGAAGCAAAATAAAAAAAATTCCTTCAGTAGCACCTTAAAGACCAACAAAGTTTTTATTTTGGTATGAGCTTTCATGTGCATGCACACTTCTTCAGATACACTTGAAACAGAAGTGTCAGACACTTATGTATATACAGAGGGTGGTGGGGGTGGGTGGGAATGGGTAATGGGCTGATGGGAATGGTAAACCTGTAGATGGCTGTTAACGACTGCTGATGACTGCAATTAGTCCTGGGGGGGAAATGCAAGGGCTGAGGCGCTAAAGAAAGCTTGATCATGCATAATGAGATAAGAATCCGATGTCTTTATTCATCCCAGGTGGCTCCATGGTTTTAAGCTTGGTAATGAGTTTTAAGCTTGGTAATGGTAATGGGAGTTGTAGTTCAGCAACATCTGGGGGGAGGGGGGAGAGAGAGAAAAGTTCCCTGCTCCTGTGATAGCAGCAGAACTTGGAAAGCTCATTTTCAAAAGGAACCAGTGCTGGGTCAAGCTCAACATGCCCCAAAAGGAACTACTGTAACTCCTGTCCATGTTTGTCCATGTACAAGAAAGTACAGTGGTATCTCGGGTTACAAACACCTTGGGTTACAAACACTTCAGGTTACAGACTCCGCTAACCTGGAAGTAGTACCTCTGGTTAAGAATTTTACCTCAGGATGAGAACAGGAATCGTGCACCGCCGGCGTTCCGGCAGCGGGAGGCCCCATTAGCTAAAGTGGTACCTCAGGTTGAGAACGGTTTCAGGTTAAGAACAGACCTCCAGAACGAATTAAGTTCGTAACCAGAGGTACCACTGTAGTTTGGGTCACATTCAGATCACAGTTCATGTTCATCTGAATGATCCTCTGGATTTTCTTTTCCAGCATTCAGAATGTCACAAGCTGTTGTACTGAAGTATAAAATACACTTAAGATGAAGAAGACATAAACACAAGCAAGGCACACGGAC
Source organism: Zootoca vivipara (assembly GCF_963506605.1). Taxonomy (NCBI): domain Eukaryota; kingdom Metazoa; phylum Chordata; class Lepidosauria; order Squamata; family Lacertidae; genus Zootoca; species Zootoca vivipara. The sequence goes on along the minus strand of NC_083290.1, from coordinate 37,274,408 downwards.
ACGGACACACCAGCATTGTTTGATTCCACACAGACCCCACAAAAATGATATTTAAGCTTGAAGGCCCAAAGAGTCTAATGAGTTAAGACAAAACACATGCAAGAGAATTAACCTGAAGGTGAACTATCCCCAAATGAGTTTGATTTGCTTTCAGTTCACCCAGCAATTATGACATTTACTTTCAGGCACAGAGCAAAGGGGTTGTTTTTGTTTTTGTTTTAACTAAGTTGGTGAACTTTGCTAAACCAAACCTACTCCCAAGTAAGGATGTGCACTGTTTCAGTCTTAATACTGTGCTTAACACGATCAAGACAGGAGTGCCTGGCGTGCTCTGGTCCATGGGGTCACGAAGAGTCGGACACGACTAAACAACAACAACATGATCAAAAACCCAATCATTGGCCCAGTATACCTGAAGGAGCATCTCCACCCCCATCACTCAGCCCATACACTGACACTGACGTCCTCCTCCGAGGGTCTTCTGCTGGTTCCCTCACTGCAAGATGTGAAGTTACAGGGAACCTACCTAGCGAGTCTTCTAGGTAGTGGTGCCCTCCCTGTGGAACGCCCTCCCACCAGATGTCAAGGAGATAAAGAACTGCACAACTTTTAAAAGACATCTGAAGGCTGTGGTTGGTAGGTTCTTAACATTTGATGTTTTATGATTTTAGATATGCTGTAAGCCACCCAGAGTGACTGGGGGAACCCAACCAGATGTGTGGGGTATAAATAATATTTTTTTTAATTGTTGTTGTTGTTCATTCCAAGCACTGGTTAGGAGCAAATCAATTCACATTTCTTATGATGTGTTTAGATTAGTGCTGTGTACAAATGAACTCCAGAAATTCTCTATCTAACCTGTGAACAGATAAAACTGGGGTGAGGGTTTTTACACAAATTCTTCAACAATAGGAGCAGCACAGCTTCTTTCTTTCCCCCTAAATTTTATAAGAAGGTTTGACAATGTAGAATCCATAGCCTACCAATGTGCCTTTCCTCTGCCCCCAGGATTCTCTCCCCATCTTGAAAATAGGTTTGAAAGAAACATTATGTTGCAGTCAAAATGACTGGTTGGGGTGTGTGCGTTTGTATGTGTGTCCACCATCAGTTTATCTGGCTTGCAAATGTGCCCATACGTTTTAAAAGGCTGGCCTCTCCCTCCCTCCCTCTCTCCCTGTTTTTAGAAAATACATTGAATTTTCCATAAGGCTCACCATTACCACCTAGTGTTACATGGTATATTGCAGTTAAAACGTTTTATTTGCAACTGTATAGCTGAGTCCCTAGTGCAGGCATCCCCAAACTTCGGACCTCCAGATGTTTTTGACTACAATTCCCATCTTCCCCAACCACTGGTCCTGTTAGCTAGGGATTATGGGAGCTGTAGGCCAAAGCATCTGGAGGGCCGCAGTTTGGGGATGCCTGCCCTAGTGTCACTCCATAGCATTGAGGCCAGATAATGGCAGCCATTACAAACAAAAAACAAAGCAGAGTGGAGAAAATTTGGAGTAAATTCTCTTTAAAGTGGCCCTTTTCTAAGAGGGTAAGAGAAAAAAGAATAGAGTGGTACCCTGGATTAAAAACAGCTTAGTTTATAAAGAACTTGGAATAAGAACGCTGCAAACCCGGAAGTAGGTGTTTTGGTTTGTGAACTTTTCCTTGGAAGCAGAACATGTTCAGCTTCCTGTTATGTGTATTCCATTTGTAAATTGTGTCCCCCACTGCTATGGGAAAGCACGCCTTGGTTTAAGAATGCTTTGGTTTAAGAATGGACTTCCGGAACAGATTAAGTTCGTAAACCAAGGTACCACTGTATATCAGAGAAAGTTTTATTGATAAAGTTTGGGTTACAACAATACATAATATCAGAATGGTACAGTATCTCTATTGGGTACAAAGTTTCTGAAGTCAGCTCCACCACACATGAACACCCTGTGAATGAATGTGGCACAGTGGGTTAAACCACTGAGCCTAGGGCTTGCTGATCAGAAGGTTGGTGGTTCGGATGCCCGCGACGGGATGAGCTCCCGTTGCTCGGTCCCAGGTCCTGCCAACCTAGCAGTTCAAAAGGATGCCAAAGTGCAAGTAGATAAATAGAGTCGGTCACGACTAGACCCAATGGTCAGGGGTCCCTTTACCTTTTTTATTTACAGGTAGGTAGCCGTGTTGGTCTGCCGTAGTCAAAACAAAATAAAAAAATCCCTTCCAGTAGCACCTTAGAGACCAACTAAGTTTGTCATTGGTGTGAGCTTTCGTGTGCATGCACACTTCTTCAGTGGGTGCAACTATGTTCCTAGTTGCTCTGACCCTAGTCTCAGGCTCCTGCAGAGGCAGAAGATTTGGGTCGGAAGGTGCATTTCTGTTAACACAAACACTTCTGTACACAAAGAAAGTTATTGTCAAGTTTGTTTAAGCTCTTGTGGCATAAAAGATGAGTGGAAGACCAAAAATGCCTATCAGGCAGAATGAACCTGTTTGCAAGTGACACAGAAACAGCAGGAATGTTGAGATGCAATTCTGTCTTCCTGCACAACCAACCAAGTATCTGAATATACAAACACTTTAAAAAATGTGTTTCAGCTTTCACACATATACAGCTAATGAAAGAGAGGCTCAAAAATATTTCAACAGCGCAATCTGAAGTGTGTTTTCTTGGAAGAAAACCCCATTATGTTCAATGGAACTTACTCCCTAGTAAGTGCATTTAAGGGTTATGATTCCAGCACAATCTTCCACATGCTCACATAGAAGTTATGTCTTTTGTGGCCATAATGCTCAAGTAAGTGGCTCTAGGATGCAGGTGAAAGTGGTCTCCAGCTGTGTTTCCTAGGAAGTAAATCCTACTGAAATTCAGTGGGACAATTTCTGAGTAAGTATATCTATGATCACTGTGGATGGAGGAGTCTTACCAATTTCTGTCCATCTCTTTCTCATTTGGCCAGTCTTAAATTCAGTTCTTCGCATTTCCTCAGCAGTTTGCAAAGGGTGAGGGTTAAAGAAAGACATCCTCTCAAAAACTTGGCAGCACCTGTGGATTTCTCAATGTAGTTTTGACCATTGGCCTTTTCTGCTGGGGCTGCTGGGAGTCGTTGTCCAGCAACTTCTGACAAGAGTCCCTCACCTGCTGTAGGCAAATGGGCAAAGGTGAGGCAGGATAGGGCAGGTCAAGGCAAAGTGGAGCTGGGTGTCCTGAGGAGCGGTGAAGAAAAGAGGAGCATATTCTGGCAGGTACCAAGGTGGACTGCAGGTGGTCTCCCATATTGGCAGGCAGACTAAGCAGCAGCAGCAGCAGCAGGCCCTGGAGGTTACTTGGGGGAAAGTGAAAGGTGTTTCTCTCCACCATTGTTCCCCAACTCCCTGCTCAGGAAGATTCTGCTAAGAGATTTCTGCTTTGTTGTTGTTTAGTCGTTGAGTCGTGTCTGACTCCTTGTGACCCCATGGACCAGAGTACGCCAGGCACTCCTGTCTTCCACTGCCTCCTGCAGTTTGGTCAGACTCATGTTGGTAGCTTCGAGAACACTGTCCAACCATCTCATCCTCTGCCGTCCCCTTCTCCTTGTGCCCTCAATCTTTCCCAACATCAGGGACTTTTCCAGGGGGTCTTCTCTTCTCACGAGGTGGCCAAAGTAAGATTTCTGCTTAGCCAACCTGAAACTCCTGCAGTTCCTTTCTCTAATCAGCTGACCCAGTGATGCCATGAATAAAGGACTACTCCATCTCAAGCCTACTGGGTAGAGGCCAACAGTACCTGATATATTGCAACCTTTTAAAATTTGTCCCATTCAAGGGTCACTATAATCTAATAATTTGGCAAGGGGTTATCCAGTTGTCATGCACAGGGTGGGTAGCCTTGGATGGTCATTTAAAAAATGCCCGTCTTTCAGATGAAAGGCCCCCACGATAGGAGGAAGCTATGTGATACCATAAGGAGAATGGTCCCTGCTCCCCATGGAAGCAGCTGCGCCACCCCACAAGCCAGTTTTAGCTTTGATTCCTCACCAGGCCAGTGTTTATGTAGCTTTTCATCATCCTTAAGGAAACAAAAAGACAAGCTGCAGCTCAGGCAGCAATGGAGAAGAAGACAGAGAGCTAAGATTGGGCTCTGTGCACATATTAGGCTGCCAGCTATCTACTTCAGAGAATTGATTTGGGAGCAGTGGACTTTGGTTGTCGGTTACAAATATTACAAAACACCAACAAGCCCCCAGTGAATCTGTTCCAGAGGCAACTAAACCCAGTTAGGCACTGCACTCCTGGAATTTCTCACCCCTCGGAGATTAGGATAAATTCTCACTAAAACACTCATGAATTTTCATGTGGCTTTTTTTTTTAAGTGCAAATTGATGTAGAGAGTTGAATTTAAAACTGGGCATAAGAAAAACTGATGGTTCTGTCCATCCCAAGGTTATGGCCGTATATCAGCCAACAAAGTTCCACTCATGTTGACTTCAACACCTATTATCTTTGCTGAGGAGTAAATGGAAGCGTTTTTGTAAAGACAGCAGCCTCCCAGCCACCACTGAACAAAACCGCAAGGACTGCAGTTATTAATTTTGCAGCAACATCTTGCTATTAATATCTGACAATTACCTGGGGCATTTAGTATTGTGTTTAAAAAGGCTTAGAAGCATGGTTTTTGAGCATGTGCAATTTCAAACGCATTTGGCTTTGGTTAATGATGATATCTTATTTCTACATGCAAGACGCTGGCAAAAAACAAAAACGAAAAGACACACATGAAACCTGCGGCATAATTTCAAAGGTAAAACGTTCAAATGGTTTGAAGCTAATGCCAGAGAATCTAAGTATTCAATAGCAGTTCATAGATGCTAAAGATTCCGCCTTGTAAGCCATTTATGAGAAGTGTAGTAGTTAGAGACAAAATTGCAAATGGGGAAGTGTAGATTGCTTTGATTCAGAAAATTGTTGCCATTAAGTGGTTTACAAATAGCCCAGTGTTTCTGCATCATTATCCCCAATGTGTCAAAGTCAGTGGTTTCACAATATTTAAAGCACTCCCAAATTCCTCATAAATATCATTTATATTCTGGTGCAGCTATTCAGCATATCAAGGAATATAATTTACATTCCTCTATAGTTATACAGTGCGACTGCCTGAACTGATATATGCTAACTCGACATCAATAATGACAACATAAAGGGCAAAAGATTGTTTAAAAGGTTTAACGTATAATATAGCTCAATGTGAGCGGTGAGCCACAGCTTGGGGTTTATTGTTGTTGCAGCATGCCTGCAAATGTGGAACAAATTTCAGGTTATGTTGCTATTAGAGAAGGATGTAAAGACATTTTGTGCACCTTTAGCACAACGAGATGTGAGATGCTGGGAGGGTGGTGAAATGTCAAATCCTGGGTCCAGTGGTCTTCCAAGGGGAGAGTGGGCTGCAATGGCCAAAGGGTAAGGGATCTCAAGCCTGGAATTTGACTGGTCAGTTTTAAGCACCTTCACCCTTGTGCCACCAGTGCTCTGGCCAAAAGCAAACAAGATAGACTGGGCCAGTCTTTAGAAAGCTGGCGACCTTCAGATGCTTCAAACTACAACTCCCATCAGCAGCACAGCTGGCTTGGGTCAATGATCTGCAAGGCATGAGGTTGGTGAAGCTGGACTGGGCTCTGTGGATTAAGGATGCTCTTTAGGCTGCAGTTCCAACCTGAACACACAATGCCATTTAGCTGAATGCGCATGCTACCTGGGTGTCCTAGACCATCCATATAAAGCCCTGGCAAGCAAGTCATATCTTAAATCTGAGCCCCTTATCGTATGGATTCCTTTCCCCTTGCTTCATTGCACTTGAGATACAAACCTACCCTTCTTCGTATCTGAAGAAGTGTGCATGCACATGAAAGCTCATACCTATGACAAACTTAGTTGGTCTCTAAGGTGCTACTGGAAGGAATTTTTTTATACTGGCCTTGGTCCAGCATACCTGAAGGAGCGTCTCCACCTCCATCATTCTGCCCGGACACTGAGGTCCAGCACCGAGGGCCTTCTGGCGGTTCCCTTGTTGCGAGAAGCCAAGTTGCAGGGAACTAGGCAGAGGGCCTTCTCGGTGGTGGCGCCTGCCCTGTGGAACGCCCTCCCAACAGATGTCAAAGAGGAAAACAACTACCAGACTTTTAGAAGACACCTGAAGGCAGCCCTGTTCAGGGAGGCTTTTAATGTTTAATAGATTATTGTGTTGTATTTTTCTGTTGGAAGCCCTCCAGAGTGGCTGGGGAGACCCGGCCAGATGGGCGGGGTATAAATAATAAATTATTATTATTATTATTATTATTATTATTATTATTATTATTATTATTTGTTTTGACTATGTCAGACCAATACGGCTACCTAGCTGTAACAAACCTGCCCTGAGTCATTTGAATTTAGGGCTGAGCTGAAATTTCTCAGAAAATAAATTTATTTATTGGATCTGGTTTATACTTTTCCAGGTTACCTGTTTGTTTAGCATTATCCAGATCCATTTTTCACAGAGGTTATATGATGTTCACTGTTTATCGAGCATCGATTCTGATTTGTTTGCATGGAAGTTATAGACATGGTGTCAATCAATTGTTATCGTACATATGCCCGGGACTTACCCCTGTCATTTCCTTACTGAATAAATCTTATTTGGGGGGGGGGAGGGAAGGAAGTGGTTTTGTTGCACAAATCCACTTTAACTTTGCAACCCTAAATTTGTTGGTAAATGATTGCATTCAACCCCCCAAAATGGCAGTCTAGAAGCAGCCAAACTTTAATTAGGTGCCCCCAGAATTGTTGGGAGAAATTCAGTCCTCCCCTAAAGAATATTTTTTTGAAATGGCCTCCTCAGTTTCATCAGCCATGAATTGAGCAGTACAACTGTGTATCTGGTCTTAATATTGTTCTTATTGTTGAATGAAGCAATGAGCTTGGCTCCTACTCCTTCCAGCCCTCCCCCTTTAGCCAACAAGATGAGCTAACTATAGTTTTATCGAACATAAAATGAGCCCAAACTTATGTCTCTTGACATACTGTAATTTTGAAGGAAAATGCCATTATTGTCAGGGTTGAGACAGACCAGGAGGAGTGGTGGCTAGCCCCCCCTGGCAAGCCCCCAAAGAGGCAAGCTCCCACAAAGGAATCTGAGAAATTCACACCTGGATAAGACTGGTGGCAGCACTCAGAAGAAGAGCAATCTGACAGGGAGGAGGGAAGATCAGAACTGCAGCAACAAGTCGATCCAGAACCAGGCCCCAGTCAGGCAGGTTATCAGATGGCCCTTTCCCATCCTCCCTTCTCTGCAAAGGAACACAGAGCTGAAAAACACCGGCTGCAATTGGAAACAGCTGCAGCTCATAAAAAGCGGGAGAGGGAACCCGTTACTTAAGAGAGAGGCCGGCTGGCCACTCCTCAGCGTCTGCAACATCGTACTGAAGTGTCTAGTTGCCTCGCTCATCTTGTCCTTGGTTCCTGTGATCTTGATCTGGCTTTCCTGACCTCGGCTTTTGGACTTCTGGCTTGAACTGACCTTGGCTGCTCTTGACTCCCACATAACTGTCTTGATTTCAACTGGCTTGATTTCAACTGGCTTATCCGACCCTGTCTGCTGCTCTTCAGTGTGCCTACTTGCTGGCACCCTAACAACTATGCACCATACCCACCCCCACTGCCGCTCACTCACACACACACACCCGCACCTTTGCCACTTTCTCCATCACTCCCGGAGTTGCTTGGGCACAACCCTTTTTACTACAGTACCATCAGGCACCTTCCCAGAAAGTGATTTAGGGATTGTAAGGGGCACCAAAGCAACTCCAGGAGGCTGTGCCTGCAGCCACAGGAAGTGATGGTAAAGGTGGGGGGGAGCGGCTATGGCAGGGGTGGGGGTGGGGTGGGGGGGAAGAGGGGTAGTACGCAATAACAACAGAAATAAAGCGCTGAAGTGTAACAACATCCAGACACTACCTCAAGAATTTGGTTGTTGTGTCTGGTTTTGATGAAAAAGTAAAACATAGCTGGTTAGCATATAGAAGATTCCACATTGCAAGAGGCCATCTTCAACTCCGAGAAGGCCCTGGGTGTTTTTAATATTTTGGGGGGAGCTGCCCAGAGTGGCTGGGGCAACCAAGTCAGATGAGTGGCAAATAAATATGTAATAATAAAATATTATTAATTAACATCATCATCACTCCCTCTTGTTTTGTTTTGTGTCTATCCCACCTCCCAAAGGAGTCCATTCTAACAAACAACAAAGTAATAAGACAACACAATTAAAGCATTAAAGTCACACACCCTTACAGCTAACAATTTCAAACTTGCCAGGAACAGCATCTTTCAGCCATCAAATGTTTTTGGAGGGAGAGCAAACTCGATAATCACAGGGTTGGGGTTCCTTCCTTATGAAGAAAGGAGTTTTAGGTGGGAGAAAAATGACTTAAGTGGTGCTGCCGGTGGCGGCAGTAAGAAAATAGATTTATGTGATTATGAATGCCAAGAAAAATACATACCATTATCTTATACTACTTGAACTCAGAAGCCTTATTCTGTAGTTCACACACACACACACACACACACACACACACTTAGAATTGCATGAGGGGTAGAGCAGGGACAATTCTGTTGGCCACATACACACATGCCATATTGTCCTATCATCACCAGTCTTGAATTAAGATTCAACTGCCAATCTTTTATGCATGGCTTTTATGGCTTTTATGCATGGGAGAGAAGGAGCCCTGTCTGCTGCCTTCCACATATTAGGGGGGCAACTTCCACAGAAAGGAGACTGTTGCACCATTTCAATGGTTCCATGTGTTAGCAAAATCACTTACTGTAAATCAGTGATGGCCAAACTTGGTCCTGCAGCTGTTTGGGGACTACAGCTAACAGGACCAGTGGTCAGGGATGATGGGAATTGTAGTCCCAAAACAGCTGGAGGACCAAGTTGGCCAACACTGACTTAAATAATGCGGACACAGCACAAAGAGAAAATAAATCCTGATAATGCTTTACTGAGAAGTTTGAACAAAAACAGTTGCATCGTTTAAGGAGAAAGGAACAGGGAGCTTTTGTCTTCCTTACTTCAGGCCCTGTACACAGCAAAAAGACATTCAACCAAGCATACAGAGGAAAGACTCCCTCAGAACAACAAGCCAATCAGAGCATGTTTCACCTAACAAAAGATCATTGCTACTCTGCCTGGTTGCTAAGCAACACCTCCAACTCGCCCCTCTTCATTAGCTGACTTGCTGAAAACAGAATTAACCCATAAGTTACAAGCTGAATCATTCCTGCTGTTGCATTTTGAGCATTCAGAACCCTGCAAAGATAGAAGTTTCACCTACGGGTTTGCTATGGCTAGAATGACGAGTTATAATGTTTACAGAGAGAAGACAGAAATTTTGAAAATAAATAAATAAACAAATCACTAAAGCTCTGGGACGTAAACTGCCAAACACAGGCAGAGGTAATCACAAGAGCCAGTCAGCAATACTGAATAGCGCTGCCAGCTTTAAGATGGAGCCACACAAAAAAAAGCATGTTATATGTTAGCATCAGAAGACTTCACTGCTGGAGTACATGCTCTGAATGAGCAAGGTCCTAATTTTGATCTCTGCAATCTCTGCTCCCTGGTAGCTGTATTAGAAAAAGCTTAACTAGAGACCCCGGAGAAGTACTGACAGTTTTTTCCTCTCTCTGTCTCTCTCACAATATAAGGTAGTCTCTTATATTCTTCAGATCCAGACTTAATTTTACACAGCATGCTCCGGAGCAGAAATTAAATTTTCACACCCTACCTTCAGTTACTATTCTTTTGTTGTTTGAAATGCTGCAATTCAGAGAATCCAGTCAAGTAAATAAAGATTCTGGTGGATTTCTTCAGATTCCCCTCTTGCACCCCAGCCCTTCATTAAACACTAGCCAGAAGAACCTGGATGGAAACAATCACCACCAAAGTACAGTTTTACTGTCTACCTTCATGCACACATACCAGTACTGTAGCTGTGTCTTTTAACTTATATTGCAGATATTTGCTTTGTGTGTATACTTTAATTCTTTCCAAGGTTAGAGAGGCTCCATGCCCATTGGTGGGCTCTCTCCTACATCAGTGGACCCTGGCTGTTTTTGCAGCAGGCCACAGTGGAGGTTGGTCTGTTAGGGGGAACAGAGCACTGGACCATCAACCTCAATCTGCCCTTAGGTAGCCCTGGGCAAACCCACCTGCCACCTTGCCACCTGCCAGCTGCCAGCTTCCTTGCCGCCTCAGTGTTACAGTGGTAGAACTCACGAGGGAGGGTGATGGTAGAATGGGAATTACAGTCATACCTCGGTTTACAACCACCTCGGTTTACAAACACTGCGGACCCATCTGGAACGGATTAATTCACTTTCCATTACTTTCAATGGGAAAGTTCACTTCAGGTTAAGTACGCTTCAGTTTAAGTACGGACTTCCAGAACCAATTACACTCAAACTTCGAGTTAAGTACGCTTCAGGTTGAGTACTCCATGGACCTGTCTGGAACGGATTAATCCACTTTCCATTACAGTACTTTCAACGGGAAAGTTCGCTTCAGGTTAAGTACGCTTCAGTTTAAGTACTCTGCGGACCGTCTGGAACGGATTAATCCACTTTCCATTACTTTCAATGGGAAAGTTCGCTTCAGGTTAAGTACGCTTCAGGTTAAGTACGCTTGTAAACCGAGGTACCATTGTAGTCAGATCTGCACACCATTGGTTCTGACCACACATGTTGCTGGCCTCCTGCCATATCCCTACCCATCACAACAAACACCAACCACCACTGGCAGGCCAGTAAAACTTCCCACAATGCTCAAACTAATGCATAATTTGAGGATAATGTAAGAAATGGTCCCAAAGAACCCGGGTACAGTGGTACCTCTAGGTACAAACCTAATTAACCTGAAACTGTTCTTAACTAGAGACGTGATTTCGCTAATGGGGCCTCTTGCTGCCGCTGCACCACCGGCACACAATTTACATTCTTACGAGTGCTTTAAATGTTGACAGTGTTACCTATTTCGTCATTGAGAAAAGGAATCTATTTTGATGAGGAGAAAAGGGATATCAATCCAATCTCTATACACTAAATTGTACAGATAAAGAACTATACAATCTGTACCATTTTTTTTAAAAAAGAACTAGATTGTAACACAACATTTTTCTAAAAATACAGTATGGAATTCCCATCAAGCACTCTACTACTGTCAATAGTGGTGCCTCCTCTGTGGACCCTCAGCAACCAGCTTGCAGAAATCCCTTTGCTTGCTCAACCAATAAATTGGAAGCATTTCATCTTGGCGCACTGTTTGATGTTTTGCTGGAAGACCACTCTGGTGACACTGCTTCCAACTGTTACTGAAGACTTATTTGCAGAACAGCCTGTTTCTAAGCTCCTCCGTGGGACACAGGCCGTCATCAAAATGTCTTGTACACACAGCCCAGGGCCTTAAAATCCAAGGAGAAAACATCAAATTATGGGCCAATGGCTTCTATATCAACAAAAGAGACAAAGCCCGGGCAGTCTGCCTTGTAATCATTTGTGGGGATTGCACACCTCTAACATCAACATTTACTTTTCCATGGATTTAACGTTATTTTCAATCTCGTGTGACAGGTACACAATTCTCATTTTGAGGGATAGAGAGTCCTTGTTTTCTGAGTGGTTAACACTAAGGCTGCAACAGTTACCATTAAATTAATCAGACATAATAAACATATTACTTTATCTATTACATACTGTGAATACTTATATCCCACTTTATAGCTCGGAGAAGCTCTTAAAGCAATTAGAAAAGGTTCTAACCGAACAAGCAAATGCAGCATAGAAACAAAATTTATGCAAGATCCATAAAGGAGCAGAATTATCCAGACAGCAATTTCTGCCCTCAGCCCTGTTCTACCCGGATGTCGTCAAGGCAGTAAACCCCAACGTGCTCTTCTTAAGGGAGAGAGTGGGGCTGAGAAGCAGGGACGTGCTGAGCCTGTGATGGAAGCAATCTTTCCTTACCGGTCCTTGGTAGTTGTGTTTGTGTATGTGTACTGTATTCCTATACTGTATACATAAAAGTGTAATGCTCTCAGCATGCTGCTGTTCATATGGCCGCCAATAGGTGGCAGCACCAACTCTAGTTTGATGATGGATCCTTAGACAGGGAATTGAGTGGTAGAGGTGGCAGGTGGACCGGGCAAGCTGTTTAATGGGGGGGGGCAGACTTCAGAACACTCTCTTAAGTACTGACACATATACTTTACCCACCCCCTTCTCCTTCTCCTTCTCTTAGCTGGGGGGGCGGGCGGTTAAGAATGACTTTCACATTCAAGAGTCAGAGATCTCTGTACAGTATCTCTCCCATTAAAGGTAAAGGGACCCCTGACCATTAGGTCCAGTCGTGACCGACTCTGGGGTTGCGCGCTCATCTCGCATTATTGGCCGAGGGAGCCGGCGTATAGCTTCCAGGTCATGTGGCCAGCATGACAAAGCCGCTTCTGGCAAACCAGAGCAGCACATGGAAACGCTGTTTACCTTCCCGCTGTAGCGGTTCCTATTTATCTACTTGCATTTTTGACGTGCTTTCAAACTGCTAGGTTGGCAGGAGCTGGGACCAAGCAACGGGAGCTCACCCCGTCACAGGGATTCGAACCGCTGACCTTCTGATCAGCAAGCCCTAGGCTCAGTGGTTTAACCACAGCGCCACCTGGGTCCCTTATCTCTCCCATTAAGATAACGTAAACTACACTCATCAGTCATTATCTAGTAATCTACTTGACAAAAAAATAAAAAAATAAAAAATGGTCAGCTTTGCTATGCAGCATTCATAACACTATGAAATTACAGAAAGATTCTGCCAAAACGTTCTTCCTTAGAGGGAAAACAAATAAAAACAGGACAGATGAATGTATAACCCAAGCAGAATTCTGGGTGTTTACTTATTTTACGTTCCTATAAATCCCTTTCCAGCAAGAAAGTGGGGATCAGATCCATTAACATTCTACTGTCAGCTGGTTCTTCTTCAGATCATCTGGCTAAGTACAAAATGAAAGATAGAATTACAGCCTATGGCTCATAAACTTCTAATACAGGAAGTGTGTAAAATAAAAGAAAGGAGACAATGAACTTGAAGTCAACCCATATTTTGCAGATTGTCATGAGTCCGGTGGAGGTGTGTTGTGGAGTGGGGTGGGGTGGGTGGGAGCCACTCAGGGAAGCTGGGACTAGAACATGGGTAGAAAAACTAAGGCCCGGGGGCCGGATCTGGCCCAATTGCCTTCTAAATCTGGCCCGCAGACGATCCAGGAATCAGCGTGTTTTTACATGAGTAGAATGTGTCCTTTTATTTAAAATGCATCTCTGGGTAATTCATGGGGCATAGGAATTCTTTCATTGTAATTTTTCAAAATATAGTCCGGCCCCCCACAAGGTCTGAGGGACAGTGGACCGGCCCCCTGCTGAAAAAGTTTGCTGACCCCCTGGACTAGAATATCCTGGTCACTGATTCTGATAGAAGGGGGCAACTCAGCCCTCTTGCAGGTGGACAGCTGGACAGGAGGGGAAAAGTGTCCCTGGCAGAAAAGTGTCCCCCCCCCCCTGTTGAATGTAATATATGAACAACTGTACATTTTTTACAAGAGGATGTGGGGTTAAATCTGCTATGAATGGTCACTGTTGCTGGAGAAGCAATGTCACAGACATTATTGTGACATTTCATGGCCTTTTCGCTTCGTATTTGCCAACAAAGGAGGAAAGTTCACATATCTGACAACCCAAACCCCCAGTCTAGAGAAGCTTATGCCACAGTAAAACTCTTCTAGTTTAAAATGTTTTAGTGCTATTGTTCTTATTGCTTCACTGAGAGTTTGGTTCATTTAGGGAGTGTCCAGTTATTTTAATATTAGAGCAGAGGTGCAGAGCAGGATTAGGGAATCTTTTCCATCCCAAGAGTCATTTTCCCTCCTGAGTGGGCAGGGCCAAAGGTAAAAGTGGGTTAGAGCAGAACATGTAAATTCTACCTCTGAACAGTAGGGTAGTTTCTCCACAAACACACCCCTCTCTACACTTCATCCAGAGTTGTTGTAAGAATTAAACAGGTCAGGGGAGAACAGTGTTCATCACCCTGGGTACTTTAAAGGAAAGGTGATAAAGGTGATTTACAAGGAACCAGGCAGAGGGCCTTCTTGGTAGTGGTGCCCATCCTGTGGAACACCCTCCTATCAGATGTCAAAGAAATAAACAACTATCAGACTTTTAGAAGACATCTGAAGGCAGCCCTGTTTAGTGAAGCTTTTAATATTTGATGAATCATTGTATTTTAATATTTTGCTGGAAGCCACCCAGAGTGGCTGGGGAAACCAGCCAATAATAAATAAATGACAACAATAAATGACAAGTTGTTGTTGTTGTTGTTGTTGTTGTTGTTGTTTGTAATAATTAATACAGTACATAAATAAAAATGATCCAACCTCTCCAGAACATCCCATGCAGGTTTGTCCTGATTATTCCTTACTTGGCATGTCTGTCTCAAATGATGTCCATTTCCAGTCCCTGCTTGGAGGCACCAGACACGTGACATTTCCTCTACCACCTGCTACTTTGCCATCACATTTTTAAGATACTTTGGAAGGTGCTAGAGTGCCCCCAAATACTTCTACATTAGAAGTGGGGAACCTCTGGTCCCAGAGATTGCTTAGGCCAGGGGTCTGCAACCTTTAAGACAAAAAGAGCCACTTGGACCCGTTTCCGAAGAAAAAAAATAAACTGGGAGCCGCAAAACAGGGACGTAATTAGAAATCAGAGGGCCCCATAGCAAAATTTGCTATGCCCAATAATCAATGCCCCAAAATGCCATAGAAAATTAATCAGGGCCCCAGTGTACCATAAATCATAATCAGTGCCTGATGAAAATAATAATTAATAATGAGGGCCCAATGTCATCCTCGTTATTATAAAAATAACTTTGAGTTTGGGCTGCCTTGATTACTGGGAACATAGCTGCCAAGTTCTCCCTTTTTTAAGGGAAATTCCCTTATGCTGAACAGGCTTCCTCGTGAGAAAAGGGAAAACTTGGCAGCTATGACTGGGAATGGGCACCAGCAACCACTGCCTTATGAGTTTGGGCTGCCTTGATTACTGGGAATGGGCAAAACTCTGACTCCCTTATTAGGACACCTGTATGGTTTCATGTGTGTTGCTCCCATCAAGTGAACTTATAAAATTTCCTCATATTGAATCAACCCATTGATTAATACATCTACCTCAATCTTCTGACCAGGCCGGCAGGAGGCCACAGGCAGGCTGCAGGCAGGAGCAGCAGCAGCAAACACGCGCTCCGAGCCCGCAAGCCTTTTCTGCTGCTGGGCGGGAAGAAGCGCACCCGTTTAAAAAAATAAATAACTCCGCCCCCGCCCCCCCCGTGAGACTATTGGCTGCAGAAATGCGGCAGGGAGGGGCTGATGCAGGGAGGGGGCCGATCACGCTCCCCGGGCTGCTAACGTCACCTTGTGTCCTTTTTGCACAGCGCACGCGCACAGCGGAGTTGTGGACTCTGGCGGGCGCCATGCGGGGCGCACAGCGCGCCGCCGCAGCTGTGTGCTCCGGCAGCGGTGGGCACTGTGTGAGTGTCTGGCGGGCGTGACGTGCGCCGCCACATGGCTCAGGCGGCGCATGGCTCGGACGCCTCCTCCCCTCGTATCCGCTCCGGAGCCGCAGCAAAGGTGTAAAAGAGCCACATGCGGCTCCGGAGCCGCAGGTTGCAGACCCCTGGCTTAGGCCCATCAGGCTTCCCCATTTGGTCTGCAGGGCTGTTTTGGTCAAGCTACACCAACCTGCCCTACAAGTGTCATCAGATATGAACCAAAAGGGGATTTGTAGACATCCTGATCAGCAAAGCCCCGTGCAAAGTTCTGACTATCAATATATATTTTTATTGTTTATAGCCAATGGCCATCACAATACAATGTAAACACAAATCACACAACTACAGAATGAAAGACATTACATGCACTAGACCAAGACAAATCTCTACACACACACACACACACACTTTGCCATCAGAGAAGCTGTGGTGCTTTGTGGGGCCCATTTTTGCATTGGCTCTTGAATGACACCCTCATTCACCAATGGAATGAATACACAAATACACACACACACACAACCAGCTGTGCTCTGGCTGCCATTCAGCAGAAATTCATCCATTCTGCTCTTATGAATCTACAGAGAGGCTTCATCAGTACAATGTCCCAAGGCAATTTCAATTTATGTTCAACTGTTATATATTAGAGGAGTCTGTTTCATGGCAGCTTCTAATGTAAATTGCCTTTGTGCCGTTCTGTTTCTCTCTTTCTTTTGGTGGGGGGGGAGCAACTTTCTGGCTCGTTTCTCCTTCCCACATCTTCAAAGCCATCCTGTCCACCAAGGAAGGCTAGAATTTAACTCAATGGCTTTGCACGCACAAGAACAAGGGATGTCTAAGCTTTGTTTGAAACTCGACCACTTAAGAAAGGGGGGAACAGTCCATCCTTCAAGTAGATGCTCCTTTTCATTTCTTACACAGATCTTACACTGTCTGTTAATATTATTCCCCAAGGTGGCATTCAGCCGTAAACTCACACAATGAAAACTGCAGACAGATTAAAGGAATTTTAATAGAGTCTAGTGCTGCGATGAAGTTGGGCCCCCAGTTTCTCCAAAGTTTTCTTTCCCTACGGAAGAGGCTTCCACTTTCCCCCAAAATGTCTTAGCATTTCTTGGAACACATTCCTCAAGTTGCCCAGCTGATCTGAAAGAAGCCACAAAGGGGTAGTTCTCTTGAGATGTCTTCCCCTGGGCTTTAATTGGAGCACATACAACCATGCAGACAGCAAACAATGATTTGTGCAGTGAAAGAAAAGATGCTCACGAGCATCCCTCAGCCACCTTCAAAGTAAAGTAAGCACAACAAAAACAGCAACCCACCCATGGGAATTTCAACAAAAAAAATATCTCCCCTTTGATAATGTTCAAACACAAGGTTTCTCCCCTTGTTAATTGATGGAGAAGGCTAGAAAAAAGTGGGGGGTTTTGTTTTGTTTTTGCATGCCACTAATTAATTCATCATATGAGTTTTAGTCCCATCACTCAACCTGAGGCTCCCCGTCCCTGTTATAAGTGAACATTGATTCATCTTCAGTACGTAATAAATGATCACTACTTTTCTTTCTTTAAAAAGAAAAAAGAAATGGCATGGGTCCAAGGGAATGGTGGATCCAAACTTGATTCCAGAAAGCATCTTCTCTTTTCTGACCAACAGCAAGCAAGGGGTTTGTGAACTTGGATCTTCGCCCACAATATTAACAAGCTGTTTTAAGTGTTCCGCATAAATGGAGCTGAAGAGCAAGGATCTGATGACCATTAATGGGTAGGTGGTAACTGATCTGTAAAATGAGGCATAATGCAGAACTCATATAGGAGCAAAGGTTTGTGATGAATGCAACTCCCTTACACTTTATACAGAGGCCAAGAGTTCACTGGGCTGTGAGTTTTGTGAGAACTATACTGCAACTTCTCTGTAAAGTAACGTAATTGCACAAAATAGAGAGGACCCATTTCCAAATGGTTCAGTTTAAGTCCAAACAGCAACCAGATTCCCAATGTCCTTCTGCAGAGGAACTCTTTAGGGTAAGAAATCAGTTGAAAGGATCCTGAATCCCAGCCAGCGAGCAGAGATGCATCTGGCTTGCACCCATCAAGGTTTTGGGGAAATGAGAGCAATAGCTCTAATCTTCTGGGCACTGGGACCAAGGAAGGAAGACTCTTCTCTCCCCACTGGAGGAGTCCAATCAGCACTGAATAGTCATTTGAATACAAAATAATTGCACACCTGGCTGCCAAGAGCTACCAGGATTAGAAAAGGAACCCTCATAATCTGGAGATTCCTGCTCCAAGTTGGCGGCATGCCACAGAGGCTGGGAGCCCTAAACTGCAGAAGAAAATTGCCCTGCCAACCCTTTTGAAGTACAGTGGTACCTCGGGTTACAAATGCTTCAGGTTACAAACGCTTCAGGTTACAAACTCCGCTAACCCAGGGTTAGTACCTCGGGTTAAGAACTTTGCTTCGGGATGTGAACAGAAATTGTGCTCTGGCAGTGCGGCGGCAGCAGGAGGCTCCATTAGCTAAAGTGGTGCTTCAGCTTAAGAACAGTTTCAGGTTAAGAACGGACCTCTGGAACAAATTAAGTTCTTAATCCGAGGTACCACTGTACTTACTAATTCTGGAGAACTTATATAGGTCAGGTGTGGGAAAGCAGTCATCCTCCAGATGCTGTGGAACTCCAACTCCCATAATCCCTGGCCAAGAGGGCCAATGGCCATGGATGATGAGAGTTGTCATCTAGTAGCACCTGGAGAGCCACAGGTTCACCATCCTCAATATCAGCCTTTGACAGTAGCCTCATGTGCACTCTACATTTAAAGCAGCATTGTGCCACTTTAAGCAGTCATGGCTTCTCCGCTGCCAATAAAATAAAATAAACAAATCCTTGGAACTGTAGTTTGTTCAGGGTGCTGAGAGTTGTTAGAAGAACCCTATTCCCATCACAGAGCTACAGTTCCCAGAGTTTCCTGGGATGAGGGATTGACAGTTAAACCATGCTGAGAACTGTAGCTCTGTGAGGGTCTCCTGACAACTATAAGCAGCCTTAACAAGCTGCACCTTCCAGGAATCTTTGGGGGAATCCTTGACTTTTTAAAAATGACACGATAGTGCTTTAAATGTGCACTGCAAATGGGACCTGTGACTATGTCAAGACACTAAGTGTTGTCTTTTAGGATGCTGAATTTGATCAAAATGCATTTGGCATTTTAAATGAAGTTTAATTTTGCCAGCTTTGCTGATAAGCTGATCTACTAGAGCGGACCAATTTGCAATTTCCCTTCAGAGATGTTGCATGACAAGATAAGACAGGCCAAACTTGTTAATTTCACTAAACATATTGTGAGCAGCATATAGGAATTGTTTTATGTGTAGTTAAAAGTGTTCGGGTGCTAATTGTTAGAGACCAATCATTTGCGGTTCAAGGTATGTGAGAAGACTGTAGGGGTGAGCAACCACTAGCCTTCCAAATACTGTGGAACTAGAGCTCCCATCAGTCCCAGCCAGCATCTCCAATAGTCAGAAATGCTGGGAATTGTAGTTCAGAAACAGCTGGAGGGCATTCAATGGGATTGTTTCATATTCAAAAGCCAAGTTACTAGGAATGCTGATACACTTTGCAAACATAGCAGATTAAGGAAAATCCCTTTGTTCAACAAATCTCACAGATATGCATTAGCAAGGCACATTAAAACAACGAAGAATAGACTCTAGCGGTTGTCTCCAATGGTGCCAATCCTCCCATGGTAGGGCTCTTATCCGCAGAAGGGAGAAAGAAGTAATTTTCAATGCAGCTCGCCTGCCCTGTAAATATCAGTGAAGGATGGTCAGTTTGCAAAAGTGGGGCACGGCCCCACCATCCAGTCAGCCCTCAGCAGCTGACCTTAGTACATGAGAATATAAGAGCATAATAAGAGTCTGCTAGATCAGGCCAATGGCCCATCCAGCCCAGCACCCTGTTCTCACAGTGGCCAGCCAGAAGCTTGTGGGAAACCCACAAGCAGAAATCAAGCACAAGACTGCTCTCCCCTCCTGTTGTTTCCAGCATCTGGCATTCAGAAGCATTACAGTTTCCAGCTGTAGTTAGATGGCTCTGCTTGTCATTGGCTCTGTCTTAGCCAATCATTGGATTTGGTGCCACCTAACTGTTGGGGGCGCTTTGACTTTTGTCCCACCGGTCCCAACAGGCCCTGGTGCCCCCTGCTAAAAAGCTCTAGAGATTCCCAGCAACCTTCTGAAGCGAATTTTAGCAGAATGGCATGGTTACACAGGGGCAGGCCCGGCTCGCCCATTGACTCTAATGATGCAATGCACCACGGCGCCTTCGCGGCGGCCTCCCTTTTCCCTCCACCAGCCGCGCCGCGAGAGCAGGGAGAGAAGCGAGCGGAACAGGGGCACTAGGACCCTGTTCCGCTCTGCAGCGCCAGGGTCATCCCTCACCCCGGCGCTACGTTTCATTGGTAGAGGTGACGCCACATGGCAGCACCTCTACCAATGAAATGCAGCGCCCTGTTGGCGGGAAGGAACCCGCCGTGGCCTGGCCTGCCCAGGCACCCCGCTCCGCTGGGAGAAGGGAGGAAGGCCGCGTGGAGCCCCTTCCCCCCAATCAATCTGGCGGCTTCGGACAGGCAGGCAGCCTCCGGCACAGCGCAGCCCTGCTGTGAGGTGCAGGGGCCATCGTGAGGCATGCCAGGTAAGTGTTTTCCTTTTTAAAAAAGAGTGGAGGGGCATCCGAGGGATCCCTGCAGCAGGGCGCCCGATGACCTTAAGACGGCCCTGCACAGGGGAAGCAGAAACACCAAAATTTGTGAAGCCTCACCACCAGCTAAGACCATTGGATATAATACAGCATGTGGATTTAAATGCTTATTTTGGTCAATGGATGCTGGTTGAACATTCAGCTAAGTTCTGATTTGTACATTGTCTAAGAGGTGCAGATCAGTCCATTACATATTGGGATTATCAAAGGGGGGCAGTTAAAGGGGGTATATCTTTGGGCACTAACTCCTAGGGCGTGCACAACCCCCTCCTCGACCTGGATTTCACCCCAAGTTTGGTGGGTGAGACTAATGTTTAATTAGTGTTTTTTTTTTGTAAAACCCTAATTAAACATAGCTCAGTGGGTAGAGCATGTGACTCTTAATCTCCGGGTCGTGGGTTCAAGACCCACATTGGGAAAGTACAGTGGTACCTCGAGTTACAAACGCCTCAGGTTACAAACTCCGCTAACCTGGAAGAGTTACCTCGAGTTGAGAATTTTGCCCCAGGATGAGAACGTAAATCGTGTGCCGGTGGCGCAGCGGCAGCAAGAGGCCCCATTAGCAAAAGCACGCCTCTAGTTAAGAACAGTTTCAGTTTAAGAGCGGACCTCCGGAACGAATTAAGTTCATAACTAGAGGTACCACTGCAATTCCAGCATTGCATGGGGTTGGTCTAGATCAGGGATGTCTAACAGGTTGATCGCGATCTACTGGTATATCCCTGGGAGGTTTTGGTAGATCGTGGTCGATCGCTGTGTCCCTTTCTAGTTACAGGTAGGTAGCTGTGTTGGTCTGCCATAGTCAAAACAAAATAAAAGAATTCCTTCCAGTAGCACCTTGGAGACCAACTAAGTTTGCCAATAGTATGAGCTTTCGTGTGCATGCACTCTTCCTCATACCAATGACAAACTTAGTTGGTCTCTAAGGTGCTACTGGAAGGAACTTTTTTATTTTGTGTCCCTTTCCTTAGTGTTGGTGAAATCAAATCTCGCCCCGCCTCCTTGCCCCGCCCTCCATTGTTCCACGACCTGGAAGATGGAGTTTACTCAGTGTGGCTGTTTGTTTTCCCAGCGATTTGTCCAGGGCCATCTTAAGCATATCGGGCGCCGTGG
Organism: Zootoca vivipara; assembly: GCF_963506605.1. Lineage (NCBI taxonomy): Eukaryota > Metazoa > Chordata > Lepidosauria > Squamata > Lacertidae > Zootoca > Zootoca vivipara. The sequence goes on along the minus strand of NC_083290.1, from coordinate 37,252,905 downwards.
TGCGATGATCACTCCGGTGTCCCCTCCCACCCCGTTTCTCACCGCGGCGGGTGGGTGCCGCCACGCGGCGTCCCCCGGGCTTGCCTTAAGAGCCGGCCCTGGATTTGTTGGTTGAGCAGCTGTTCCTCTCTCTCCCTAAAATCCTTAAAAATGGGGCTTTCCACCTCCCAAAGAAAGCTCAACAGATTCAACTTGAACCCCCCAAAATCTGGGCTCTCCTCCTCCCTAAAAAATGCTCAACAACTTTGACCTGAATCCCCCCAAAATGGGGGTTTTTAACTTCCAGTTTTTAATTCTGTAAGTAGATCACAGTCTCTTGGGAGTTGGCCACCCCTTGTCTAGATCATGCATCCCCAAACTTGGGTCCTCCAGATGTTTTGGACTACAATTCCCATCTTCCCCAACCACTGGTCCTGTTAGCTAGGGATCATGGGAGTTGTAGGCCAAAACATCTGGAGGGCCGCAGTTTGGGGATGCCTGGTCTAGATGATCCTCGTGGTTGCTTCCAACTCTATTACTCTATGAAGGGGAAGGGGTAAATAATGCATCTCCTTCCCCTGCTCTTTACCAAGAGTAGGAAGGTTCAATCCTGGAAGGTTCTGCTTTGCAAAGGCCTTTCCTTCCCGCAGGGTGCCATTTTGCAAGGATCTTTTCTGCAATGAAGAAAAGATGTTGGCTGGCAAAACAACCCCCTGCAGCCTTCCTGTCCAATGCCCAATGTCCCTCCCCCTGACAGCCCTGGATTATTCCAAGCAGCCCAACGCAGGACTTTCCTGACCCAATTCATCCCAAGCCCAGATTCCTGCATACCAGCCTGCTTGGTTCAGGATCTGGCCAAATCTGGTGCACAACCCTAGTAACTGCAAATCTTGGTTTGACACAACATTTGGGGTTTGTGGCACAAAATGGCACCAGGCGAGTACAAAACTTTGGCATCAGTTTGGAGGGAGTTACAAGTGTGAGAGTTTGCAACTAATAAGCCTGTTAGAAAGGGTTCTTTTTGCAGCATAGGGTTACAGTAACTATCCCTTTAACTGTAGATTTACACCAAAGCTAGTTTTTGTCCTCAAAGTCATAAAGAGAAGGAAAGAGATGTGCTGAAGGAACCAAACATTCACCTTGCCAAGTCTTTACTATTCTGTTCCAATTGTGCCCAGATTCAATTTCATCATTTAATCTTCAAGCACATAATTGGCTCACAGGCTGCAGATAAAATATTAAATGAAAGGTTGTACAAGTGGCCCATTTCTAAACACTCGGCCCATCTTACAATTTCGCAAGAGTGACAAGCAGTTTCTATAGACAGACCTGCATTTATCTCCCCTTCTTCCAGCACACAATATCACACCATTTTGAAAACCAAAAATTTAATAAAAATAGGAATCAAATTAGAGAGAGTGAGAGACAGAGAGCACTCAGAAGCTGCAGAAAAGGAAGCTAACAGGCACTTCTTAAGGGACTAAAAATGATGGAGTTTCATTTTGTTCCCTCGGGGTGAAATGCTTTACTGTATCACAATGCATTCCACTTATGCTATCATTTTTACGTTTGCTTATCACTTTATCCACCTTTTTTTGTATAATGCAAAAGCAGGAGAATACACTCAAAAGCTAACACATCAGCACATTAAAGAGGGTTGTCATGGTTCGTGCCAAGTGCAATTTCAATTTTTTCTATAGCACTGCCCCCAGGTTCTAATCAAAGCTGGAATGAGGGCAACATTCTTCAGTCCAACATCTTCAAAACACCAAAGAGTTAAGAATATGATTATATCTTTCCTTTCATCCTAGATCATCTCCTCAGCCAAGGAGGACCTCAGCATCAGGATATATCTGCCTCCTCCATCACTCTCAGTAATTTCTTTTGGCCTTCTGTTCTGCAACCAACACCCTCCCACACAGCTACAAATACTGTTTGTGCACTGACTGGAAAACAAGAATTAAAAAGGTGAAGTGTCTTGGAAACTTCTGTTAGGATCATATAAGAACAGCGGAGGTAAACCAGGCCACTGTCAGGGCACAACTCTTCTCAGAAAGAAAAGGAGAACTAGCACAGAGTAGATACACAGCCTACCCCTCCAAGGGGGCGGGGGAGCAATTGCAAGGTTATGAGACACTGAGGCTGGCTCTATAGCTGTGTATTACAAGACTGGGGCTAGATTAATATTGGGTTTGCACTATCCTCCTCCTTCTCTGGCACAAATGCAAGAAGGGTTGGGAAAGTCTTTGCTCCCATTTTTTTTAAAAAAAAATATTTATTTAATATATCTTTATATATAACCTAATACTCCAGACAGTCTCTAAGCAGTTTACAGAGTAACTAATGCAATATGCATGCGTGAGTGTGAGTGTGCAAAAACACAAACTTATATTTTACCATTTTTTTTTATCATGCCCTTTCTCCCAAGGGATCCCAAACAAGGAAACAAACTATGAAACCGAGGAACTACAGTATAATACAACACAATAAAACAACCCCCCCCCCAAAAAACCACACACATAGCACCACACACATTTTGAAACATCTTTAGAGTCAGGGATTAACTTTGTTGGATACAAACCCATCTATGTGGGGCTACCTTTGAAGGTGACTCGGAAATCACAACTAATCCAGAATGCGGCAGCTAGAATGGTGACTGTGAGCAGCTGGCAGGACCACATAACACCAGTCCTTGAAAGACCTACATTGGCTCCTGCCAAGGTGTTTTTGCGGCTACTCTTGAGTAACAACATCCGAGTCTGCTCTGTCTTTAAAAGTTTTATTGTGCATAGTATTTACAGTGCAAAGATGGCAAAGAACATGACCTCTCAGTCACTCACAGAATCCGGGAGTGGACGCATCCTTTTACACGCCCAGCATAAGAGCTTGGGAACCCCAAAATGCCGCCCCCTGACCTTACGTTTCAGCGCGCGCCTTAAATCAGACGATGTAAGTGGCTGCCTCCTCCCCTCCACCTGTTGGTCAGGGCGGTGCAAGGGCTCTCCTACATCGCTGAGCCTTAACTGCTTCATCCTGCTAACTTCCTCATTTCCCCCACCTGACCCGCTACTGCTGCTCTCACTGGTCAAGGTGCTGGTGTGGAGGATGGGCGGAGGCTCCCTGTACTGAGGTCCCCTGACAGCTCCCAATATATTTCCAAGCTGGTTGGTGCTGACCTTTAAAGCCCTAAACAGCCTTGGCCCAGAGTACCTGAAGGAGCGTCTCCACCCCCATTGTTCAGCCCGGACACTGAGGTCCAGCACCTAGGACCTTCTGCAAGTTCCCACACTGTGAAAAGTGAAGGTACAGGGAACCAGGGCCTTATCAGTAGTGGAATCCCTGTGGAATTCCCTTTTAATGTATTAACAGTGACTTCTAACTTGCCTGCTAATAAACTTGGGCTAGCCAACCTGGGACCATTGAATTGTTGGATGCCAAGCCACCATCAGCCCTAGATAGCAAGGACAATGGTCAAGGATGATGCAAGTTATAGTTCAGCAACATTTGGAGGGCACCCCATTGGACACCCTTGCCACAGAAGTGGCCTTATGCGAAACTGACTAGTATGATGGAGCCCAACAATTTCAGGTCACTGTCTTTCCATTTTGGAATGGGAAGAGAAGAGGTGATGTGAACATGCACTGTGACTGAGCAAGTGTATTTAATTTGCACATCTTCATGTGGGATAATTTTCACCTACATATACCCCTTATATAGCACATACATTTTGTTCCAAGAGTCTATATTTGTAATTTTCAAGTTTGCAGTATTATTCGGTTTATTTCTTCTTCTTTTTAAAGGCTTCAGTCATTTGATAGATCTGCACCTGTGCTCTGATAAAAAAAGAATCAGAAATCTAATTTCCAATCCCAGCGACTCTAAATTGTATGATTGGTCTGATGCAGAGATAGGCCGCAAGCTTTACAAACACCGCAAGTCAATAGAGAGCCTTCAACGGTACACAAAACATTAAATTTTGAACAGCGCTGAAGAAATGGATTGGTTCTGATCACAGCGGAGAATGCCTTTTTGGACAGCTCTTGAAATGACTGCCTAGCTTAGACTCGTACTTGCTGTCATTTCAAGTGACAGTTAACGTTACCGGCATTCAGGACACAAATACATATTTGACAATTATGCCATCACAGTTAAGTGGTTTGGATGTTATTGTAAACATCTGAAAAAGCTATGCGGAGCATAGGTCATGATTGCTAGTGCTCTGGGCTGACAGGAATCCATCTCAAAAGATTTATTACACATGTAATTATGCGCAATTATATGGCGCACGAAACAACACTGCCAACAGAAAACTCTACCACATCTAACCCCCTGGGATGTGATACTGGTTTGGGTTTCAGGAACATGGCAGCAGATTAATGTCGGCACTTCAGATAATTGCACACTCAAGCACAGATGTGCAGCCACTATCTTCTGCTGTGTCAACCAATGCTCAGGTTTTGGAATGCCTGACTTCATTCATTCTGCAAAGTAGGGAGAAACAGAGCTCAATGGTGATACCTAGCAAGTCTGGGTTTTTGTTTAAGGATCTCAGTTAGCAGCGCTGGTCTCTCCCCAAGACTATGGAGAGTTGATGCCAATCTGGATAGACAATGTTAGGCTGGATGGACCAATGGTCTGATTCAGCAAAAGATAGTGCTGTATGTTTATCTGCTTGTCTTTTGCTATTTGGGCTTTGTGGTGTTGTGATGGGCCGCCATGTCACTTCCTTCCAACCTGGAGATACGTCCTTAAAAGGAAGCAAGATAAAGGTGTAGAGCAGGGATGGGTAATCTAGGGCCCTAAGACCACATAGCAGCCTAAACCTACTTGGCCTATTTTCTTGGCCTATTTTCACATGGTTGGAAAGAAGCATGGAAATGAAGGAGGTCAGATAGATTAGAAAAGCTACTTATAACTCTGGCCTCATCCACCCCCAATATCCAGCTCCCATGAAATTACTCCCAAGAGAATATAGCCCTTGAGAGGAGGAGGAGGAGGAGGAGGAGGTTGTCCACCCCTGAATTGAACTATTTTCTGCATTTCTTTTAGACCACAGGCGTTGTGTGTGGCAGGAGGGGATAAGGTCTTGAGTTTCCAACAGCCACCAACACTCTGCTACACTGCAAGACTTGTATAATGTGTTCTGTGCTTTGAGGGCCTGACCCCAAGAGCCAATCCCTGTCCACCAGACCACATTAAACCCTAACTCAGAAATGTACTTGACTCTTTTTTGAAAGCCTCAGTGGTGCTCTAGAACTCAACTTTCCCTTCAATTGACGATCAGGTCCTGGAACCAGACTGTGTGGCTATAGCTATCCATGGGTAGGAGGGCTAGTAAAAGGATACATGGACTAGCAACTCTGCTCACATCATCTTCAGATATTCTCCATCTGAGGTCAGGGAGAGCTTCCTTGGCTGTGATCCCGTTTACAGAAAGCTCTCCCCAGGAAAGTCTCAGGGTCAAACTACATGTTACACCTAATGGCAGCCTCAGCTTCATTTTTATTTACTTAATTACGAGCACAGGGTGGAACCATTTTTATTTAGACCACAACATGTAGAGATTTCCCCCTCCCTCCTTCTGAGCTGTGCCCTTGAAAAAAAATCCATCTCAGTGCAACTGTTAGTATAAAAGAAATGATAAGGATGAAATTGTGATTTAGATGGAATTTTTGTACCTTGCCCTGAAATTGATGTGATATAGGAGGGTGGTCCAACACACAGCCCGAGGGACACATACAGCCCTCCATGCCCCCAGCTGAGAGAGCCTGGACCACGCTCCTGCTTGCACATGAGTAAGAGCGGGATCACGGCTGCTCAGCTGGTGAGCACAATAAGACATGCCATATCAATAAATTATCCCATCCTAAGATAGTGAACTGTCCTAACAATTCATATTAAAGCCTAGCAATAATAATAAAAAATACCAGCACAATTTTTTATATGCTAGGAGCAAATTGATTCTCCAAGTGCCTCTTTTTATGTAGCCAAAACATCACTATCCAGGTACAAGGGGAGATGGAACAGCAGGCTCAGGGTAAATTGCAGTCCTACAGACAGACTATGGAGGGATCCAAGAGGGGGACCTCCAAAACAGCCTAATGAGGACTAAGCATGCTCAGTGGCTCCAGAATACTGACTGTGAGTTGGAGAAAAATGAAACCAGACAGACTGAACAAAGGACATTGAAAAGGTCTACTCCATTTAACTGTGGGGAGGAGTTGCGGTGGACCACGTGGCCACCTACTCACTCTCTTCCAGGGATGGGGACGTAGTCCCCGTTGCCCGGGGGATCCCGGCTGCATCAGCAGCCAGCCAGCCAAGCAGTGGGCTGGGGGCGTGGCCAGGACCCCTTTAAACGAGGGTGCAAGCCAGGGGGCTTCCACTTGGCTCGCTTCCTCAATCTCCCCCCCCCCCATTTGCAGGTTTATCTTCACTGGCCTTGCTATGGACCTCGGTTAGTCACCATTGAGGGGCCTGGTAGGAATTTTTTTTCCACTTGGCTAATTGGCTTAGTCCATTTGGTTTTCACCTATACCTCATAGCAATCATCACAACTCTGCAAGGTGACGGTTAGGCATTGGGTGACCTTCTGATGGGGGAGGGGAGGTCCGGCCAACACCTGCCCCTCCAAGCTTAAGCATATTCCATTAAAGGAATTTGGGGGTGTGAATCTTGTCCAAAGCCCGGGGCGGGGCTAGGGCCATGCCACGACCCCTTCGGGAACACAGGGGGGAGCTCAAGTTGGTTTGCATCAACGGGGCTCCCCCTACCGGTGGTTTACCCTTACCACATTCCCTGCGCAACCGGCAGGAGTCAGATATAGTCTGGTCTATCCAATGCCTAAGGCAATACCACTCACATTCTGTAATCAATAAAGTTGTGGCCTAAATTTGCCCAATAACATTAACCTAATATTCTGTGTCTTGTGTTTTATTCATCCTCAATGTGGTGGTCGCGGGGTCTCGACATGCAAGAGCATGGCTGCCTGGAACTATGGGCATTGAAATGTGTTGCAAGTCACATTGCTACAAAACAAAAGCAAAATAATAGGCCAACCCAAACTAAACAATATGACAATAATAGAAAGTAAAATATAAAGCCTGTTAAATCTGAATACAATTTCCCTAAGCCATGTTTCCATGGTTGGTCTAACTGTACTCGTTTTAGGATTGCAGTAGCTTCATTCTTCTTACCCCTAGTTCAATGAGGTCAGCCTTGAGAAGTTATGGGGCTGGGCAGCGGAAGGGAGAGAGATACAATGGTAGATGTTCCATGTGTACATTTGCAAAGTTTCAACATTTAACAATTAGAATGTCGTGTTGAAGGTTAAGGCACAGCCCCTCCCTAGGGTCTCTTGTGCTTAATTAACCTTGCAAATCTCATCTCATGCTCTTTGTAAAAAACAGAATTTTTTTTATTTATTTTGGTACACGCTGACCTTCATTCTCCTACATAGCACATGAACACACAAATGCTGTGCTGTGACTTTACAATTGATTCACTGTTGCAGCTGAAACACTGAGTGCATGGGAGGAACCCCCCCCCCCCAATTGCTAGTATTATTACTATTTCTTCAGACATTTCAAAATATGCTCTCCAATGATTGTCTGGTGGCTCCTGATTCCAGAAGAAGAAAATCATTCATCAGATGTTTTTTGCTCAGCTGCAAAGTTTTAATACTTCCTCTGCCACATGTTTGCAGCATTGGTGGTTCAGTGGTAGAATTTTTGCCTGACATGTGGGAGGCCCGGGTTTGATTCCCATCCAATGTAGCAACATGTCTTTGGTCTACTGGAACAGCTCAATTGGTTAGAACAAGATGCTGACAATGCCAAGGTTGCAGGTTCGATCCCCATAAGGGGCAGCTGCATATTCCTGCATTGCAGGGGGTTGGACTAGATGATCCTCATGATCCCTTCCCACTCTATGATTCTATGATAATGACAGGGCAGCTATAGGTTCAACTTAATAGAGGATACTCCTATATTTGAAGGGCTGTCAGATCTACGTCTTGTTAAAAGGCAAAGGGTCTTAGCCGGCCAACTTCTACTCAGAGTAGATGCATTGAAATTAATGGGTCCTAAGCTAGCCATGTCTATTAATTTCAATGGATCTACTTTGAATAGGACCAGCATTGGAGGCAACCCACAGAACTTTAAGACACATAAGCAGGGGCCTTGAACTGGGTCAACATTTAGTACCAGAACAGTAGACTTAGCAGGTATACAGATCACCTACAGTAGTAACAGTCTTCATGACTAAGATGAGATGGATAGTATTTTTATTTTCCTATAGCAATTACTTCTAAATTTTTGATTCGTAAATTGCCAAATGCATTTTATTTTATTTTTAAAAAAAGAAATGTAAATCTGATCCTTCAATCCTCTTTTTTTAATGCATAACAGGCAAACAAGCCACCTTGCAGCTTAGGAATTGGACAAAATCCAGACAAGCAAGGACAAAACTGAGGGCTTTTTCTTCATGCCATCTGCCTAATGTGGTTAGACTGGTTAGACTGTAGGTTTGTTCAAGGTGCTATAGGCATTGTACCCTGGTTCCCGTGAACTAACCACATGAAAAAGAGTTCAAGTTCTGTGCTGAATTGACCGAACTCCAGTCAAATGAACAGCCAACAGCACAGGCCTGTCTGGGAAGCATAATCAGCACCAAGAAAATCTCAGTATAATGAATTCAAGCAGTGTCTATTCATTTGAAGTGTTGTATTTTGTACCACCCACACCTGCAGTTAAGCAGATATTGCACATATCCTGCCATCAGCAGAACAAGTGGCATCGCTGGCATGTTGACCTGGAAAACGATCTAGTGAAGATGATTCTCTATCAGCTCAAGAGAACATCCTGATGAAATATTCATTGCACTTAGTCATTTGCAAATCCTCAAATGTGTGTTGGACAAGTTATAGCAAAAATGTTCGGGGACAGAAGACATGGCACAGAAATGTCACACATCCATTACCAACTTCAGCCATCCTATATTTTGTACTTGCGTTCATGTATTGCTCAGCCCAGCTGGAAGTGTCTTGGGTCCACCCTGCAAACACACGATGCAGGTCAGATACGGTAGTCACATTTATACCCTAAATCAGGGGATGGAGAACTGGTGGCGGTTGCTGGAATCCAACTCCCATCATTCCTGGCCATTGGGCCATGGTGGCTGGAGCTGATGGGAGCTGTCAATCAAGAACTGCTGGACAGCCTGCTAGTCATTCCAGACGGTATCTCACCATAATCTATAGGAGAAGGATTAATGCTGCTTGCAGAGTTTCTGGAAATCGTTCTGGTTTTCATTCTATATTCACTGGGCACAGTTCAAGAGAACTCCGCATCACCACTGAGTCCTATCCGCGCTGCATATATTGTTCCTTTTTAGAGGGCCACAGGATTTACACCAGGTTATCTTTGCAATGTAGTGGGATCCTGCAACAGATTCCACTGCCCCCATTTACTGTCAGAAACACTGCACTGCCCCCAACATGGTCCCTTTCCACAGTCTAACCCAGCCTTTCCCAAACTGGTGCCCCTCCAGATGTTTTGGATGGCAGCTTTGCTTCCTAGGGCTTGGTAGGAGCTGTAGTCCAAAAACCTCTGGAGAGAACCAGGTTGGAGAAGGGTGCACTGGCAGAGGAAGAGGAGTGCGGGGGAGCGCCCTGCCCCTGGCAGCACGATCCCAGCAGGGTGCCATCGCAGCTGCCCCCCCTTGCCCACGCTGGGCGCCCCACCCCCAGGATGCATGCCAGCCTCCCCGCCTGCTCTCTGCCCCCCCCCAGTGCCGGAGCATGAAGCTCCACCGCTGGAAGGTGATGTAAAGAGCATCTTTAGAGGGAAAGATGAGGAAACAGACTGGAAGAATGAAAGAGACACAATGCCAACATGCCATGTCTAAGGGAAAATGCCATGACTACTTCAACAACAACAAAAAAGAGTGATGCAGTTACACCATCAATATATAGAGTTGTCCCTCTCTGTGATGGTTTCTACAGAAACACAGCAGACTTCAATATGCATACTGTTATGTGGGTGCTTTCTTGCCCAGCTGTTTTCTTCTTCTTCAAGATATGCTCTGGTGTAATACTTTTGATACTTAGAAATTGACACTAGGTGGTGATGTAGTGCTATTCTCATAAGAAATATTAGCTGGAAGAAGAAACAGGGAAAGTTCCTATATTAAAAAAAGGGTTGCTATTCCTCACCCCACCATCCGGCCCTTTAGCACAGAGATCAAAACTTATTTAGTTGAGTAACAGGACTGCACTCATTTTGTGCCAGTTGACAGAGCCCACTAAGGGAAGTATCTTGTGAATCTGTCTGGGCACACTCAATGGTGCAGAGCAAGACAGAGCAAGGATGGGAAGCGACTTCACAGAGGAAGGCACATCACTGTGAAATATTTGAGGCCCTTGCTCTCGACCTGACATTCAGACCCATATGAGGGTCGTGAAGCCATGACTGATTCAAGTGGCATGATACTGCTTTAATTGTATAGTGCAGATGGGATCTTGATTCAGACAGCCCTGCAAATAGAGAACTGCCATCTGAAAGCCAGTATGTTGCATCTCCCCAGAACACTAAAATCCCAGTTTTAGGTTTCAGTTTGTAACTGAACATTTCATAACATAACAATTGGCTTACTTGAAAATTGTCCTTTTTGCACACATAGATTTATACTTCATCTGAAGCAAGCATGTGGGTGAGAACAAGAGAAGCAAGAACCTCGTGGCAATGTGGGAAAGCGGGGGCTTCTGTTACTGATACATATCACCTTATATTTGTAACATAGGGAAGAAGTCTGCTGTCAAACATGCAAATTGTCTCACAAAGAAGTGCTTTTCCCCCGGAGGGCACAGTAAGAATGCAGTAATTGGGAGTACTGCAAGTTTTGTTTCCTGCTAATATTAAAGAGAAAAAAGAAATCACATCAAATCAAATCCAGTCTCTGGTGATGCTACTGTTAGGGGAGTCAAATGCAATGCAATGTAATCAAAGGATTTCCATTAGCTTTAGAATGTGCCCAACTCCTCAGAAGATCAACACACAGACACACTCCACAAAACAACAGAAACAGCCTAGAAGAGTAATCGCTACTTGTTTCAAGACCAAAGAGCCCTGCACAAGGCAATATCCTCACATGAAGTGCAGCAGAAAATAGCTATGTGTTGCCCCAAACCTGCAACACAGTTACATGCATGTGTAAAGGTAAAGGTGAAGGACCCCTGACAGCTAAGTCCAGTCACAAACAACTCTGGGGTTGCGGCGCTCAACTTGCTTTACTGGCCGAGGGAGCCGACGTTTGTCTGCAGACAGTTTTTGCAGGTCATGTGGCCAGCATGACTAAGCCGCTTCTGGCAAAACCAGAACAGCACACGGAAATGCCGTTTACCTTCCCGCTGGGGTGGTATCTATTTATCTACTTACACTTTGACGTGCTTTCGAACTGCTAGGTGGGCAGGAGCTGCGACCGAGCAACGGGAGCTCACCCTGTCGCGGGGATTCGAACTGCCGACCTTCCTATTGGTAAGCCCAAGAGGCTCAGTGGTTTAGACCACAGCGCCATCCTTGTCCCAATGCAGGTGTAGGAGACCAATATAGGAAACAAGGGAGCAACACTGGGACCTGCAACAAAATGTTGCAGTGTGAAGTGTTAGTATTCCAGTCAGCCAGTATACACAGTCCTCATGGAGCTATTTGAGGCTCTTTCCTCTCTCCTCCAACAAATAATAGGGTGTTTTTCCCCTAAAGGTTTTCCGTGCCTGTCGAGATTCTACCAACCTTCTAATACCAAACTTTCCTGTGTGGGTGATATCATTTTGGCTGTGAGTAATGGCACTCACAGCCTGAACATCGGAAATAGAGTGTGTGACTATAAACCAAATTCTCAGCTCACATGGGAAAGCCCTGCCTCAAATATTGTGGCCTGAGCTCCTCTTCTGGGCACATTCACAGTGAAGTTAATGTGATACTACTGTGTTATCCAGCACAGGCCATAGAAAAACAGGCCCTATCTTCACTCTACAGTTAAAGCACTATCATACCACTTCAAACAAGCATGGCTTCCCCCAAAGAATCCTGGGAAGTGTAGTTTGCTATGGGTCCTGAGAGTGGCAAGAAGATGCCTATTCCTGTCACAGGGGACTTTCCTGGGAAAGAGGCGATGATTGTTAAACCAGTCTAGAAACTGTCTCTCTGTGAGAGGAACTGTAGTCTACCATCCAAATGCTCAAGGGCCAGAACAGGAGTCCCCAAACTTACCCGGCTTTGGGCCGGATGCCCGCCGCACCGATTGCATGGTGGGCCGGAGGGTGGTGGGCAAACACTATTTCTGGCACACACCCCGACCTGGAAAGTGCTGGAAATAGCTTGTGTGCATGTGCAGAAGCCTCCTCCGACCCGGAAGTACACTGGAAATGATGCTTGCGCGTGCGCACAAGCTATTTCCATCGCTTTTCCAGGTCGGAAGTCGGCAGCCGTGCCGGTAAGAGTGGGCGGCAGCAGTGGGGGCCCCCGGGGGGCCCCATAAAAGAGCCTCGGGGACCGTATGTGGCCCCCAGGCCGTAGTCTGGGACCCCTGGGCCAGAAGCTTGTGTGACTTCTGGTTCCTAAAAAGGTTTGCAGAGCAAAGCACAGGGAGGCGGCTCTTCCTCTTTTGCAGCAGAGGCTGCTCTCTGACCACACAGTGCTTTAGCTTTGGCTAGGAGGTGGGTGATAAACTTGCAGACTACAGCTGAGGAATGGAACTGGCTCCCACCCCATTTCCAGTCACACTCACTCCACCAGCCACAAATTCCCCACTTCTAAAGGCATGGTCTCCCACACTCAAGTCAGAAGATAGGGGCTATATGGGAGAAGCCGACCCTATGGCACAAAAGTGACAGCTTTACACAGTGTGGTGTAGTGGTTAAGAGCGGTAGACTCGTAATCTAGGGAACCAGATTCGTGTCTCCGCTCCTCCACATGCAGCTGCTGGGTGACCTTGGGCTAGTCACACTTCTCTGAAGTCTCTCAGCCCCACTCACCTCACAGAGTGTTTGTTGTGGGGGAGGAAGGGAAAGGAGAATGTTAACCGCTTTGAGACTCCTTCGGGTAGTGATAAAGCGGGATATCAAATCCAAACTACTCCTACTCCTACTCCTACTCCTCTTTCTAGGAAGGGTGACACTGGCATAGGAAAGAGACACTGTCTAGTTCTCTATTATATGGTCCGAATCTTCCTAATAACATGGACTCTTGCAATAAGGGTGGTTTTTACACCTTAAAACGGGGGTTGCCAACCTAGCACCCGTAGGTAACAGTAAAGCTCTTAATTAAAAATTCTCTTTAAAATCTCCAGTGTATGAGATGGGTGTTTTACTGCCCTTTTAAATATGACAGGCATTTTGTGTTATGCCATGCACTCCACAGCATTACCCAAAAAATGTTGGTGACCCCTGTGTTAAAAAAATATAACATCAAAAGGGGCTACTAGCTAAGCTTGCACCAATCAGGGTGTAGTAAATTCAACACAAAAAAACCAGGACACCCTGAAAGTTGTTGAGCTTTTGTTAGACAAACCTCAAAGTTTTAGAGCCTTTTTACAAAAATGCCAAGAGAACGTGATGTGATTGCCTTGCCTAATATCCAGGACAATTTCAGAAATTCCCCCGACATCAATCCTAGTAATCCTGGTAATGTCCAGAAAAATCGAAATATATGGCAGTCCTAAACACAATCATTCCCCCTCCCATCTGCCTTTGGTATCCAGCCTACTATTCCATCAAAAAGTCCTGTTCAGTCATGGTTTAGCTCATTCCTACAGACAAGGGAAGTAATGTTTTTCCTCATATTACTAAAACCTGACCCTTCCCAGCCCTTCACCCCATAATTTCTCCTATGCAATGTTATGGACATTGACGTCACGTCAAGCTGCCAGTGATTCTAAAGTGAACAGTGAAGTTATGTGGAAGCCCTGCTTGTGATGATAATACCATTTAACAGTTGTCAAGATAGATTTGAGAGAAGACAGGGGTTTAAACTCCTACAAAGTGTTTTTCATCTCTTTGTAGAATCCTAGGGAATCCATAAGATAAACTTATTCTTTTGAAGTTGCTGTTTTAAAAAAGTCAAGATACCAAAATGTGACATTCATATTTCTGAATACAGATTATTAGTTGGCAGGATTATGAAGAATTTCTTAGCAGTGAAAGCATCCGCAAAGCTTGGGGATTTCTGCCAGCCCTCCGTGCATGAAAGGCCAACCTAGTCAGGTTCTAATGCAGACAAACCTAAGTGTAAATACTATTTGGGTTGCTGGCTTAGTTTCCCGGTTGGTGTTGAAATATTTCTTAATACTCCGTTCTTAGCTTCTCTTCAGAGGGTTCTGAAACTTATAACCAATACTGCTAGGTATATTTTTTCTTCATTCCAGAAATTTTGTGCTCTTTCTTTCAGTAAAGCATCATGGTAAAACTGAAACGCACAATTTGAACCCAAGGTTTAGTTCAGCTCTACCATCCAAATGCCCAGTATGACTGGCAGCAGCTCAGATAGGACCTGTTATGGAAATGACCGGGGGGGGGGGCACATCTTTAAGATCGGGTTTCCGCCTCCCCCCTTTACTCTTAAACCACGGGATAATGAGCCCAAGCTCTTCTCCCCATCAGTCGCACAAGCACAACACACACATCTTTTGATTTGCCTAAAGTTCTTACAATGTTACAACTATTATGCTTCACTGCGAGAAGCCAAGTTGCAGGGAACCAGGCAGAGGGCCTTCTCAGTAGTGGCACCCGTCCTGTGGCATGCCCTCCCACTAGATGTCAAAGAGAACAACTACCAGGCTTTAAGGAGACATCTGTAAGGCAGCCCTGTTTAGGAAAGCTTTTAATGCTTGTTGGATTACTGTAGTTTAATATTTTGTTGGAAGCCGCCCAGAGTAGCTGGGGAAGCCCAGCCAGATGGGTGGGTTATAAATAATAAATTTATTATTATTATTATTATTATTATTATTATTATTATTATTATTACTACTACTACTACTAGCTGCACCTGGCCACGCATTGCCATGGCTTAGTCAGGGGCGCCGTTTCCCAGGAAAGGGGGAGGATGTGACCCACCTACCCCCAACCCCTGTATGGTTCACCCCCCCCCCCAATGTAAAGTATTCATAGTTTGGGGAGGTTCTGTGTGGGTCCCCCAGTGGGTGAGGGGTTAGGGGGGTACCTGTAGGTAATGTTGTGGGGGTGGGGGGTCTCCCGTTTTCCCCACGGTGGAGGTGGTTTTGGGGCATGGTCTGGCGGCAGGACCGGGCCTGTGTCTCCTGCCGCCGGCGGAGGGGACTTGTGGGCCCAGCATGGCTGAGGAGTCAGTGTCTGCAACAGTGGATGTGGGATCAGGGCCCGGCCTGCCTCTGCAGGAGGCGTCGGGGAAGACGGACGTGGGATCAGGGCCAGGCCTGATTCTGGAGAGGGTGGCAGCGGAGGTGCGGGAGTGTCAGCCGGACCGGGCCCGCCTCTCATGCCATGGCTGGAGTCGGTGGAAGAGAGTTGTGGGCCCGGTCTGGCTCTGGAGCGGCCTGGTGAGGTAGGAGGAGGAGGAGGAGGGGGCAGGTGGGGTGTGGCACCAGTACAGAAATGGCGTCTGTTCCTTTGTCGTCCACTGGAGGGAGCTATTTTTTCACAAATTCATGTTTTTACCTGTGACAGGTGTCACATCTGTGTAATGTAAGTTTATGGAAACACTTGCATATTGGACTGGAACGTTGTGTCCCAATTTCAACTCAATCGGTCAAGCAGTTTTGGAGAAAGGTCATGAAACGCAAACATGGACCTTTTACATTTAAATATATCCTTTCGACTTGACAGCTCAGAGAAGATACCTAGCTTTATAAATTTGTAGAAAATCCATACTATAACCGATTCTCCACATTCCAATGCCATGTTAACCCTTAAAGAAAGATGAATTTGGGCTCCACCTTCCTCCATGAACCAAGAAGCAGGAAGTCACATAGGCAGCAGGAACAAGGCATCCTCCCATAATAACCCCAAGCGTGAGAGCACATACATGGCACCCCACCCAGACAGTGACCAAGGGGGCAACAACAGACATCCGCAGAGGCAGTTTAGCAAGTCAGGTGTTCTGAAAGCCCAACCTCTGGAAGGCTTGAGGGCAAGGATATGCACAGGTAGTTTTATTGTTCTTCGGGTGGCAAGTACTTAAGGTGTCTGGCACTAAATCTGATAAGCGGAGCAATTTGTTGAACTTGGGTAACCTCAAGATCCCCATCCCTCTTTATGACATGTTGATGATGTATCAGTGATTTATCAATGATGCTTCTGGAAAGATATTATGGGCAGGGGGGAAGGTTTTAAAATAGCTTGTAACCTATATTTGGGGTTCTTACTCAATGTGGGAATCTGTTGTGCAACAATAAAAATTGTGGTCTACTGACAGCTGTTTTGTTCCAAATTACTTGGCTGGAACTTCCTTCTTTTACTGACCACATGGACCCGCAGGATGAGCTGGGCTGTTGAGTAGTCTCTCACCCCAAAATTTTTCTGTAACAGGACATGATCTTTTTAATTGGAGATTCCAGAGATTTATCTGGGACCAGGTACATGCAGCTCTTGAGGTCTTTCCCTAAGTTCTGGCCCCTCTACAGCTGAACCTACATGTGTTCAGTTGTACATATTCCCTTCCCAAGGATTTCAGCGCTTTCCGAAAGAAAGAAAGAAAGAAAGAAAGAAAGAAAGAAAGAAAGAAAGAAAGAAAGAAAGAAAAGTAATACAGTGGTATCTCGGTTTAAGTACACAATTGGTTCCGGCAGTCTGTACTTAACCTGAAGCGTACTTAACCTGAAGCGAACTTTCCCATTGAAAGTAATGGAAAGTGAATTAATCCGTTCCAGACGGGTCCGCAGAGTACTCAACCTGAAGTGTACTTAACCCGAGGAATGAGTGTAATTGGTTCCGGAAGTCCGTACTTAACCTGAAGCATACTTAACCTGAAGCGAACTTTCCCATGGAAAGTAATGGAAAGTGGATTAATCCGTTCCAGATGGTCCGCGGAGTACTCAACCTGAAGCGTACTTAACCTGAAGCAAACTTTCCCATTGAAATTAGTGGAAAGTGAATTAATCCGTTCCAGATGGGTCAAAGGAGTACTTAAACTGAAAGTACTCAAACCGAAGCATCCTTAAACCGAGGTATGACTGTACTGAGTTTGAAGTGTCTGGGGAGTTCTATGCAATTTACCCATCAAATCTACCTTTTCAAATCTGCAGATTGGAAAATATATATATATATTTCCATTTGCAAAGCACCATCACTTTCTTTCTTTTTGGCTCCTGGGCAATCAAGTGCAGGATTTTTCCTGCCTTCCAGCTCCTGTTCTTGTAGCAGCAGATAAGAGCAGCAGCATTGTCACTGAAAGACAGTAAACCTAAAAATAGACTGTGGGCTGCAAATGGAAAGCAACCAGAATACATTGGTTCTTGCCAGAAGTTGTGACCAAATAAATGAGAAATATTCTGTCTTTGAAGAGCGGGATGCTACATATTGGCATGTATTTATTTAAAGCATTTCTATGCTGACTTTCAGAGAAAAGCCCTCTCCGGGTAGCTTACAAGGATAACTAAATGTATCTTTGAAACTTAAAATATAAGGGTTGCATCCAATGTAGTAATAAATTGAAGTCACTTGGCGGCATACTTATTCTTCTTGCAAAAGAGAAAGCATAAGCAGGTTGCTACTAACTTTATTGCACAAGCCACTGCATTTCCACTAGCACAACTGTTGCACTAGATTCCTTTGTTGTGCAACATTAAAACTCCCCCATCTGCCGCTGCAACAGCCCTTGCTCTAGCGGAGACTGTTGGATTCTGTTGCAAAACCCAACTCACAGCACTTGTAATAAAAAGCAGATTGAACATCCATTTAAGAATGGCTAAGTACAGTACAGTATGAGGGTCACACAACTTTTTGGAGAAAGCTCCAGAGATATGGGGAAAATACTGAAAAGGCCCCATTAGTGCTCCCCTGTTTGATAGATCTAGACCAGGCTTCCTCAAACTGTGGCCCTCCAGATGTTTTGGCCTACAACTCCCATGATCCCTAGCTAGCAGGACCAGTGGTTGGGGAAGATGGGAATTGTAGTCCAAAACATCTGGAGGGCCGAAGTTTGGGGATGCCTGATCTAGACACAGATATCAAAGAGCATCTGAACTTGATGTTGTTGTTCAGTCGTTTAGTCGTGTCCGACACTTCATGACCCCATGGACTACTCATTCATAATAATTACCAGTTCTCTTTCTAATGGCTACTCTTAGAAGAACACAAACAGGATCTGAATCCATACTTCTTTTTCTCCTTTCCTCAAAACCATCACCCTTCTGGCTTTGACTGGCTGGCTAAACCAGGTGAGAGTAGTCAATGGGATGGGTTTCAAACCCTCAGTACATTACGGACTTCCCCTGCAGGCATAGACAGGCTCTGCCAGATGAAACCTAGATGCAGAGATATCCTGTCCCTACTTCTTGGTCAGAACTCCTTCACACACCTACATTCACAAAGCCGCATTAAATTGTTCAACGGTGAGACAGGATAGGTAACATTTGCCATCTATCACTACTTCTGGAAGTTTCCATGTCACAGTTTCATGCTCCCACCCTTCTCTAATTCCCTGTCATAGTATCAAGGCCAGATTAAGGACCTTTAGAAGCCATAAACACTAAAAAGATTATGTGGCCGCCACTCCCAAATGTATTTCAAAACAAGTAAGTAGAACGAGAACAGAAAAAAATGGGGTAGGATTTAGTATAAGAACTCTAACAAAGTTCTGCTTTTTCCTATGACTTCAATGCTTTAAAAAAAATGCCAAAATGCTTTGCTGATGCCCTAAACACATGCTTCATCTGCCTATTGGGTAATTCAGCACTACATGGCACAGGGACCTTTATTTCTTAGTTCAGAGGTATGAATGTATTAGATATTAAGCAAACATTGCTGTGGTTATGCTGCAACATCCCAAATATCCATTAATGGCACAGTGATTTTATGCCTTTTATCTCTGCCTCCCCAAAACACACACACACCAACAACAACAACAACAACAACAACAACAACAACAACAACAACAACAACTGTATTGAAATAGCTTTCTTCCATATGTATTTTCTTGGGTTGCAAACTGTTCAGGCCTGTTCCCAGGGCGGCACTATATTATCTCCAGCAAAAGATCTCACTCCTCTCTAGGAGGTGTGTTTTAGGGTGTTGTGTGTGTGCTGGATACACGCAGAGGTACCAACAGACACCATGTAACACCATCTGAGACAAAGGGGCTTTCCAGTTCCAATCATTGGCATCGAGAGCTTCAGGTTCCTTCGTGTCTGACACCAACATTGGCCCCAAAATGTATACAAATACGGTACTTAAAAGTCACAACTTCCCTTGATTTTCTGGATAAATGATTTTTCAGGTTACAAAATGAAGGCGCGTTGTTTTTTATCTGGTCTGGGGTGGGGAACCTCAAGTCTGGGGTGGGGAGGGTGAATGTGGCCCTCCAAGCCTCTCTGTCTGGTGCCCAAGACACACACTTTTCTGCCACAACCTCCGCTCTCCCGCTTTGTATGCTAGGCTTGCCATATTACGAAGAGCAAAAAAACAGTACACATTTAGGGGTGGGCTGCGGGTGGGGAGGAAGAAAAATGGTAGCAATAGTTTGTGTGCAGTAAATGATAAAAAGGTGTATTGAAATGTTTAAAAATGGCAATTAAAAATGAAAATGGCATACCCCCCAAAATTTTGTGAGAAAAAATTGGGGCACCTACCCCCACCATCCTGCATCTCCATCACTCGCCCCCTTCCCTGCTGCTGAACCCTTCCTCACCTACTTGCTCACACCTGCCTTCCCTCCCCTCTCTCTTACCTTTGCTGTCTCATGAAATGCTGCATCGCCAGATGATGTGAGGCAAAGTGGCCCCCAGAAGACCGCGCCAGGCCTGGCAGCCCTCAGAATCGCCACAAAGCCTAGAGTGGCCCCAGAAAGGCCGTGACGGGCATGGCGGACCCCAGAGACATTGCAAAGCCCAGACTGGCCCGGGAACGACCATGCCAGGCCTGGTGGCTATGAGTGAGAGCCGCCCTGGTACAAATAATAAAAATATAAAAAATCTGCCCAGATGGTGATTTTTACCTTTGAAAAAGAGGACTCATCCAGAAAAAAATCCAGATGTATGGCAACCCTATATGCTCTTTGGCAGCTTTTTCCTGGCTGCATTATATCAGCTGAGCTTTTGATGATGTCTCTTGAGGGAGGAGAGAGAGATGGGTGTGTGTTTTTATAGAAATTAGCTTGCTACACCATGGCAAACTTAACATTCATTATTAACCTGCCAATTTTTGTCTCTAGTCTTGCCTGCTACTGGTACGTTGCCCATAAGGGAATGTGGGCCTCAGGCTGATCCCCACCCCCATCCCTGCTCCTGGTCCTGGTCCTGCGAGCAGTCTTAATTCAGATATATGAGCTAGGCATCAAATGGCTCCTTAAACCAGGCTTACAGTCACCAAAACAGAATGCCTACTTGCCATTTGGGATGGGGGGCAGATGGCTCAAAAGTCGTATTTTTCAAAACGACTTTTTGGTTCCTGAAATGTAAGTGATAGAATTCTACAGGATGCGTTGCTGGTGTGTGAAAGCAGTCAAGATCCAAGGATTCCCAGGCATGCACCTCCAGATGGTGGAGAGGTCAGGTGTGATCCTGGCGCCCGGACATCTTCACTTGGCTGTAAGTGGCCAATAGCCAGGTGCAAAATGTGCTTGGCGAATTCCTAACAATGCCTGCAAGCACATATGTGAGAGCTAGTCTCATGTACTTGTGGATGCCCATGAGCCTGTGTCTAACACAGATACTAATTTAAGGATATTTACTGGAAATGATTGTTTGCCTTAGACAATAGACAATGTTTGCTTTAGACAATGTCGGGCACAGAAGGACTGCTTCGTTTTGCAAAGAGATGGTATTAGTGACATCATTACCTTCAGAAACACTAGCCGTGACCAATAAAGATCACTATAGTCTTGCTTACTTAGGACAATTAAGAGAGAACCACCCGTGTTACTAAGCTTAAAATATTTATTTAAACAAAATAACTAATACAGAGAAAAAATGGCTTATGTGGTTTGAACTGTCAATACAGAGAAGGAGTCAGCCCCCCTCCCCCGAAATATTGCCTGGACGTTAGGGACTAGACTCTAGGCTAATTGAAACCCAAGGTTATCTGCATATTCATTCTAAGGCTATTCCAGGCACAGAGTGACTGAAATCCACAGATATGCATGAACCTGAAGTTCATCTTATTTATTTAGATATGGATTTAGGAGTCTCTAAGAACATATTCAAGGCAACTAGCAATATTAACAAGCATGAAATATATATGAGATAAATAAATGCAGGCCTGCTGAGAATGCATTGATGTTTCAGAAAAAGGAAAAGGAAAATAAAATGTGTCAAAAGCAGAGAAGTCTTTGCATTTTTGTGAGCCTATTCAAACTACGAAGGTGCACATTAGTAAGATGAGTTAGCATAGGGTAAAGCATTCAAGCCTTGCACAGAGTGATTTAACAAGGCTCTTTCTTGGCAGCTCTTGGAAGGAATAAAGACTTTTGATTTGGAGCCAGCAATGCACAATTAAGTGAGAGCTAAAATAAAAAATAAAAATGAGGAGGCATCTGGTGAAGTATTAACAGCCAGGCACATCGTGTCTGGTTTAAACACCCAGCAGTGGTATCAGAAACTCAATGAAAAGTTTCCAGAGAATTGTCCCCTCCCTCTGCCACACATGCACACCGAAGATCAGATAGATATTATGAGGAATTTGCCATGCACAGTATTCAGGGTCCACTGTGAATAGGGATTCTGTCTATTTCTAGTGCTTATAATTTTTACACGTTTTAATCATACCGTAATTTCATTTCATTCTGCTGCAGGAAACTAACAGAAGTAGTGCTATGGAGCACCTGCTTTACATGCAGGATGCCCCAGGTTCAATCCCCAGCATCTCCAGGCGGGGCTGGGAAAGACTTCCTGACTTTGGAGAGCTGCTGCCAGCCAGTGTAGAAAACAATTGTCTGTCTTGGTATAAGGCAGCTTTCCATGTTTCTACAGGTACCCCTCTGGAAATATTTAAATGTGAAGTTCCCACACCCACTACCGGTAAGTTTATTTAGATTCATCATTTTCTGGAATGCATTTTAAAACACACAAATGTGTGAATATTATTTTTATCAGGACTGTCACAGATGTACGCAAATACTATCAGTAATGGTCATGTCCAGTAGGTGACAACGAGTAGTTGTGAGATTTGACCTACAGTGTCCCACAAAACTCATTTTTTCCAAAAGGAGATTTCTTCTGTATCCATCTATACTCAGCTCTCTCTCTCTCATCAAAGTTCTGGACAGGTTCCTGAAAGTAGCGGTGTAACTGGTTCAAAGAAAATGAACCTGAATCCATACAGAAAGTAGACTTGGACAGAGTCCCACTCTGTTGGAAAGGGCAGGTTCATAGCTCCTGAATCCAGAGGTATTGCTTGGAGTGCCTGTTTTCAGCTATAGCTGGTTCAACACCTACAGTCCTTCCTGGAAAAAAGGTGACCTGGTAACAGTGATCCTGCTTGGCAGAGGGTTGAACTGGATGGCCCTTGTGGTCTCTTCCAACTCTATGATTCTATGATTCTATCCATTGCTCTGGAAACCTCCAAAGGCATAGGGGTGGGGGAGAAAGAAGCAAAAAGGTTAAAAGAAAGTTGATTGTAATATATAACATAATGTGCAGAGTTTTGGGGTCTTCTATGCAGAACTTTTTAATCTTGAAATATATATTTAGTGGTAGAACTCCCTGATGACTGACCTCAAAATTCCATAATGTATTGAACATTACAAATTTCCCCCTATCTCTTTTTCCTGTGCTCCATTTGATCATCGCCAGCTGGGTTTCTCTCTCTCTCTCTCTCTCTCTCTCTCTCTCTCTCTCTCTCTCTCTCTCTCTCTCTCTCTGGTATTCTAACCACCGGAGACAGCAGGATGTAAAGGTGGGGGGGTCAGTTTCCTTCTACATTTAGGAGTACCCACTAGAGAAGATGGAGGAGGAGTCACCAGTCTAAACATTTTAAGTCATGCACCCCCAATCAAACAGGAAAGACACCTGTACTACCTGGTGCCCAGAAGATGCATCAGATTCAGTCTGCTCAAGCATGGTGCCTTAAAGGATTGTGTCTCTATAAGAGACTGTCTCAGAAAACAGACAAATGCACCAAGGTACTCCCGTTTCAGACTGCAGATGGCTAATTTACTAAGAGCTGCATACATGGGATTTCTCCTTAAATGCAGATTGAATTAGGTGAATAAGCAAATGGTGTGCTCTCCAGGCAATGGCTCAGGTATCACTCAGCAACTACTGCTAATGAACCTTTGCTCAAGTTTCCTCTAAGAGCCAAGGACACGGAGTAATTAACACTGGCTCCCAGACCAAACTGCTCCAGATTACGGCACTTTATGGATCTACGGCTTTCAGATTATTGGCTGTGTATCACACAGTTCTGGGGCCTAAAGGTCAAAGCAAATAAAATGTCTCAAAGGCATGTGGCTCCAACCATGGGCACAGCAAGGATTTTTGTTGGGGAAGGGCAGCCAAAGTTGTTGAGCTTTCCTTGGGAAATCACAGGTAAATAGGACATTGCAGGGGGCAGGCAGAACCTCAGATAATTGAGTACTTTCAATGATTTTCAATAAGATTTGTGGATCATGAGGGGATAGCTGCCCCCCCCCCGGCTATGCCCATGGCTCCCACCAGCCATTTGCTGGATGGCATCCTGACACTCGCAAGTTCCATGCATTCTGTGATGGTGGATTTGGGATAATTTAAAATGAGAAACACTGAAGCAAACAAATAATAACCTTTTCCTGTGTTTACAAGTTCTGATACCAAGACTGGGGGACTTCATTTAGCCCCATTTAGCCTTTATTCCCTCGTGTGGAACCTTCTGAGGGCCACATGCCAATGGTGAGCAGGGCCAGAGGCAAAGGTGGGTATGGCAAAGGATGTGGCTCTCACCTTTGTGCACTCCCAGGGCCGTCTTAAGTATATTTGGCGCCCTGGCGCCGTGGTGTGACGAATCCCTCCGGTGCCCCCGCCCTGCCCCGTTTCCCAGCGTGGCGCCTGGCCGGAGCTGCACAGACGGAGCTGCGTGGGCGGCCGGAGCTGCGTGGGCGGGCACAGGGCACAGCGCAGCGGGCGGGCACAGCTCCGTGGCGGGCAGGCGCCCTGGCAGGCAGGCGCCCTGGCGCCCTGGCGCCCTGCACAACCCAGCCTGGCTGTAGAGCCGGCCCTGTGCACTCCCACCCAGTGAAGGCCAGAGGTTTTTACACACATCCATCTCACCATCTATTTGGCATACCATAGTTCATGGGTACAGCACAGACAGGCAAAAGGACTCAAGGAGGGTGTACAGCAGGGCCAGTGAGGGATGTGGCCTAGCAGGGTGTGGCCTAAGGAGAGTCCCAAGGGCCAGCGAAAGAGGTGCCGAGGACCACTTTCAAGCCTGAGATCCCAACCCCTATTTTATGCACGTTGTTATTAAACTACTCTGTGGAATAAGAGATTGCCGAAGAACATTAAGGGTGCCTTCATAGCACTGCATCCCATAGCTACCACAAATAGAAGTGCTACATGCTAGCAGAGGCTGAGTCCAGAGGAGAGAGCTTGCATTCTCTGGCAGCCCACTTTGTTTCTATGCTGGGTGCAGGGCCTGGGACCACTCCACCACTGACTCCCCTACTGCATGCAGTGACTACCAGGTATGGGCCTGGATACAACTACTAACCAGCACAGCCATCATAATATAGGTGCCATATGATCCCAAAAGTGATCCTTGGAGGGCAACCCATGTAGAACACTTTGCAATAATCTAATTACGATTTGACCACTAATATATTTCATATGCCATAATATTACATTCTAGTAAAAACACCCAGTGATCTTTGAATGAAGGGAGGTATAAAATTTTAATAAATAAATAATAATATTGATGAAGATGATATACCTAACGATGTTAGGTAACGAACAAAAATAAGGAGTGCAGACTTTGCTTGCAAGGTTACAGACATAAGCATGGAAGCTTCCAGGACACAATTCTGAAAATTATGCAGCCCAGATGACAATTGCTTCCAGGCAGGCTGAAGGCCTTGCTAACTCACCTTTTCTATCGCATGCAGCAAGCCTGTGTCAAACAGTCACTTCTCTCCCTGCTGTGCTGCAGCCAGCTGGGAAACCTGCTTGATTCCTCATTGCAATATCCTGGGATATGCAAATCCTTCGATGCTATTTCTGAAGATGTTGCCACAGTCTCAAGAAGCACCACTACATGTCCAAGGCATTAATTCATAAAAGTATATATTTTGTTTGTGTGTGTTTGTTCAGATACTTATTCCTATCCTAACAGTGCAAATTGTACCCTGTAAGTTTAAAGACACATCTACTCTTTCTTTACTTCTTTGCAAAACGCATATGTGCAAATTATTCCCTTAAGCCTGGAATGAGAGAGAAGTGGCTTAATTGCACATTGTTCCTCAAAGTGCTGACCAGCTTACTATGCTCATCTGGTTCCTCATTCAAATCCCCAGCTGACTGGCACACAATTATCTAGTTCCCCAGTCAAAGCACTGATCAGCTTGCTATTATTATTATTATTATTATTATTATTATTATTATTATTATGCAGGGAGCTGACTACTGCTCCAACAGACCAGGCTTATATGTGAAACACTTTCCACAAGAAGGCATCACTTTCCTTTTTTGTGAGACACCTGGGATTTAACCTGGGACATCCACATGCAAGATGGTCTATCTCTGAGCTCATCAAATGGCTTTTAATTACAGTATATGTGTATATATATATATAGAGAGAGAGAGAGAGAGAGAGAGAGAGAGAGAGAGAATCCACCAAAATGTCAACAGTACCAAGAACAAAAGGTTGGGAAGTTGGGAGAGGCGCTGTGGTTAAACCACTGAGCCTAGGGCTTGCTGATCAGAAGGTCGGCGGTTCGAATCCCTGTGATGGGGTGAGCTCCCGTTGCTCGGTCCCAGCTCCTGCCAACCTAACAGTTCGAAAGCACATCAAAATGCAAGTAGATAAATAGGAACCGCTACAGCGGGAAGGTAAACGGCGTTTCCATGTGCTGCTCTGGTTTGCCAGAAGCGGCTTTGTCATGCTGGCCACATGACCTGGAAGTTGTACGCCAGCTGCCTCAGCCAATAATGCGAGATGAGCGCGCAACCCCAGAGTCGGTCACGACTGGACCTAATGGTCAGGGGTCCCTTTACCTTATATATATATATAGAGAGAGAGAGAGAGTCTCCACCATAATGTCAACAGTACCAAGAACAAAAGGTTGGGAAGTTGGGAGAGGTTGGAAAAGTTGGGAAGCTATTCCATGATTTAGGTCCCGCAAATAAAAAGGCCCTCTTTCTTGTCCCCATCTTGGATGAAGAGGGGAAAATGTTTCTTTTTCTGCATTTATTTCTTTTATTACATATTAAGGGAACAATCTTATTGCACCTAGGAGGGTGGCTGAAGTAGGGTTGCCAGATGTCCCCGCTTCCCGGGGACACTCCCTGGATTTGCGAATAAGTCCCGGGACAAAATCCATCCCCGGAAGGTCCCCAGATTTCGTATTATGTCCCCAGGAAACGGAGCAGCGGCACTCTCAGCAGCTTGGATCAGTTTGCTCTGGCTGGCTTCAGGAGCTGCTCAGAAGTCCCCATATGATGGTGGTTCAGGGGCTCTAAGATGCAGCTTCCGGGCTGCCTCCACCTTACCTGACCCCAGCAACTAAGCTTTGAAGGGAGGCTTCATGCTGCCTATCAGAGCTTGTGTGGAATCAGGAGGGGGCAGGGATCTCTCAGTTAGGAAGCCTCCCTTCCCAGTTGAGGGATCCCCGCCCCCTCCTGCTTGCACGCAGGCGGGATTGGGGCTGCTCCGATGGGAAGGGAGGCATAGCGCTGAACTGTGAGATGCCTACTCCCTCCTGCTTGCACGGAAGTAGGAGTTGGGATGGGGCTGCTCCGAAAGGCAGTGTGAAGCCTCCCTTCCCAGCTGAGGGATCCCCACCCCCTTCCTGCTTGCACGCAAGTAGGAATGGGATTGGGACTGCTCCGATGGGAAGGGAGGCATAGCGCTGCCCGAGCCTCACCGCTGCCGCTGCTCTCGGCCCTCCTTCTCTGCCTTCCATGCCAGACCCACCGCACACCGCTTCCCCACCACCACCGAAGAACCAACATCTCAGGGGCTGCCCAGGCTCATGGAAAAAGAGATAGAAGCCTTAGAGGAAGGGTAAATGTGGCAGTTGAGGTCAAGGCAGTGGGCGCCCCTCTGCCCCCACAATCACTGCAGCATCAACATACCGAATGTGTAGTATTTATTTATTTATTTAGAGTGTTCCCAGATTCATTGGGGGGGGGGGGGAAATCTGCTAAACTTCAGCTGAAGGGTCACAGCATGCTGCAGACCTCCGGGGGGGGGGGAGGTCTGCAGGCACAGTGTGGGACCATAAACCCCCATTGCTCTGTAGCCAGTGGAGCCAGAAATGGGTATCCCAGAGGTGGATCTTGGTAAGACATGGATCCCCAGGCTAAAATGCCCCCTCCCAGAATTTGCTATAATATATCACAGTGTGGAGGATGACACAGACTTTTCAGAGGGGATAAATCAGACAGAATGGAAGAACAGCATGGGAATAGTTGCCCCCCCATTCTCTATGGCCAGCCACTGCTCTGATTCAAGTGAGAGCTACTCGCTGCAACTTATTTTAAGTACGAAATGAAATAAAATCAATGGGAGATCCACTGATCTATACATGGTCTCCCACATCACCTATGCATCAGACCCTAGAGTCTTGTTTGGGATGGTTAGTCTTCCCTTAGAGTGCACTGATCAGTTTCAAAAGCTATCATTTTGTAAATGCTACAGAATCTATTCCCCGATTAGATAAATGTGATATGATGGCACTGAAGAGGTTGTAGTAAGTGACTCATGGTTTTAAGGAATCTGTGTATCTCATGCCAAGGCCCAAAATAGTAACAGTTCTTAGGTAACCTCTATTCGTCTCTACCTCTTTTCTCAAGGGAGAAGAGAATGCTAGCAAATGCTTGTTCAGTAACAGAATACTATGTCAACACCCTTTCTTTGCCTAAGAATCTGATATGAATGTGCATACCTAGGAAGCTGCCTTTGGGTCCATCTAGCTCAGTATTGTCTACACCAGGCATCCCCAAACTTCGGCCCTCCAGATGTTTTGGACTACAAATCCCATCTTCCCTGACCACTGGTCCTGTTAGCTAGGGATCATGGGAGTTGTAGGCCAAAACATCTGGAGGGCCGCAGTTTGGGGGTGCCTGGTCTACACAATGCTTAGCAGTGACTCTCCAGGTTTCCAGTCACACCTGGAAATGTCAGGGATTTAACCTGGCACCTTCCGTGGGCAAAGCAAACCTTTGAGCTACCGTATGTCCCTTCCCCAATATATGTATGCAATTACTACAGTTGCATTTCCATCACACCAAAGGTGGACAGTGTTAAGTATTTAACACTTGTTGCATCTTCATCCTACCCTTCTTCCAAGA
This sequence comes from Zootoca vivipara, assembly GCF_963506605.1. NCBI lineage: Eukaryota > Metazoa > Chordata > Lepidosauria > Squamata > Lacertidae > Zootoca > Zootoca vivipara. Next base: position 37,224,258 of record NC_083290.1, on the reverse strand, counting down.
AGCTAAGGGAGGCACCCAACTTTCCTCACTCATTTTATCTTCATAACACCCCTGTAATTAAGCTGGGATATAGTGACCGGCCCATAGTCATTCGGTGAGCTTTGATCAGGGCCAGCATGGCCATTGGGCAAAGTGAGGCAACTACTTTAGGCAACAGAAGCTGAGGAACATCAGCAGCAGCAGCAGCAGCAGCAGCACCTCTTTGGCTGTTCCCCTCTGTTGGATGGCAGCTATCAAAGCCAGAGCTTGCTCAAGACATTTTGCTGCCTGAAGCAAAGGACAAGATGGTGCTTCCTAATCTAGCCAGCAGCTTTCAGGTGTGCTGGAAGATGCTGCTATCTGGATGCCAGCACTGACGTTTGACTCAGCTCTCAGTCCTTTTGAACATGGAAGGAGAACACCATCTTGCCCTTTGCTTCAGGCAGCAAAATGTCTTGAGCAAGCTCTGGCATTGCTAGCTACTTGCTAACTAGCTAGCTACCTACAGGAAGCCATAAGAGGCCATACATGAAGTTACCTAGGTGGAAACGTAATTGGATTGCTTCCTACTTGCATGCCCTCTGTTGCTTTCTGTTTAGACTAGGAGCAAACAACCATGGCTGCTAGGCAAACAGCAGGTCAGTGAATAATCCAGGTACTGTTTAATATAGGATGTCAGCTGTCTCTTATGCAAGGAAAAATAATATTACATGGGAGCAGCAATGGCTTACTACTTGACTGCAGCCTAGTGCCGTCTTTCCCCAACATGGCAACCTCCTGGTAGACTCCAGTTGCCATCAGTTCCAGTCACCAGGGTCAATGGTCAGGGATGATGAAAGTTCTATAACCTACAACACCTGGAGGGCAACAGCTTGGGAAAGACAAGACCAATGGGTCGATCTAATTTTGATTTGATATTTGCATTCCACTTTTCCAACAATAAACATTGAGCTCAAAACAGCTCACAATAAGCACAATAGCAGCAGCAACAAAAACAACAATAGCAAACACAATAACAAAAAAAAGCAACAAAGCAACAAATTAATCAAAACAATTAATACAATTCAATAAAGTCATTGTCTCCATGATTCCAGGCTTACCTGCAACCAAACACCTAATATGACTATTTGTGCTCAGCAAACTATGGCTGCAACTATCCCAACAGTCTGATCTCTTTTGTATCCTGTCATCTTAATGAGCAGCCAGACTTTATCCAGCCACTCCAGTTTAAATACTCTCCAGACTGTCTAGTCACTGTCTAGTGACATGCTAATCTAGCTGAAACAAGCATATTGAGGAGTTGACAACCTATCTTGCAACCAAGGCTCTTTTTAAAACACAGAAAGTGTTTTAAAGAATTTAATTAATGGTTTCAGTTACCATATCCCAGGAAGCTACTGCAATAGTTGTGCGTACAATGAGACTTTGTGCAAATTCCAGGGTGTTCAATGCCATTGCATTAACATCTTAAAATGATTTCCTCTAATATTCAGACATATGGATAATTTTGAACCCCATATGATTAAAAAAAATACCTCCGCTGATCTTTTGTTATAAATCCTTCTACTTTACCATGAAAGGATCAGTTGGTGTGCATTTGTTGCTTAATGGAACACAGTCTAGTTTCGGAAAGCTTAAGGTTTCCAGATGTTCTGATTTTCAAAAGATCTCTCAAATTATAATATATAATCTCTTGAACATTATAAAGGTTCTGACCTCTTGCCTCCTCCCCTTTATGGGAACATGAGCTGTTTTCCTGTTCATTCCAAAAGCTGCTGGGTGTCTTCTATAGTCAGTGATCACCTTTCTATCAAACAACCTCTTGATAGTTCTATTCTTCATAAGAAGTTTTGCTAGAACAGCCAAAGGCCCATCTAATCCATCTTCTTGTTTTTACAGTGGTCAACCAGATGCCTTTGGCAGAGGTGGGTTGGGACCCACTAGTGGGTGGCAGCCTGATCCAAGGTGGGTCATAGCAGGAGTACTACCACCCTGCAAATATATGCTAAAAGATTCAGAAATGGGTCCCCAAATGCATAGTTTGGTTAGTGGGTCCTAGGTCTGAAAAGGTTGAAGATATCTGTTCTAGATCATTAAGAGTTTACTCCAGGGTTTCATTCCCAGCTGTACTGGGAGATGCTACAGATTAGACATAGGACCTTCTGCATGCAAAGCAGATGCTCAATTTTTGGCTCATTTCTCTTGCTCCACAGACTCAATATATAGAGCAGGAGGCTGTGATTTTCCTTCTACCTCTAGAGATGCCCCTTCCCTCTCACCAGAACTGAGGAGACTGTAATGATAAGCGACACTGGGAGGCAGAAATTCACTCAGGAATAGCTCTGCCAAGCTACTGATAGCTGTGATTTCATCCCTGAGGGTTATAGGTTGGCAAATTGCTAGCAAAGAGGATCGAGGCAGCCTCCCGAACCCTCTGCTCTGTGCATTCATTTGTAAGAATATAAGTGAGCTTTGGGGAGGCACAGGAGTAAGAAAAAGTGAGTGGCAAAGTTCATGCCACATTTGCAGAGGGGAAATTAAGTTTGGCCTTCAGAAGAAAGCGCTTGCAACTGAGTGTCCTTTCCCCAATGCAAAAAGCAGCCCAGAATATTTATGGCCTGTATTTTCATGAAGCCAGCTTAGAAAGAAAGGACAAGGGGTGGGGGGAGAGAGAGAGAGAGAGAGAGAAGGAAGGAAGGAAGGAAGGAAGGAAGGAAGGAAAGAAAGAAAGAAAGAAAGAAAGAAAGAAAGAAAGAAAGAAAGAAAGAAATGCAAAAAGGTAGAGCCGTCTGTTTTGCTGCATTCTATTCTTTTGCTGAAGTTGCTATTGCCCTTTGAAAGTCTGAAAGCTCTTGGGCACTTTCATATTTTTTCAAAGGGTAAAAGGAGCTAAAGAACACTCTGAATTTCAAAATACATTGCACACTGGGAAGGCAGATAGTGTCTGCAGAAGTTGCTTCCTTAGAAAATGCAAAAAGAAAAAAACACAGGAAGAAGAAAAGTGTAGTGCAGTGGTTAGGGTGTCAGACTAGGGCATAAGAAATACGGGTTCAAATCCCTACTCTGCCAAGAAGCTCACTGGATGACTCTGGGCCACTCATGGTCTTTTGCCCTAACCTACCTCACAAGGTTCTTGTGAGAGTAATATGAAGAGGGGGAGAACTCTACATGTCAGCTAAAGCTCATTGGAGGTAAAATGGGCTATAAATAAATTACTGGATTTAAAAAAAACACCTCTGCTTACCTTGCCTCTTGGTAGCTTTGGACTCTAACTGCAGCATCAGCTTTTGAAACTTCAGAAGCACCAGCCAGCTTTCAAAACCTTCCCAAGCTGAAAACATGACCAATGGCTCATTCTATGGCTCATTACATGAGGGAGAGACTACGACAATCTGTGTTCTCTGCTCTGCATGTAGAAGGTCCCAGGTTTAATTCCTAGGATCTTCAGTCTAAAAGGATCAGGCAGCAGGTGATTGGAAGGGCATACCTCTGCCCAAGATCCTGGAGAGATGCTGCCAGCTAGAGTAGGAAATGTAGGGCCAAATGGACAAATTGACAGGACTGAGCTTCCTGTGTTTCAAGATAGGTCTATGTACACAGCAGGAGAAGCAGGTGGTTGAATCCTGAGGTAGTGGTGGACATTGCTGGGAGCAAATTGCTTCTGAATACCAGTTGCTGAATACCAAGTGTTCTGAATACCAGGTGGCGCTGTGGGTTAAACCACAGAGTCTAGGGCTTGCTGATCAGAAGGTCGGCGGTTTGAATCCCTGCAACGGGGTGAGCTCCCATTGCTCGGTCCCAGCTCCTGCCCACCTAGCAGTTCGAAAGCACATCAAAAAGTGCAAGTAGATAAATAGGGACCGCTCCGGCGGGAAGGTAAACGGCGTTTCCGTGCGCTGCTCTGGTTCGCCAGAAGCAGCTTTGTCATGCTGGCCACATGACCCGGAAGCTGTCTGCAGACAAACGCCGGCTCCCTTGGCCTATAGAGCGAGATGAGCGCCGCAACCCCAGAGTCGGACACAACTGGACCTAATGGTCAGGGGCCCCTTTACCTTTACTAGTTGCTATGAACCACCTGGGGGGGGTGCTGGGGACCTGCTTGAAGGTTTCCTGCAACATCTGGTTGGCCATTGTGAGAGCAGGATGTTGGACTAGGTGGGCCATTGCCCTGATCCAGCAGGCTCTTATGTTCTTGCAAGTGAGACAGGAATGAGGAATTCGCAATCATGCTTGTAAAGCTGACTGTTTTCTTCCACTCCTCCGAGTACGCATGCAAAGCAGTGGGAGTAGGGAGGGGGAAGCATACAAGTGTAAGGAGGAGAAATCTATGGCTAATTGAGTTGCTAAACAGACTTTGGCAAAAAGTGGAACTTGTCCACTACTACCACGACAAATTATAGCAAGAAGCAATAGAAGCAGCACTCAGAACATTAAACCAAGGCTATTCCTCTTAGAGCTAAAAGTAGGGGGCGAGAAACAAGAAAGGTGGCCTATTAACAAGCCCAGGGATTCAATTGGAATGGAGCAGGAATATTTAAATGATACACATAAATTAGATTCGTAACAGTCTTTATAGGAATAGGCAAGTCAAGTAGCAAAGTTATCTTTGGAAAAAATCTATTAGCAGTAATGGAATGATAATCCTCTTAGATTCATTGATGCTGACAGATTAAATTCGCTCAATTCGTTTTTTATTTGGTTAGCTCATTTGACACAAGATAAGACCCAGATTCTCTCTTTCAGAGCTCAGCTACTCCTGCTGGAAATGATGGGAGCCGGCTGGGATTGCCAACATTAGGCGCTGCAGTCAAATGGCCATTGGGGAAGGGGAACTTCGTTTAAAACAACAACACACACAAGCAGTACATCTAAGGCTGCATACACACAAGGTTTTATTCTACAGTCAATGGAGAATACCCCCCCTCATTTCCCCCCCTTTTATTCTGAAAAGCACTTCTTGCAAAATTGGCTTCATTACAAAATTAAAAATTCATTACTCTGCAGTAATGAATCTGGAAAACAGATGAAGGTGGTCCCAGCAACAGATCTGCATCCACACCTGTCCAAATACATTGTAAGTGGCTGTATACCAAGATTGAGATTGCCACTTCCTTCTTCATTCACGTGGGGCATGTGAAATGAGGGAAAGGTGTGGTTATCCTAATCAAGGGGAGGGTTTTCAAATATGCTTCAGGTAAAAAATGGCCACCCTTGAGTACAGCAGGGCCTAGAATCAATATCGATTAAAAGTCTAGGCCACCCAGCTATCAAAATCCCTTTCCCTCCAATCTTAAAAGGGAAGCAGGGAAGAGACTTGTAAAGGCTTTTGCAAGCCTTCTCCTCCTCTAAGTTTCTGGTCACAGGGCAAGTTGTGGACTGCTAACTTCTGTGAATTTATTCACAAAACTGCAATAAACTGCCTGTTGTGGTATTGCTGCTAACTATATACCCACTGAGACTAGGGCTTGCTGATCAGAAGGTCAGCAGTTCAAATCCCTGCAACGGGGTGAGCTCCCGTTGTTCGGTCCCTGCTCCTGCCAACCTAGCAGTTCGAAAGCACATCAAAGTGCAAGTAGATAAATAGGTACCGCTCCGGCAGGAAGGTAAACGGCGTTCCGTGCACTGCTCTGGTTTCGCCAGAAGCGGCTTGGTCATGCTGGCCATATGAACCCATATGACGCCAGCTCCCTTGGCCAGTAAAGTGAGATGAGTGCCGCAACCCTAGAGTTGTTTGCGACTGGACCTAATGTTCAGGGGTCCCTTTACCTTTACCTTTATATACCAAATAGGAGCAATACTGCAAAAGAATAAAGGAGCAGAAGAAAAAAATAATTCACCACTGGAAGTTCAGAACCAACATTTGATGCTGCCTTCTACCGCAGGGGTCAGCAAACTTTTTCAGCAGGGGGCCGGTCCACTGTCCCTCAAACCTTGTGGGGGGCCGGACTAAAAAGAAGAAGAATGAATTCCTATGCCCCACAAATAACCCAGAGATGCATTTTAAATAAATGGATACATTCTACTCATGTAAAACATGCTGATTCCCGGACCGTCCGCGGGCCAGATTTAGAAGCGATTGGGCCGCATCCGGCCCCCGGGCCTTAGTTTGGGGACCCCTGTTCTACCGTATCAAGTGAGACCACCAATCCCATCTATCCCAGCTCAGATTAGCAACACTTCTCCTTTATCTGGAGTCTACTTACATTCACAATATCTGCTCTTCCCTTGAGCTATAGCTTCTTGGAAACACTAAAAACATGGGTAGGCAAACTAAGGCCCGGGGGCCAGATCCGGCCCAATCACCTTCTAAATCAGTGATGGGCAACCTTTTGAGCTTGGTGTGTCAAAATTCGCAAAAAAACCCGAGCATAACTCGGGTGGTGTGTCACTTCAAGAAAAAAACCATAATTTCGCAATATTTATAGTTTAAATAACAAAAATGTATAATTGTAATATATGACTATATTTAATAAACCCAAAACTAATTATTTAACCAAAGCAAACCAAAAACCCCTTATTTATCACAAAGTGCCCAGAGTTGTTGAGCTTTTTGGGGGGAGCTGCTGACCAAAGTTTTAGAGGTTTTTTGGGGGGTGCAAAAGTTGCTTTGCTTTTGGGGGGGGTGCTCCAAAGGTGCTGCGCTTTTTTGGGTGGGAGGAAGAGAACAGAAATAATATTTTTGCTGGAACTAACATGCAGCACCGACATAGTCTGACCCACAGAGTCCGGGACCAGGACGATGAGAAATTCCAGAAAGAGTGGAGTAAATTTGTAGACTATGCTAAAGATAATTATAAAGAAATGAAAACGTTAGCGGCTATGAGATAAATCCTATATCTTTGATGTTAAGTAAAAAATTGGATAATACGCGAGAGGATTGAATTAATTTACCTGCTGGGGGGAGGAGGGAAGTCAGAGCTGAAAAAGCTATATGTTGTATAGTTGTCAATTATGCATTGTATAAATTGTTAAAATTGGAAAAAGAAATCAATAAAAATTTATTGGTAAAAAAAAAGGAGCAATGGCAGGTAAGCCAGTTGGCGAGTTGCATCAACATGGCACAATCTGCAGAGACAGTTTGCACCACCACCATGTTCAAGTGCATACAATGGGGTGCACACATGACATGCACGGGAAATTCACACATCATAGGGAAGACAAGGAACAACTCTCAGTGTGCACATCTGAACCACCCCCCCCCCCTAAGCGTGCAAAGGAGCTAGTGGATCAGAAAAGAATCCTTAGAATTTAACTCACCCTGGCACAAATTCCCACCAGGCTAGTTTGCCAGAGCAAGCACTAAGGGACCACAAAACCAGCTAGCATGCTATGCAATGATGCAGACAGTAGTAAATACTTGCTGGGGCATAATTCAGGTCTAGAATTACATAGCCATCTGCTTTCCATAAATCCATCCAGTAATGATGTACAGAATAGCATTTATTGCTGTACACAGAAGTAGTCAGAGTGCCCCCTAAAGTGGAGGGTGGTTGATCTTGGGAAGGGTACAAGATACCAATATGCAAAGGAAGCCAAAGCCATAGAGTTCTCCCAAGAAAACATAAGCTGAAGGGAAAGAAAATGTGAGCACATTCAAACATTATGTTAATTATATGCTAATCAGTGGTTACTAGCTGAAGCTATGTTCCTGCTGCTCGAATCTCACCAGGCCCTCCTTACATGCATTCAGCTTGTTTTTAGTATACTGTACTGTACTGACAGCCACTGATACTCAGAGAAATCTTACATCTGTCATCTTAACTGGGAGTCCTTCTCTCTTAAACTGCCATTTGTGAAAGCTCATTGACATTGCTGTTCTGACAGTCTGTTGGAAGCATGCACAGAAAAAATTGTGCCAAGAAATAGAGATGGACTATTCTGTCAATTTTGGTTGCTCATTTTTGCAAAGCCTTTAATTCAGTCCTCCACATTTCCAGATCAGTTTGTGATTTTTGGTAAGCTCCATAAAAATACACCAGGCTTTTAATTTTGCCTAATATATGCATTTTTGCAAAGTAATTTCCCCAAATATAATGCATTTTTGTACAAGTTGCTTGGCTGAAGAACTTCACTGCAAAATTCAGAGAACTAAGAATTTAAAATGTTGAACTTTATACACTAAAATGATGAAGATTATAAAAATAGCAGCAGCAGCCGGCCATGGCTAGAATGCCACCATCACCATTTTGCAGCCTCCCTTTTCTCTACAATAATCACAAAAATAATCCTCCTCCCTATTTTTCTTCGATGAGCGGGTGATGAACAAGGGGTGACATTTCATGATAACCCTAAACATTACACTTGCTAAAGATAAGCCACCTTCCATATGGCAATGGCTCTATGCAGTAGAGCAAATCATCTGCAGCACCTCAAGGGGATCAGGATCTGACCTGAAATACTTGCACCAACCACCCCCCTCGCAATTGGGACAAATCACCTCGTAATCACCTTGCAAATCCGATGGCTGGCATGATGGAGTTCTTCCCGCCTGGACATATTTGTCAGTGGCTACCATCTGGGAGCTATAACAGCTTGAATCAACACCTCCGAAGGGTTAAATAGGGACTGCAAGCCGACAAGGAGAAACTTGATTGCTTTAGCTTCCCTGCAGCAGTGGAACCCTTCTTTATTGAGGGCAAAGACCCCGGCCAACTTGCCTTCTCTCCCTTCCTAAAATCCACATCATTTCCTCCCATGGCAGATACCGTGCATTCCAAATAAGTTCCAGGACTTAAGCCTGCTTCAAGTTAAGTTGAACAACTGGTGGAAGGTGGAGCAAGAAGGGCATTTGATTCAGGAATTTCTACTCTGGCTGTAAGGAAATTGATCGTTCCTTTCTACCTCAAACAATTGGGTGACAGAGGTACAGAGAATGATTACATGAATAAGATTGAGCTGTGAATCTGTGATGCCCTCCTCCCACCTGCAGAGAAACTAGACTAAAACTCCATTTGGTTTCTCTTCTTTCTGAACTGATTCCATTCCAGGTGGTCACCTTAAGAATAATCGCATAACTTTAAAAATCGCTGCCCAGGTGTGTTTGTTGTCCTCTTCCCTGCTCATCCCATTTTCATTTCATGTTGCATCTTCTATAATGCCATATGGCCAAACGGCACACTATTCTGGGAGCATTTTCAGCTGAAGTGTTGGCTAAAAATGAGAGCCAGTGTGGTGTAGTGGTTAAGAGCGGTAGACTCTTAATCTGGGAAGCCGGGTTCGCGTCTCTGCTCCTCCACATGCAGCTGCTGGGTGACCTTGGGCTAGTCACACTTCTTTGAAGTCTTTCAGCCCCACCCACCTCACAGGGTGTCTGTTGTGGGGGAGGAGGGGAAAGGAGATTGTTAGCCACTTTGAGACTCCTTCGGGTAGTGATAAAGCGGGATATCAAATCCAAACTCCTCTTCTTCTTCTAAAAATGGTTTTAAATGAATAAATAAATAGAAAACTTTCAGAGACATCAGTACAATCTTTGTGGACATGTTGCTGTTTGATCATTGTTTTGTAGAAATTAATCCAGAAGAGGATTTATTTTTTATCATTATTATTACAAATTATTATTATTATTAATTGAATTTAAATACTGCCCTATACCCACAGGTCTCAGGAGCACTGAAAACTGTCTTACACCAAGTTGGACCATTGGTCCATCTAATTCAGCATTGCCTACACTGACATCAGCTCCCTGGGTTTCATAATACTGTAATAATAATATAATAATTTATTATTTATACCCCGCCCATCTGGCTGGGTTTCCCCAGCCACTCTGGGAGGCTCCCAATAGAATAATAATAACAACAACAACAACAACAGAGATAAAACATCAGTCATTAAAAACTTCCCTAAACAGGGCTGCCTTCAGATGTCTTCTAAAAGTCAGATAGTTGTTTATTTCCTTGACATCTGATGGGAGGGCGTTCCACATGGCGGGCGCCATTACCAAGAAGGCCCTCTGCCTGGTTCCCTGCAACCTCACTTCTTGCGGGGAGGGAACCGCCAGAAGGCCCTCGGAGGTGGACCTCAGTGTCCGGGCTGAACAATGGGGGTGGAGATGCTCCTTTCAGGCAAGTTTCTATCCCAGCCCTACCTGGAGATGACACAAGGAAGATTCTCTGCCACTGAGCTATTACCCTTCCCTGTCACTTCCAGAGATAGCCTCTCTCTTTGTAAATAAAGCCCACATTCAGACTAACAGCCAAACAGAGCCTAGCCTGCACTTTCTCCATTTCAAAAGGACTAGTTACAGGTAGGTAGCCGTGTTGGTCTGAGTCGAAGCAAAATAAAAAAATTCCTTCAGTAGCACCTTAAAGACCAACTAAGTTTATATTTTGGTATGAGCTTTCGTGTGCATGCACACTTCTTCAGATCTGAAGAAGTGTACATGCACACGAAAGCTCATACCAAAATATAAACTTAGTTGGTCTTTAAGGTGCTACTGAAGGAATCATTTCAAAAGGAGTTTTGCTCCAAGTGTTTTATGGATTGCAAAAATGCTCCAGGATATGGGAGGTGATAAGCACTAGAGAATAGGTGGATTTGTGTTGTATCACAAAGAGTTCTTGTCAAGAACAAGTTCGAAGACTTTAATCTCTTGCTATGATAATATCCCGAAAGAAACTGACAATACTAAAGTTAAAGTAGCAAAATATGATGATGATGATGATGATGATGATGATGATGTGTAAAACACACTAATAATTATTTTTAAGGAAACTATCCCCCCCCCACTTTAACAGCTTGTCATTGAAAAACAAATGCTTTGATATTTCTCTTTTGTCAGTCATGACCCTTATTGCTCTTGCAATTCCACATGACAAGATAGATTGGATTCTTTACAAAAGACTGGGGCATTATTCGCTTTTTTGCAGGTTATATTTGAATGAAGAAAAACAACTAGTTTCTCCAAACACTTTATTTTGCAACCATTCATTTTGACAGAAGCTTTTGAATGAAAGATTCATCAGCACATTAGCTACAGAACTGTAAGATTAAGAAAAAAAAAATAAAAAAAAATCCATGAATCTTGGGTTCTTTCTTCACTGAATGCAACCATTTGCATGGAGGTTTGTTTGCTCACTTTTTTCAAGTGTAGGAAAGCATTCAAAAATGTGGTCCTTCACCAGAACTCTGACATAGTCCATTCTACCGGCTCAGAGCTCTACTGTTTCACTGTTTTTTAATGGACCAGGTCCCAGAGACCACTCCTTTTCCTCTGTTTCATGAGAGAATGGGCTCAAGAAGGGATGGGGAACATCTGGCCCTCCAGATGTTGTTGGACTCTCATCTCCCATCATCCATGAGTCTGTGACAATGCCACATGTGGTTGATGGGAGTTAAGAGCCCAACTACATCAGGAGGGCAACTTTGTGGCTACCATGGTATACAGCTGAGGCAGAGAACCTCAAAGCCTGGGGGCCAGATGTGGCCTTCCACCCCTCTCTAAATGGTCATTGAAACACTCTCTCTAGCCAGGGATGTCCAAACTTTTTTCAAAGAGGGCTAGATTTGATGAAGTGAACATGTGTTGTTGACCTTTTGACGGATTGAAGTTGTTGAGCTTTTTAAAGGATTTTACCCCAGGAAATAAACTACCACAGGGGCCGGATTAGGCCCCCGAAACGGACTTTAGACATGCCTGCTCTAGGCCATGCCTCCTCCCTAAGCTACACCCTGCTGAGTCCTGATCCTTGAGTGCTTTTGCCTTCCTGGAATTGCCCTTAAACTGTACTGCCTCTCTTTTTTTCTTCTCTGCCTCTGGCTGGTGGGATTTCGTATTCATCTCAAAAGCATCAAGTTGGCTATCCTTGATGTTGCATCTAAAGGTCTCCAGAACAACTGAGATTCATCTGTTGCAAAACAATTTACCTCGAAATTCACCTACAAATCTTTGGATGTTTAAATATTCTGCAGACAAACTCAAATTATTTGCAGAATACTCTGACATTTCATCTCTTTATGTGCCATCCAACAGCCCTTGATTTCAACTTTTGACAGTTAGTACTTGACAGCTGACATGCAGCGGTGTTTAGTATTGGCAGTCTTTTATGGCTGGTGGCTTATGAGATTTCACATCTGAAGCCTGCCAGAAACCAATCAGGATATGCTGGCAAATATAAGGCACTCAACTTTTTAAGGTAACGTTTTCTCACTCAAACTGAAGCATAATCATAGAGATATCATGATCAGTTGAAATAAAAACTAACACTAATAACAGGGGGAGAAATGGAACAGCTCCTTCTAAGTGTCTATCCTCCTCCATAATTTGCTTGCAGATTTCCATGGCTGACTGATAAAAGGAGAAGCAAACATTGTTGAGCCTGAGGGTCACATTTCTTTCTGGGGAACAGAAAGGAGGTGTGGCCAAAGGCAACAGTGGGTGGAGCTATGAACATAAATTTTAACTTTGTAGAGTAGCTAGTTTTTGCACATGCTGACACACAACCATCCTACCTGCAAAGATTTCCAAGGGCCAAATGGACTGCAAGAAGATCAAACCTATCAATTCTGAAGGAAATCAGCCCTGAGTGCTCACTGGAAGGACAGATCCTGAAGCTGAGGCTCCAATACTTTGGCCACCTCATGAGAAGAGAAGACACCCTGGAAAAGACCCTGATGTTGGGAAAGATTGAGGGCACTAGGAGAAGGGGACGACAGAGGACGAGATGGTTGGACAGTGTTCTCGAAGCTACCAACATGAGTTTGACCAAACTGCGGGAGGCAGTGAAAGACAGGAGTACCTGGCGTGCTATCGTCCATGGGGTCACAAAGAGTCAGACACGACTAAATGACAAAACAACAACAACATGTGATGAAGGAAACTGGCAACCACAACATCTCCACCTTCTACAGAAGATAGAAACATGCCATCATTAACTTTGTTTGATAGGATACTCTACTGCAGTTGTGTCCAAACCTTTTTCAAAGAGGGCCAGATTTGATGAAGTGAAAGGCCATGAGGGACGACCAAAGTTGTTGAACTTTTTTTAGGATTTCCCCCGGGGAAATAAACTGCCACGGGGCTGGATTAAACCAACCAGCGGGCCAGATTAGGTCCCCAAAATGGACTTTGGACAAGCCTGCTCTACTGGTTAACAGCAGTGTCACTACTGCTTGCCTTTCTGGCCCCTGGTTCTCTCAATTGCAAATAATTTGCATTGCAGGTGCTTTTATCACACATCGATCAGTCAGTTGGACATCCAGCACCCACGGGAAGCCTGGGGGGAGGGAGAGACCATCTCTCATTGCTTCTAAAACAGTAAGTCAGCAAATTTATACTTTGGGTATAGCAAAGGAAGCAAACTCCCCACTCAGTTTGAGATCGTCATTTACCTTGCCAAGTCAGGCATTCAAAAGAAAACAAAAACATATTGGTGCATCCTTCCTTCTACTTTCTGTGTTCAGGCGGTGAATACTGTTGCTCACACAGACCTCAGGGAAATGGCAAACTTTGCTGAGGTGCCAAAAAGGAGAGCGGAGGAGGGGAGGTGTTGGTTAGAGCACAGAAACTCTCACCTATCCCTCACACAAAAGAACTGGACTTTGAATGCAAACTGAATACTGGGAAGGGAAACAGAAATGGGGAGAGTGTGGGTGGGATCCTAATCAGCAGCCCGTCACATGGCAAGATGGTGTTGCAGGCCACACAGTTCCCATTTGTTTTAGTGAAAATGTGTCTATTAATTAGTCCTACCCAACCAAATGTCTAAGATCACTCAAGCCTTTCAAGACACAGATACCTTTCTGGCGAAGATAAATCCACCCCTTTATGTTTTAACCCTTGGCAGGATCAATGCCTCCATTATGATCACATGCTCTTCCCTTCCGCACCCCCAGTTAAAGTATTTTTGAAAATGTAAACGCTGGTATAGCTTTGTTCATTAGATGGCCTCAACTGGAGAGTGACACTCTCCATGAGGTAAGGAGGTTTTAAAAGGTAAGGGACCCCTGAACATTCGGTCCAGTTGTGACCGAATCTGGGTTTCTGGCGCTCATCTCGCGTTATTGGCCGAGGGAGCCAGCATGACAAAGCCGCTTCTGGCAAACCAGAGCAGCACACAGAAACACTGTTTACCTTCCCGCCAGAGCGGTACCTATTTATCTACTTGCAGTTTGACGTGCTTTCGAACTGCTAGGTTGGCAGGAGCTGGGACCGAGCAACGGGAGCTCACGCCATCACGGGGATTCGAACCGCCAACCTTCTGATCGGCAAACCCTAGGCTCAGTGGTTTAACCCACATAGAGCCATGCAAGAAGTATTGCTACTGCTAGCTAGGTAAAGGTAAAGGGACCCCTGACAATTAAGTCTAGTCGCAAATGACTCCAGGAGCCAACGTTTATCCGCAGACAGTTTGTCCGGGTCATGTGGCTAGCATGACTAAGCCGCTTCTTGCGAAACCAGGGCAGGGCACGGAAACGTCATTTACCTTCCCGCTGGAACGGTACCTATTTATCTACTTCCACTGGCATGCTTTCAAACTGCTAGGTTGGCAGGAGCTAGGACCAAACAACGGGAGCTCACCCCGTCACGGGGATTCGAACCGCCAACCTTTCGATCGGCAAGCCCAAGCAGCACAATGGTTTAACCCACAGCTTTCTAGCTAGAGGGCTTTAAAAATGAATTTTTAAAAAATACCACACCACCAAGGCAACACACTCACCTTCATGCTTTTGGACTTCCCAAAGGCATTTGTTTGGCCACTCTGGGACACAGGGCTCAGGAACTCAAAGCTGTGTATATGTACGGGACTGCATCTGTACTGGACTTGAAATTGTTCTTATTTAAGAATGTAATAAGAGCCCTGCTGGATCAGGCCCTTGGTCCATCTGTTCCAGCATCCTCTTCTCACAGTGGACAACCAGATGCCCATGGAAAGCCTCAAAGCAGGACCTGAGCGCAACAACACTCAGATTTCTTGCGGCTTCCAAATGCCGGCATTTTGAAGTATCATTGCCTCCGGCAGTGGACATACAGGATACCCATCAAGGTTGGTAGCCACTGATGGCTCCATCCTCCACAAATTTGTCTAATCCTCTTTTAAAGCCATTCAACACTGTTTTAAAGCCATACAAAAATGCTGATGTTTTTATTCTTAAATGTCAGTGGAATGTTTTATGGGAAGCGATTCATAACTGAAATCAATTAAATAAATGATCACCTTTGGTGTGATCAAGGAGGGCTCTTCTCATGTTCTTTTAAGCAGGTCTTGTTTTTAAAGTCACCTAAAAATCTATTTCTCCCAAATAAACGCCCATCATTATGGAAGCCACCTCAGCATTTCTCAGTCAATGGGGTTTAGCCTTGTGATCCATATGAAACATGCAAGTTTCTGTGCTCTAACCAACACTCAAGACCTCCCATGTGATGCAACTATGGGTGACAGAAGTCTGGTGTGAGTATTTATTCATTGCTTTTATACCTCACCTTCTTCTCAATGAGTTAAAAGCAGCATACATGAGTCTCCCAAACTCCACAACAGCCCTGTAAGGTTTACTAGCCCAGGGACACCCAGTGAGCTACATTGGCTGAGTGGGGATGTGATGTGAACCCTGGTCTTCCAGTTCCCGGTCTGATACTTTAACCACTATACCAGACTGGCTCTAAACATGGGCAGGATGGCAAGAGTGCTTGTTTGTAAAGGAATAAACTGATATATATATGCATATCATAATCATTGGGTAAGGCTACATTACGCCATATACAATATGCTGGTGTTCAAACTGGGTGCTCTGCTCATGTGGAAAACCTACATGCAGGGCTCTAAGTTGCACAAGGAGATTCCAAGAGAAGAAGAGAGCCCCCCCCCCAACTTCAGCCTTCAAAGGTTGGAAGGTGGCAAGTACGTTTTCAGAGATTAGCACAGCACACAACACAAAACTCTCCACATTCATGTGTTGATGTTACATGCGATCAGAACACCCAACAAAGAGCTTTAAAAGTTGAAATGGGGTGGGGTGGGGGAGAGAATGAAATAAATTCCTATTTGCTATAAATGAATCTGGCCATCTGCTCCACTAAAAGTAGTGACAGTCGGCAAAGCAAAAGAAACAGCAGCCTCTGGTGTCAAGATTCTACTCTTAAGCTCAAACCCCACACTTCCTCAGCAAGCCAGGCTAAAAATACAGAGGGGAGGAGGGAAGAGAGAGGGAGAGGACAGCATCAAGTTCCCTCCTCAAGGGAACCCTTGTACCACAAGTAATTTTCCATCTTAGTGTACGACAGAATGGAGGGGTTTTTTTTTTTTTTGCTTGCATGCTGCAGTTAGCTATGGAAGTTATTATATTAGCCAACATTCTGCCAGTTGAACATTAATCCTGGGAAGAATCCTTGCCTTTACCCTCCCTAGGAAACCAGGAATATAAAAAAGCTGACTTACACCAGACCAGTTGGTTCATCTAGTTCAGAACTGTCTACACTGGCTGGCAGTGATGCTCCTGAGCTAAAGGTCTTTCCCAGCCCTACACTGTGGTCTCATGGATAACCCAGCAGTTGATGTCATACTACACCAATATTATAAGCCCAGCCACAGCGGAAGAGGATTGAGCACTATGATACGAGGTTGTCACCTCATGCTTTTCTTGAACACAAAGGGGAGAAAAGTCAAAGCTGCTATGGAGCCAGCCAAGTGCTGGCTTCAGAACTTTGCCATTTCCATTCACAAACAAAAAAGGGCAAGATCCAAGCATGACTGAACCTATGAGCTTCCTGCAACCCTCATCCAACACCCAAATCCAATCTGTCTCTGATGAAGAAAAATATATGTAGGGAGAAATGTTAACAATATCACCCATTCAACGGTTCTGTCAATAGTTAAAAGTGATGAGGATCATGCCAACCTGTATCTCGTTTGCCTATGTTGCTACATAAACACAATGTCTATTTCCCTTACTGAATGTCACACAGAGAGAAAGGAGAACTGGATGCCAGGCTGCAGTTTTCAGTAGCAGCCCAATGGTCCAACATGACTTTCCCTTCCAAGAATGACAGGCATTGTAAGCTTGCAAGACAGCAATACCTTTCCATCAGCTTGGCATGTGGACCATCTAATTCTGTATTTTTTCTTCTTCTTAAGGCTGCCTAACAAGTTCACAAAGGAATCCCATCTGCAGCAGAGAGCCAGACACATTGGCTGGTTTCCAACGGCCTGTGTTAATGCTCGTTGTACCTTTAAGCAAAGTAACCACAGATAATATCACGCCTGATGAGAAACAATGAAAAGCAAATAAAATTGGCATGTTGGAACATGTGCAAACTTGACATTAATTCCAGTGACAGCCTCCAGTCCCTTCAAGACCTTCATGGTGGGCAAATCTTTATATTTGTAACCATGTACTACTACTGTTCAGCATGCAAATACCTTTAGTATTTTAACCCACTCAGTTTTACAGTAGGACTGTGAGCTAAAATGGATCTATCACTCGCATATACAAAAACTGACTTATTCAATGCTTTCCAGCAAAGATTTGGTTGAGCTGGAATGATTTCCTTAAGCATGTTATTCCCAGATAGACACATCTGAGTCTGCCATGTCACATCTAATCATATGGACACCTACCCCAAGGGGACACCCTCTGAAGATCCCATTTAAGGCAGGCTTTTTGACTAGTGGTCCAATTTAGATTTATGGGGTGTGGTAGGCAGGTCAGCATTTTTCACACCTCATTCTTTTTGTGAATGGGAACAAAAGTTGCATACCTCAAGATCGTCGCATGACCAAACCAACTAGAAGTCACAAAGCACTCTTTCACAAAGTGTGAAGGAGATATTAAATAGCTCTGTCTGCCCTTGGTACTATTTAATCAGGACTTTGAGAGAGAAAATTGCACTCCAGTACCTGGTTGGCCTCACAGACCCTGACATACGCCACGGAATGAGTTTGTTGGGTGTGTACAATCATAAATCAGAAGCCATGCAAAGGACTATCAGGCAGTGTTGTGGATACAAAGGCATCGTGCAAAGTCAGAGAGAAAAAATCTTTTAGCTGTTACTTAGAACTAAGGCTGTCACCTGATAAGAGATCTTAAGTTGATGAATCATATGAATGTTAATGGACTGAATTGTCATAAGTTTGCATATGAATAAAGTAGTTATGGAGAAAAAAGCGAACAGGTTTTAAGGATGTTCTGGCCTAACATCCTAATGTTTTTTTTAGATCATTAAAAATACATTGTGCATGTGTGCTTAACTGTTTTATTTCTTTCTCAGGCATGCAATGATTTTGATAAAGGAAAACATTGCAACAATCACAATTGGCTACAGCATTTGCTTAAACTAGAAAAAAAACTAAAACAAAATCAACCTGCCCTAAAACGTCACCCCTCCTCATCTGAAAATTTCATAGAGAAAGGAGAACACAGAGCAGGCCTAGGAAATTTGCAGAAGACCAGGCGCATGGAGGGGCATTTTTTTTCTACCTGTCTTCCTTTCCTTAAGGTGGTGCCACTTTTAGCCAGCAAAATAAATCCAACACAGCTCCCTCCCTTGAGTGCTAAATGAGGATTTGAATGGGGTGGAGAAATGAGCCACATGTAAGGGAATGGCATGCTAAGGACTTGACTGGGTGTGAGGAGTGAAAAATCATAGCTCAGTGGTACAGCTTATGCTTTGCATCTAAAATGCCGCAGGTTCAATCTGTAGCTTCTCCAGGTGAAAAGGGAACAGGTAGCAGATCATGGGAAAGTCTCTGGGCTGAACAGACTAGGTATCTGACCTGGTTTAAAGGCAGCTTCCTATGGCCTTATTAATTGGTGACACTTAAGGTGTTGGTTAACCCTGTTTAGGGAAGCTTTAAATATCTGAAGTACTATTGCATTTTAATATTTTGTTGGAAGCCGCCCAGAGTGTCTGGGGAAACCCAGCCAGATAGGTGGGGTATAAATAAATTACTACTACTACTATATAACCAGATGAATAGGTTAATCTGGCCCATCAAACCAACTTAAGGCTGTAGCCCTAGTTAGAACAAGACACATTTGAAACTCCATTCTAATCTTGGAGCCGGCAAGAGGGTGGGGGTGGAGGAAGAGAAAAGAGAAAGGAAAACATAATTTTCACATGGCAAGAGAACTTAGGAATGTCACAAACAGTCCTTCAAAATTGGTTTCTCTGCCATCAATAAGTTGTTGTTTTTTTAAAAAAACCAGGTCAAATTATTAGCTTCCTAGGTTCTATATTCAATTTATTCTAGATTGCCTATAAAAGGTGTGTTGTAGGATAGAAGGCAAATGTGTACACATGCATACTAAAAGATGCAGCCTGGCAATGATTTAAAAAAACCGAACAAAAACATCATCTCACCCTCCTCAATCTGTTACATACACTCTTTTGAACACTCCATAAAGAACTGTGATGGGAATGCAATTTCTCTTCAAGGTGGCCCCCAGACAACTTCCCAAACTGTAGCATTATCACTCAATGGGTAACTTCTGGGGTTAAGTGCACCAGATCAAAACAAGGAAAACAAAGGAAAAGACCACAATAAAGGTAAAAATACTATTCTCTCCCATTAATGTCTAAGAACAAACCCATAGCAAATCAGGTACCTAAGCATCCAGTAGAATCATAAACAGAAATTAAGGTGCTTCTGAAGCTTGCAGAGAAGTGCAATATTACTACACATGGGGTGGGGGGTGATTTCAGATGCTAATGATGGCCCATCCTGCTGCATTCATGTAGTGCAGGATCAAAACCCTTAGCCCTCACATGACCACATTTTGCTTTGCGGTATATTTAATATGCACAGCTGCTTTCCATAAACCCAATATAAAGAACCACCCTATTGGCTGGGAAGGAGGAAACGGAGGCTGCCCTCTGCTCCCTTGATACAGTCAAAGTTCACATTTCATGGAGCAAAGCTGCTGTCCATGGTACCTAAAAATAACAACTCTTGTAATTAGAAGGATCCCGGAATGTCTTGTGCCTCCTGCAAGCATTTCTTTCCGATAGCATTTCTTTCCCATAAGTCAGACAAGCAAGTAGTTTTTATTGTGAAAACAAAGACAAGGGTGATGGTCAGACAAGGAGAGTCTCAGAAGCTGACAAGGCTTTACAATCAGCTACCTGAGGAAGGCTTAATTTTAGACATTGAAGGTGCAACCCTGAACTGACTGAAGATAAAGGTGAAGCCCTGGGGTGGGAAGGGGCGGATACACTGTGATGTTACCAATTTTAAAAAATGTGAGAACGATTCTTGCTAAAAGATGACAAATACTTTGATGACATATTTTTTAATCATTTCCTTCCATATTTACTTAACTATAGACAATGGAGATGGCTAGCAAGTCAGCTCCCTTCAGGACAGGGGCAGAATCTTACATCCAACACACCCAAACCCAGTGGTCTGGGAGAACTCCACCAGAGACTCCAAAAGGTCGCTGTAGTCAATGGGGAGACTCAGAACCGAGAGCGGCCGTACGGGAAAAGCAGCGGAAATAAGAAACTGAGCAGCACAACAAGAAACTGACTCGCACAATTACAACGACAAGCTTGCAGCACAATCCGATGCATGTTTACCCAGCAGCTCAACGGGGCTCACGCCGGAGCTCGGAGTGCGCAGAGGATTGCAGCTTCAAGCTGCGATCAACGCGACTTGCTCCCAAGTACGAAGAGGCACAGGATTGCACCGGCAAGCACTTTTGCCAAGTCTCAAGGATCCAGGACTGATGGCAGACCGAAGCCGTTGGGAGAGCAACTTGCACGCACATGCACCCCCCCGAAAAGATGCTCCCTCTTAAGCGAGCACACGCATGCACACGACCCTCCACGCCTCAAGCCAGCCCAGCTCCGTCTGAACCCGTTCCCTAGCACTCCGCGTCTCTCCAAGCTCCGATGCTCTCTGCTGCAGAACCCAATCCGTCCAGAAACCCGTATTTAAAAACCGGATAGGCCCCATAAAGCAGCCCAACAGAGAGAGAAGACGAGGGAGTCTCAAGGGCGGGTGGGGGTTCCGGAGACGATGCCTCCCCCTTTTCCCTTCACCAAGCTGGGAGAAGAGGGTGGGAGGGAGGCGGCGTGCATTGCACCAGCTCCTCTCTCCGCCTGCCTCCCTTAGCAAACTCGCTTCCACATGCAAAGACACAAAAAAATAAAATTGGGGGGTAGGGGGGTGGGTGGGAAGGTATCCATTCTCCTACTCCAGCAGAAGACAACCTGTGGACTCCGATCAATGCTTGCTCGGAGCAGAAATGAAGGAAGCAGCGGGAGGGGGGGGGCTGACCAGGCAAAGTTGCCAGCCCCGGAGCCCCTCCCCATTCCTCTCTATGAAGGGTTTGGGGGGGGGGTAGAGGTTGATCCCACTCACCTCGCAGCGCCCCAGTCCCGGCGAGCAGATCCGGCAGGAGCAACAGCATCAGCGCCAGCCAGAAGAAGGGCGGGGTCTCCATGCTGCAGGATCCTAAGGGCCACGAAAGGAGGCTCAACTCCCCGCAGCTACTCCAGCCGAGGCAGCGCGGGGCTGCCTGCCCCTCGGCTCGCTCGCTTTCCCACGCGCCGGCGGCAGCAGCAGCAGCAGCGCCTCCCTGCAAGCCGCCCGGCTCCAGACTAAAGGCGAGCAGCCGCGCGCCTGCATCCCAATCAGACCCCCTCCTCCCCGGCAGCCAATTAGGCGAGGGCGGGGCGGGGCCAGCTTGCCGAAAGGGGCGGGGCAAGACGCCCGGGGTTCCGCCGGCGAGCCGCGGGGCGGGGCTTCTGCTGCTGCCGAGAGCCAAGTGGGCGCGCTCGGCCCGGGCAGCTCCTGCTCCGGATGGTGCGGATCGGAGGTGCGGGTGCTGCTGAGCGGAGGAACCGCGGCTTCCTTGGCTTGCAGGTCCCGGCCGGGCTTTGCTAGGGGACTAACCGTGCGAGGCTGAGCGCTAGTCCCGTGGAAACCCGTGGGATTTACTCCCAGGCAGGCGGGGTTGGGATGAAGCCTGCTCTCCTAGCAGCGTTGACCTAGCACCAGTGTCGGATTTACGTGTAAACTAAGCAAGCTATAGTTTAGGGCCCCACTCCCTTGCCCCCCGCCCCCAAATTTCACTATTAATATACTTCTACTTAATTGTATTTCAGTTCAACAATTACTTTGATAAAATACATATTTTGTTATGTGCAAATGGCTTTAGATACTTATTAGGTCTATAAATTACCATATAGCATATATATTCAACATCAAAAAACAGTGACAATTTCTTGTTGACAAAGGACAGCTGGACATATAAAGGGCCTCATTACCTTCAGTAGCTTGGGGCCTCATCAAACCTAAATCCAGCCCTCCCCCATCAACTCCATAGGATTTACTTCTGAGTTGTCAGGGTTAGGCATGCGGCATGAGGGCAACTTCACTGACATTGGAGTAAATATGCACAAGTCCCCTTAATGGAATTTACATCTGAGTAAAAAAAATGGGGGGGGGGCTTCTGGCTTCTAGGCTGCCTTCTTAGGCCACCTCCCTGAAAGGAAGCACCATTGAACCCAATGGGAATCGATTATTTTTAAGCAATGTGCTGCTTGGGGACTGTCTGAACATACGGTCTTCAGTCTAGAACCCCTTCAGACTCCTGCCCTCCCTTATATTCTCCAGCATTTCATTGATACAAAAACAGTGTGTTAGCGGTGGGTTCCTTGTTAATTTCATTAAAAAATATTTACAACTTTATTCGAAAAAACCACGCACACCTCAAAGTGGTTTAAAAAAGAACAAAACAATAAAATTATTGGTAAGAACTATCAAAACGACAATTAAAAACATTCAAGAAATTAAAACCAGCACTAAATTTAAAGCATCTGCCTTCTAGATATCCGCATAGGCTTATCTAAATAGAGAGGTTTTCAGCAGCTGCAGAAAAGAGAGGTGCCTGCCTGGTATCAATAGGCAGGGAGTTCCAATGTGTGGGTGCTGCCGCACAAAAAAACCTGATTTCTTACAAATGTGGAATGTGGCACCTGCAACACTCAGTTCCACAGTTCTTCACATCATTAGTTGTTTTTAGTTGTTTGGGAATGCTTTCCCAATGTTGACGCATTATTGCTTTCTGCTGGAGTGCAACCAAAGTGGAACAAAAAAAAATTGGAACATTTGTGGTATAAAAAGTTGCAGCATTCCAGTGGAAAGAGATACACCACTGGGGAAGCAGTATATGCAGCCTGGTACTTTTGCAGGTACAGAGAGTATTGAAAGTAGATTTGCTCATTACTGCCCTAATACCATCGTGAACAAAAATCATGAACGCACCATGGGCGTACCCAGGATCAAAACTAGGGGGGGGCAAGGGGAGGGGCCAAGGCACGGAAGGGGAGGGGCCACAAAGTGGGCGGGAATGGCGAACTCGCGCTCCGCCGGGCTGTGCCCCTCCCTAGCAGCAGGGCTGGTGGGCGGAGGCGGAGCCCAGCCCAGCGGAGCGCGAGTTCAGCGTTCCCGCGCGCCGCGCTCTCTGGTTCCCCGCCGCGCTTGGCCTTGCCAGAGGGCGCGACGGGGAGCTGGAGGGAGGGCGCAGCGCGGCGGGCGGGAACGGCAAACTCGCGCTCCGCCAGGCTGTGCCCCTCCCTAGCAGCAGGGCTGGTGGGCGGAGGCGGAGCCCAGCCCAGCGGAGCGCGAGTTCGGCGTTCCCGCCCACCGCGCCGCGCTCCCTGGTTCCCCGCCGCGCTTGGCCTTGCCTGAGGGCGCGCCGGGGAGCTGGAGGGAGGGCGCAGCGCGGCGGGCGGGAACGGCGAACTCGCGCTCCGCCGGGCTGTGCCCCTCCCTAGCAGCAGGGCTGGTGGGCGGAGGCGGAGCCCAGCCCAGCGGAGCGCGAGTTCAGCGTTCCCGCCCACCGCGCCGCGCTCCCTGGTTCCCCGCCGCGCTTGGCCTTGCCTGAGGGCGTGCCGGGGAGCTGGAGGGAGGGTGCGGCACGGCGCGGTGGGAATGGCGAACTCGCGCTCCGCCAGGCTGTGCTCTGCCTCTGCCCACCAGCCCTGCTTCTAGAGTAGGGCAGCTGCCCTAACTTGCCCCATGGTGGGTACGCCCTTGGAACGCACAATAAAAAGGAAATATTGGGGGGGTTGGGGGGGCTTATTTATTCCCCTTCTTCCCCCATAGTTTTCTCTCTTTCCCTTATTAATTTCTTTCCTCTTCTGCTCTTTATCTTTCTTGCATTTTTTCCAGTTGAATTTACCTTTGATGCTTTCCCACCCACCCTTTGTTAGTTATTCCTTTTTCCTCCCTTTCATCCCTCCCTTTCATTTATTTTCTTTCCTATTCACATCCTTATTTATATGATGGACTGGCTGGCCCAGAGTTGCCCAGTGCATTTGCTAACTGTGTGGAGTTTTAACCCTGTTCCCCTCAGTTCTAGTCCAATACTCTAACCATGACCTCACGCTTTCAGTTTAGACTACAGTCATATTATGTTTTTCACCTTGTCCTTTGAACATAAAACTTTTGAAGATGCCTTATACCACACATCTGTCTCAGTACTTTCTACTCTGACTTAGGCTGTGTGCACACCTTACGTTTAAAACTCATTCAACGTTTAGTTTAGGGGGAAGACGAGCAATTGAAAATTATGTATGGCATGGAAAAAGTGGATAGAAAAAAAGCTGTCTCTCGTGTACAATAAAGCTGAATGTTGGAAGATTCAGGACACATTTTTTTAAAAGTATTTTTTCATGCACTACATAGTTCATAAAAGTGATCCAAAATGACTTTTAGTTGTATCCACCTAAGCTCTATCAGACACACTGAATTCAATGAACCTATATTAGACATACCCATTAACTTCATTGGGTCTACTCTGAGTAGAAGTAACATTGGATGTAAGCCACTGTGTCTGTGGACAATTCCCACACTTCTGAATGTACACAAGAATCATCTCTCTGTGCTTTAAAAAAAATTATCCTAGAGAGGTAAAAGTAAGTTGGTCAGGTCAATTATATGCCACAGCCCTAAGCTAACTCAGAAGTAAATTCCATAGGATTTACTTCTAAATAAATATGCTTAGGATTGGGAGTGAGGATTCAATCAAAAGGCTGAAGACAGCAGCTTCCTATAATATTGGCTGAGTGTAATTTAGTTACTAAAGCACCAAAGGGGGGAAAAGCCTTAAGGTTATGCAGGATTTCTTGCAATGATCTCTTCAAAGTCCCTCGTTCAGGTTGTGCCAATTGTACTGAACCACTAACTCCTTGATCTTCGGTTTGAACTCGAAGGGATTAGCACAGCCTTATGTGTGGGTCTGCTGAATTAGTTCCCATGTAAGCACACGGTGTATAGTACGTTATGTTATGATTTATTTATATACCACTGTTTGGCCCAAAGGTCCCCCAAAGCAGTGGACAGAATATTAATACAAAACAAAAATGTGAAAGAAATACAACGGATAAATCAAAACAATAGAAAATTGGGGGGGGGGAATCACATTGGATATATATTTGGGAGCTATACTCATACTTGGGCCACAAACACAGTTCGCAAGCATCCCCCCTCTCACTTGGAATCCAGGTTAGTATGCCAAATCAGTGTAACTAACACCCAAGAAAGGCAGACATAGACACGCAGGAGCCATTTCTTCTGTGACTGAATTCCACAGTCCTGGATTTAATGCCAGCACTTATGCAATTTCTATTATGATTATTCCCATCTTTCCCAGAATGGGGCAAGGGCAAGGCAGTAGAGAGGTCTCTGTATGCAATACTACCGTATTGGAAGAAGCAAAGATCACCAGTGTTGAAGCAATGATTCTTCAACATCAACTTTATTGAACTGCGTGTTGTGCCTGATGATCATCTTCCAAAGTAACTACTCTATTCCAAACTTAAAAATGGAAAGCGTAATGCTGGTGGTCAAGAAAAGAGGTTTAAAGACTAGACTGTCTCAAGGCAAAGCTTTTAAAAATGTAGTATAAACACCAACAATTGGGAAACACTTGCCTGCGAGTGCTCCAATTGGAGAACAGTCTTTACCAAAGGTGCCATGGGCTTTGAAGACACTCGAACTCAGGATGTAAGGGAGAAACATGCTAAGAGGAAGGCACACTTGGCAAATCCACACCTTGATCAACTCTCACCTGGAAACCAATGCCCCCACTGTGGAAGGATGTGTGGATCCAGAATTGGCCTCCACAGTCACTTACGGACTCAATGTTAAAACCATGTTTATGGAAGACAATCTTACTTGGCTATGAGTGATCGCCAAGAAGAAGAAGATAATACAAAATTACAGTGGTCCCTCAACTTATGAATTACTCGACATCCGATGTTTTCAACTTACAAACGGGACAAATGGCCGCATGCTTACGAATTTTTCTACATCCGAACGGAAACCATTGGCGGTTTTAAATGCGGTTTCCCCGACTTACGAATTTTAAATGTGGTTTCCTTGATTTACGAACTTTTTTTTAAAAAAAAAATTTCCTATGGGAAACCGCTTTTCGACTTACAAACTTTCCAACCCACAAATGTGCATTCAGAACGGATTAAGTTTGTAAGTCGAGGGACCACTGTATCCCATATTTCAATGTAAAATGCTACTTCCTGTATTGATACAGTTTTGTCCTGTATTTCAGGTCTTCTCTCTCTCTCTCTCTCTCTCTCTCTCTCTCTCTCTCTCTCTCTCTATCTCTATCTCTATCTCTATCTCTATCTCTATCTCCCTCTCCCTCTCCCTCTCCCTCTCCCTCTCCCTCTCCCTCTCTCTGCCAAGCAGGCACGCCAACTTGTGCCCCAGGTTATGCATATCCACCACACACAATGTGGCATCATGATGTCAAGTGCCCTGTGGCCTCAGAACCTGACTTCCGGTAGCACCAGAATTCAGGTTCCGAGACCTCGCAAGGCCTCGGACAGCATCTCCAAGGTCTCACGAGGCCGTGGAAGTGACTTCCGGTGTTTCGCGAGGCACCAGAAGTTGCATCAGGGGCCCTGTGGTATGGGTGCTGAGCACCCACAACAATTTCTTTGCGGGTGCTCAGCCCCCCCCCCTAGAGATGGCGCCCCAGTGCCAAGTTAGGGATCCTCTCCAAATGCAGGTGTTTGAAAGGGTCTGTGAAAGGTCATATATTTAAGCTCTGGGTAGCCAAGCACAGACAGATTTACAAGTGTGTGGGGAGTGACAAATTCCAGAGGGGGGCCTCCTGTTAGGCTGCAATAGATTGTAATGGATTGCTTTGAAGTCACTTCACCAGATTGGGGGGGAGGAGAATAACCCCCCCCCCCCAGCCACTCTGCCCCGTCCCACCTTGTCCTATATTTTGCTAAAACAAATGTGGCAATCCAAAATGGGAATGTCACCTTGGCTCTGCTGTGGCACAGACAATGCACAGGTTGCCTTTCCCTTTTCCCATTCAGTAACCAGCTGCAATGTGAAGCATTGGAAAACCAGGACAGCAACTCCATACCCTCCAACATTCCACAGATTAAAATAGGGACACTCTATTCTACATCGGGAAGCTTCTCCCACATTTGATCCCCAACACAGATATATGTGATATAGACATATCCACCCTGTATAGGGAAGCTTTTTAATGTTTAATGTTTTATTGTGTTTTTATATTATGTTGGAAGTCACCCAGAGTTTCTGGGGCATCTCATTCAGATGGGTGGGGTACAAATAATAAGTTATTATTAGAATATGCATCTGTCACCTTGAGCCAATTACAACCTCTCGGCCTAACCTACCTCACAGGATTGCTGTAAACAGAAAATGAACAAGGGAAGGGGTCGTGTATAACACCTTCAACAGATAAATGGAATGAAATAAAATTTTAGCTGTAAGCTTCCTTGAATACCTGTCAAGGAAAAAGGTGGGTAATACTACTACTACTAGGGACCCAGGTGGCGCTGTGGGTTAAACCACAGAGTCTAGGGCTTGCTGATCAGAAGGTCAGTGGTTCGAATCCCTGCAACAGGGTGAGCTCCCGTTGCTCGGTCCCAGCTCCTGCCCACCTAGCAGTTCGAAAGCACATCAAAGTGCAAGTAGATGAATAGGGACCACTCCGGCGGGAAGGTAAATGGTGTTTCCGTGCGCTGCTCTGGTTCGCCAGAAGCAGCTTTGTCATGCTGGCCACATGACCCGGAAGCTGTCTGTGGACAAACGCCGGCTCCCTCGGCCTCTAGAGCGAGATGAGCGCCACAACCCCAGAGTCAGACACGACTGGACCTGATGGTCAGGGACCCCTTTACCTTTACCTTTACCTTACTACTACTACTACTACTACTACTACTACTAATAATAATAATAATAATAGAAACAGGGAATGATCAGGAACATACCAGAGGGTAAACCCCAGTGCTTTTTTTCTGGGGGTTCGCAGGGGGACCCATACCCCTAAACATTTTGTGAATCTAAGTTTGGCCTCATTGAGGGGCAGTATTTCAATATGAGTATTTCAATATGAGTGAGAGTACCCCTAAACATTTTTATTTATTTTAGAAAAAAGCACTGGTAAATCCTTTTGAACTCAGTGGGACTAAGTAAAAATGCTTAGGCCTGCAGTGTAACACTGCACAGTCTTTACCCAGTTACCTGAGAGTAAGCTCCAGACACCTCAACGTCTAAAGGAGTGAAGCTTTGGAGTCAGACTTGAAAGAAACCTTCAATTACAGTCAGTAGGAGGCTTCTTTAAAGCATAGTTGCATTTTGATGTGGAACAGTCCTCCCCAATCCCTTGGGACTCTACTACCACATTCTTGTGCATGGGAAGACTAGTCCTGACTTATTCATAAGATGATCCAAGTTTGCATAACATGAAGAAATAATCCAAGTGGAAACTTGATGTCCCAGGAAGTCTGTATCACAACATTTATCTGTCTATACAGGTCAAATACTTAGAAGGGGATTGCTACTTAGCCCTCCATCTCCCAGCCTACTCATTGTGTGCTTATGAAATTTCAGTGGCCTATAGTAGGCCTGATGCAAGGAATTTTCAAGGGATAAAATGCAACCTGCCCTTTCTCTAAGGAACAGAGGTCACCTGCACTGCAAGCTCATTCCAAAATTTTCAGCGTGGAGCAGAGTGCCAGCCGTGCTTTAAGCAAACAAACAAAAAGTCTGCTTTGCTGAGGCAGTTGGATGAAATTTAAAAACTCACCCCAAGCACTTTTTTTTAAAGTAATAGACATGGGCGCATCACCACGGCTAGCCAATTGTCTACATAAGGAAGCAAACTTTGCTGCAAGATATTACACATCAGCAAAAAAGGGAAAGGAACAGAGATGGTGCTTAGAATTCTGCCTTTAGAGCCTTGGGGTCCTGACACTGCAGCACTTTCTCTCTCTCGATCTACATACTCAACTTGATTTGCAGTGAGCCCACCTAATTATGCACTCTTGGATAGGTCTCCGAGTGAATATTTTATCCGAGACATCAAAGTGTTACCCAGCTCCTTGTTTTTTCATATAGTTATGGCAGAGGAAGGAAAGGGAAACAACATTTGAAAGGGAGGGAAAGGGGGAACAGCTGGTGACTTTAATCAATGCACCACGAGCATGGAGGATTCAGAAGTAACCAATGGGGTATGGGAAAGCAGCGGCAATTCCCACAAAAATCTGATTCCGCTGCTTAATCTGACCTAAGACTGAACCATAGAATCTACTGTATAGAAGGATTTCTTATAATACATGAATGGAGACATTTTCCCCACCAAGGAGGCTGGAGTGGGGCAAGGGTGCTTCTGAGTACGTGCCAATTGCTCTTCTCATCTCTGATGTGTTACACATGAAAGATAAGATGCTGGGGATTCCTTTGCAGGGCAGGGAAAGAAGAGAGCCAAGGGAGAAATGAGTTGGGATCTTCTGTTTGTGGCAGAAGGGTCTACAGATGGAGGCTAGACTGTATTATAGATTGCAAGCATGTACACACACACACACACAGAGAGAGAGAGAGAGAGAGAGAGAGAGAGAGAGAGAGAGAGAGAGAGAGAGAGAGAGAGAGATTGCAGAAGGAATGCTCAGGTTTGGGACAGGGAATGCAAACCATACTCAACCAGCACCCCCATTTCACATGTGTGGGGAACATTTGGCCCTCCTGATGTTGCTGAACTACAACTCCCATCATGCCGTGGTTGGTAGGGGTGATTGGAGTTGTAGTTCAGCAACATCTGGAGATCCCATACCTGCCATACTATCTCACAAAGGTACCAAACATCCACCAAGTATGGCACATAGTCCTCCTGTCAACACAGGTCTACCATCTCTGCATAGAAAGGAGGCCCCAAAACTGCAAGAAATAGCGATCAAAAGTGGAAGTCAGAGTAACATTACTCTAAATCAGGCATAGGCAAATTCGGCCCTCCAGATGTTTTGAGGCTGCAATTCCCACCATCCCTGGCCACTGGTTCTGTTAGCTAGGTATGTTGGGAGTTGTAGTCCCAAAACATTCTGGAGGGCCTAGTTTGCCTATGCCTGCTCTAAATGATAACCACAGTTGCCTTAAACAGAGGTCTGGCAGCAGTAGGAAATTCATTAGAAGCTATAGAGGTGGCACATTAGTTCAGAACACCGAAGCCCAACTCCAGCTGATTGGTGGACATTCTGTCATGAGTGGGGAACTTCCAACCCAAACCTCAACTTAGGAGGAGGTGGATAGCTCAGCTGGTTAGAGTGTGGTGCTGACAACGGCAAGGTTGAAGGTTCAGTCCCTGCATATTCCTGCATTGCAGATAATTTAATTAGATGATCCCCAGGGTCCCTTCCAACTCTGTGATTCTATGAGAAGCACATTTCTATGAGAAGCCTGCTTGTTTGGTCAACTTAGCCAGCATGACTAGCTGCACCTATCTTCCACTCACTTGACGTCACATGATTTGGGTACAGGACAAATAATGTCAGGAAGGATTTATGTGAATTGAGAAAAGGAAGCCCTCCAAGCAAGGTATGAATGACAGAAAAGACCTCTTCTAATGTGTGTCCCATCAACTGGCATTCCATGGCAAATTGTTGTCTAGTTACAGATTTGCAGTCATGTTGCATCTAAAAGTGCAGCAGCAGATGTTGTGATATACTTGAGATAAATACTGATAAATAGGAACAGTTGGATCCTACTTAATGTCTGTCTCATGCTGGGACCCAAGGAGGCAGAATCAGGGTCTTTGTGATCTCTTGGGGAGGGATCATATTTCAGTGTCAGAACACATGCCTTGCATGCAGAAAGTCCCAGGTTCAATCCTTGGGAACTCCAGTTAAAAAGAATCAAGAGAGTAAGTATTGAGAAAGACCTTTGATGGAGACCCCAGAGAGCCACTACTACTCCAATTAGAGAATGATGGTCTTTGTCACAGCTTTCCAAAATGTGTGTCATGTGACACGTTAGTGTGTTGGCTGCAGTGTGTAGGTGTGCCGTGTGAACGCTCCCCGCACTCCTCCTGGAGCTGGAAAGGGGTTAGTTTAACCTCCATTTTGCTAGTAAAACTGAATTGCTGTGTCGCGAAATGATGCAAAACTGAATTACTGTGTGGCAAAACGATGCATGTCTACAAAGTGTGTCACCAACATGAAAAGTTTGGAAAGCTCTGGTCTAGATGGATGAAGAGATGAGAAATCTGATGTATTTGGCCAGGGGTCAACAAACTTTTTCAGCAGGGGTCCGGTCCACTGTCCCTCAGACCTTGTGGGGGGCCGGACTATGTATATATACATTGGGGGGCGGGGGAATGAACAAATTCCTATGCCCCACAAATAACCCAGAGATGCATTTTAAATAAAAGGACACATTCTACTCATGTAAAAGCACGCTGATTCCCAGACCATCCACGGGCCGGATTTAGAAGGCAGTTGGGCCGGATCCGGCCCCCAGGCCTTAGTTTGCCCACCCATGTATTAGGCAGACACCCATGTGCTATGAATCTTGCCCAATCTACTCACCTGCCCAATCTGTTAATGTGTTGCTTCTGTGTTTTAGGTATAAAGGTGTTTCCAGCCTATCAAAGTCCTTGTCACCTTTTGTAGATAAGCCCATCTCATGGAAAACGCTGTGGGAGTTGAAGAAAAATTAATTAGCTTCTGAAAGTGCACTGGTGATACTTCTCTTGTCTGGCATACAGGTGTTCCAAGGTGTTATTTGTTACAAATCATACTGGGGTCCTTCCGGTTGATATTTGAAATAAACAAGATTTAAACTTTATCTGATTTGTACAGGGATGGGAAAGTGTAGAAGGAAGAGAAACTAAAGCTGCTTTCAGAGGGCACTTTCTTCCGCTTTCCCAACATTTCCTCACCTCAATCAATAGGGAAGTCACACTTGGGTCTGATCCAAGCATATAGAAAGGAGACCTGCTGACATGAATGTAGGTGTGCAGCGAATGCTGGATGGAGTAATACTCTAACTCAGGCATCCCCAAACTTTGGCCCTCCAGCTGTTTTGGACTACAATTCCCATCTTCCCCGACCACTGGTCCTATTAGCTAGGGATCATGGGAGCTGTAGGCCAAAACATCTGGAGGGCCGCAGTTTGGGGATGCCTGCTCTAACTTATGGCCAGGCAAGATTACTATACAGTCATACCTCGGTTTAAGTACGCCTCGGTTTGAGTATTTTCAGTTTAAGTACTCCGCGGACCCATCTGGAACGGATTAATCCACTTTCCATTACTTTCAATGGGAAAGTTCGCTTCAGGTTAAGTACGCTTCAGGTTAAGTACAGACTTCTGGAACCAATTGTGTTTGTAAACCGAGGTACCACTGTAATGTGCTTTAGGTGAGGCTGATGAGGAAAAAAGAAGAAAAGAGGTAAAGGCTGTGACAAGGGTCACTAAAATGCTAAGCCTGTGGGTGTTCTTTCCAGTTTTCTATCATTGAAATTAGGCTAGAAACCAGCATTCTATCATAGCCAACAAAATAGGCTGTAGTGTTTGCTAGGTTGCAGTGCAAAAATTTCCCTGGCCCCCAAAAGATTGGTGGCTCTTGGAATAATGACTGTGGGAAAGTAAGCGGACGCCTAGGGATTCTGCAGTCCTGTTCCCACCTGACCCCCCCCCCATTTGTAGTTAGATTCAGAGACCTCTGTCTCTTCTTTCTGATTGAGTGGCTCAGAACCTTGTTCAAAGATACTACCCTGTCACCTCAAGAGCTAATGTGGCCCTCAGAAGGCTGGCATTCTATGTCTATATGAAACTATTTACCTGGCTATCTTTCATGATCTAAAGTTAATGCAGTTTGTTTACCTCTGAACTGTCTCAAACTCCAATTATTTTCAGTGCACAAAAAGCATTTTTAAAAAGTCTGGGTAAAATGATAGACAGACAGGGCAGTCTCGAGCAGGTCACGCGCCCTGGAGCTGAGGGGCGGAGATCGTTCCGGCGCCCCCGCCCTCGCAGGGCGTAGCGCCCGGCCTACCGGCCCGGCACCCTGGCGCCCCGCACCACCGGGACTCTACCTAGAGCCGGCCCTGTAGACAGATTTTTCTCTCCCCCCTCCCCTTGCCTCCACTTTATGCTGCCTCCTTAATATCTTACACAAAGATGAAATGCAACTCTTAGGTTTCTGGGTTATTATGCTTCACAGCCATCAAAACTGATGCAAAACCTTTTATCTAAAGATCCAGATCTAACATCATCTGTGATGGTGAAAATATGGGTTGAGTTTTTAAAAAGAAAAAGAATGAAAAAAGTTCTAAACGATTCCACATCACTCACTTGAAACTAAAGTCACCATATGGGCAGTCATAAGCCATCACTTTTGATGAGATGAAAATCTATATTATTTTCAAGCTGATTAACCCAAGATGAATCACAACACAACTGTTTGCAATTTCCCCCTTGTGTTTACACTTCCTACAATTGACAAACACCATAAGGCAAAGTTAATACGATAAAAGAGAGAAAGATTTTTATTTTATTTTTTTGAAAAAGCAATGAAATCTGGGGGATTAAAGTAGCAATTGAATGCCCATGCTTTAAATTCCACTGATCCGTTTAAAAATCAGGATGCACCAGCAGTTGGAGACAATAAAATCATTTAACACATCATCAAGGCCTTTGAAAAATGTGGTAGTGGTGCTGATGGTCACTGGTGCCAACTCCAGGGGGCTATGAGGGATTTGACCCACACAATACAGTAATATATTTGAGGGGACTGTGCCCCCCCCCAAGTCAATAGGCACCAGCAGACCTGTCTCTGACCCTCTCCCCCGCCTCCTCCTCCCCCTGGTCTGTGAGAGATGAGGAGGAGCTACTTCCACTGCTGGCTGCCATGCCTGGCTCTGCCCCTGGCTCCCCCTCCAAAAATGCAATAAGACATGCATTGTCCACGGCTGCATGGAGTGTGTGTGACATTGCATTACGTTGTGTGGGCCCCCACAGTCTTCAGGGTGAGACGGCGCAGTGGCGATGGTAGTGAATCACAAAGGTTGCGGTTTCAACTTGTGGTGCCATAACAACACAACTTTGGGGCAGCCAGCCAGGGAGACACTCAGCACAGGGAGCAGGAGGACTCCCCAACACAGCAGTGGGGTTTCTAGCACATTTTGAAGCTAGAGAAATAATACACAATCTTGTCTAGGGGAGGAAGGTGTAAGACCATTCAGTTCACAGGTCTACGGTTACCCAGTTGCACCTGTGGGGTTTCACTACGCGAAGGGGTGGGGAGCCTTTCTCAGCCCAAGGGCAAGGTTCTGGGGTCCATATGCCAGTGGTGGGCAAGGCCAGGGGCAAAAGTGGGCAGAACAATGGGTGTGACTTACCCTTGTACAGTATGTTCCAGCCATATTAAAGCCTCTGGTACACACACACACACACACACACACACACACACACACACACACACAGCTGTGTCCCTGCTCACTCTGCTTGCCAAACCCCCTACAAAGAGGTGCAGCATGAGAGGTGCTGCTGGTGTGATGGGCCTGGGCGATTTTTTTGGGGGGGGGGGAGTCGCTGCTTCCACACCCCTGCCAGCCCTGCACAGCTTTGAAAGTGTGGGGTGATCCCAGCATCGCAAAGCAGCTCAGGGCTGGCAGGGCAGTGTGAGAAGCACACAACAGCCTTACCCCCTTAGCACCCTTCTCATGCCACTTTGTGAGGCTGGGTCACCCCAGCCTGGTATAGCAGCTTGGGGCTGGCATGCTCTGGAGGTGTCGGCGGCAAGGGATGGGCTGGCATGGCAGGCTCTGTTCATCCTCTGTGCCTGTCCCTGGCAGGCATATACTGACCCACCCCAGGCACCAGCAAACCACCCCATGCAACTACGAAGCTCTCTTTTTCTATTCCTAACTCCATTTCTGAACAAAATTTAAAAAATCCTTCCAGTAGCACCTTAGAGACAAACTAAGTTTGTCATTGGTGTGAGCTTTCGTGTGCATGCACACTTCTTCCGATACACTGAAACAGAAGTCACCCCATTCCATGATGCCCCTGTTTTTGTTCAACCTCCTTTGCACACAGACCATCCCCATGGTAACCTCCTGCATCTTCCTCCTCCCACACATTGCAACTACAGTGGCACCTCTGGTTAAGAACTTAATTCGTTCCGGAGGTCCATTCTTAACCTGAAACTGTTCTTAACCTGAAGCACCACTTTAGCTAATGGGGCCTCCTGCTGCCGCCGGGCCGCCAGAGCACAATTTCTGTTCTCATCCTGAAGCAAAGTTATTGACCTGAGGTACTATTTCTGGGTTAGCGGAGTTTGTAACCTGAAGCGTTTGTAACCTGAAGCGTTTGTAACCCAAGGTACCACTGTACTAAGCACCCCTTGCGCCTTCTGCAACCCCCAGTTGCACCTTCACGCTCATCTCCCTTCTTCCTTTTCTTAACTCTCCTTGCACACGCATCACCCTCATTTCCGTGCCTCTTCATCTCTCCCATTCCACACAGAGAGAAATTTAAGTACAGACAAAAAAGGAAGAGCTCCTGAGAGGTAAACAGCTGTTTTAAACAGCAGAGATTTGAGTGGAGTGAGCAGGGATGGAGAAACACAGACAGGGAAATGGTGGTTTCACACAAGGTTTCTGCACAGTAAGAAGGGAGTTGGGAATGGCTCTGTTGTGTTAGCTTTTTGGTGTTAGCTTCTGAGTTGTACCCATGTCTTCTCCTTCTCCTTGATTAACCTTTTAAAAACCACCACCACCCTCCCTTCCCAATCAGACCTCTCCCATTACTTTTTGCTCTAAGGGTCCTTCCCCTCTTGCTCCCATGCCACAGCCACTACTGCTGTGCAACTTGCCTTCTTTTATGCTCCCCACAGGTGGCGCTGTGGGTTAAACCACAGAGCCTAGGGCTTGCTGATCAGAAGGTTGGCGGTTCAAATCCCTGTGATGGGGTGAGCTCCCGTTGCTGGTCCCAGCTCCTGCCAACCTAGCAGTTCGAAAGCACATCAAAGTACAAGTAGATAAATAGGGACCGCTCCAGCGGGAAGGTAAACGGCGTTTCCATGTGCTGCTCTGGTTTGCCAGAAGCAGCTTTGTCATGCTGGCCACATGACCTGGAAGCTATACGCCGGCTCCCTCGGCCAATAATGCGAGATGAGCGCGCAACCCCAGAGTCGGTCACGACTGGACCTAATGGTCAGGGGTCCCTTTACCTTTACCTTTATCCTGCCATAAAAAGGTAAAGGACCCCTGACAGTTAAGTCCAGTCATGAACAACTCGGGGGTTGCGGCGGTCATCTCGCTTTACTGGCTGAGGGAGCCGATGTTTGTCCGCAGAAAGTTTTTCCGGGTCATGTGGCCAGCATGACTAAGCCGCTTCTGGCAAAACCAAAGCAGTGCACAGAAACCCTTCCCACCAGAGTGGTACCTATTTATTTACTTGCACTTTGACGTGCTTTCAAACTGCTAGGTTGGCAGGAGCTGGGACCGAACAACGGGAGCTCACCCCATCGCGGGGATTCGAACCGCCGACCTTCCGATCGGCAAGCTCTAGGCTTAGTGGTTTAGACCACAGCGCCACCCACATCCCATTATCCTGCCATAGCTTCATGCAAATCCAGGATTCTAATTCGCGGCACTACAAGTCCTCCAATGGGGACTGCGTGATGACAGCCTTACATTTCTATGTATATGGGAAGATACACACACACACACACACACACACACACACACACACACACAAATTTCTCCACACTCCAGGCAAGCAATAGGCATTATCATAGTTCAATGACTCATCAGGCAACACACTCATGAACCATTCAGAGCTGTGAGGTGTGCAGCCTGGGGAGTCTCAGGGGCCATATAGAGAGAGCCTTGGAGGACATATTTTGCTCTGAGGTTTCCCACACCTGCTGTAGACAGATACCCTCCCCTTCCTCTAAGGGGAAAAGAGGATATTTTGAAATTTCAATCCAGCCAAATAAAAAGAAAAACACCATTTCCTATTTCACTTTATTGGTGTTCATTTGTCTTTAATTCATCCATTCCTTTGCTGCTGCTCCTGCTGAGTTAAAGACACAAGACAGCCATTCACTTTATTGAAACTGCTGCATAAAAGGCAGAGAGAGAGAGAGAGAGAGAGAGAGAGAGAGAGAGAGATGACATAAATGTATAAAATATCCATCAGGA
Organism: Zootoca vivipara; assembly: GCF_963506605.1. Taxonomy (NCBI): domain Eukaryota; kingdom Metazoa; phylum Chordata; class Lepidosauria; order Squamata; family Lacertidae; genus Zootoca; species Zootoca vivipara. The sequence continues at coordinate 37,186,853 of NC_083290.1, read as the reverse complement.
GGTGTCAGTATTTTCTTCTTTCATAGTTAATAGTATTATTCTTGAGAGTTCCTGATATCTGAACTTGCCAGGAGGGGGAGATGGTTAACAAGCGCCAGATATGTGACGAAGGAGCATGTATGGTGCTATTCATTCTGGGACAAGAATGGGAATGGAGAGCAGAAGGAATCTGCTGAATGCACAGTGGTGGGATTAAGGCTCCACCTTCCAGCAAAAGGGGAATGATTGTGGAGTTTCTTCAAACACATCCTGCACACAGCATGCAGCACAGAACATCTGTGTTAGCAAAGCTAGAGTCTGAAGAGAAAAATATATGATAACACTTTACCGAGAAAACTGAACAAAAACAGTGTATAATTAGAGGAGAAATAAATATGAAGAGCAGTTTTGTCTTTTTTAGTTCAGGCTTTCTACAAAGCAGGGGAACATAAAATTAAACATACAGAAGAAAAGTTCCCACAGTGCCACACAGCCAATCAGGGTAACCTCAGTAAAGATCAAGCCACTCTGCCTGGTTGCTAAGCAACACCTCCACACACACACACACCCTTTGGCTAGCTGACTTTGACATTAACAGAATTAACCCTTACATTACAACACGAATGATCCCTGCTGTTCGACTTCCAATACAGCTGACAAGTGGCTGTTTCTGCCTATGAGCAAGAGGAACAGTTAAACAGCATGTGAGAGAAGAGGCACCACCAAAGAAAAAGAGTTCTCCCTCTCTCTCAGACGAAGGTCATATAATTCAGTGCTATTTTCATCCTATGCAGGTTTGCTAGTTGTCCTCGGAAGGCTGCTGCTGAACAATTTCAAATCCTTCTCGTCATCAAAGGGGAATTTACTCACCTTTGCTCTTCTGAAGTCAAACCACCTGGGACCTAAGGAACACCTGACAAAAAGGCTTCCTTCAGCAAATTAAAAATATCCAGTTTTAACCACCCCTGAATACTATTAAAAAAGAAGGGGAAATTATCTCTCTGTGTGTGCATACAATAAATTTTACTGAAAGAATATTTTGATGCAAGGAGGCCTTAGCTATCTAACACACCACCACCTCTGGGCTAGATTTCAGCCACATCCACAATATCAATGGAAAGCACTATGGCCCCACTTTAACTGTCATAGTTTAAAGAATCCTGGGTACAGTAGTTGTTTCTGAAGGTAGCCCTGTTTAGGGAGGCTTTTAATGTTTAATCAATTATTTTATTTTTCTGTTGGAAGCCGCCCAGAGTGGCTGGGGAACCCCAGATGGGCGGGGTATAAATAATAATAATAATAATAATAATAATAATAATAATAATAAGTTGTTTTGTTATGGGTCCTGTGTGTGGAGTGGGGAACATAGCTGCCAAGTTATCCCCTTTTTAAAGGGATTTCCCCTTATGCTGAATAGGCTTCCTCACGAGAAAAGGGGAAAACTTGGCAGCTATGGTGGGGAACCCTGCAGCCCCCACTTGTTGCTGGGCCACAACTTGCCAAGCACTACAACTCCTCCAACAACATGGGGGGGCGCAGGAATCCCCTGGCCCAGATTTACAGGAATGTCTGGACTGCAGCAGCAGCAACAGCAGTTCCCCTTCCTGTTTGGATGAGCATGTTTTTTTCTTCGCAATCCAGTTACTGTTGGTTAGAGTGTGTTCCTCTATTGGTGTAGCACAGCCCAAGCTGTTAAGTTGTTTTGTGGGTACTGTAAATTGTTGCTCTCTCCTTTTTTATCTGAGCATCATATGTACGTATGTATCATATGTATGTACAGCTTAAGTTCCAAAACAATATGATACATACATCTAAAACACTACTTATTAATTTCATGTGTTGCCCCAATTTCCAAGTGGTGAGAGACTTCAGGGGTGCCTGTATGTTACCCAGGCTTCAGCTTCCTTCGAATGAAGGTCAGTTGAGATTGTGGTGTCTTTAGGATATTTGATTGTATTCTTCTTGGTCTGGAGCGTCCCTATTGCGTCGACTCTCAACACGAAGCAGCGCCATCTTAAAAAAACTCAAATCACTTTCATTTTCTCTCATAGATTAACGATCTTTATAAAATTTACAGCTTTTCCAGGCAGAAGAACCAGACCTCACACCATGCATAGACTCTTGGTAAATTAATGGATCTCCTTGCCCTATAGCTGAACTTAGCTTCAGGTCGCTGCTCCAATTCAAAGTGCGTCACAACTCATAAATCCTCCGAACGCGTCCAGGCACTCCTCCCATCCAACTAGAGGGGGGCTTTTCTCGTCAGCAACTCCTCATCTTCAAAAGATATGCTCAATAACAACAGTTTATAAAGTTCAACTCACACAGTCTTTTGCTTCTCTTTCACTCCAAACAAGCCAGGACATCACGTCTGGGAAGGTACGAAGTAACTCATATGAAAAAAAATAAAAAAGACTCGCTTCCCTTATCGCTCCGTCCCCATCAATCCTTCTTCCAGATGAAATACAGCCTTTAACTCCTCACCCTCAGCAGCATAGATTTCTCGGCAGTAAACAGCGCTTCTGCCCCTCCTTCTGAAGTATGTCCATAGATTTAAGCCTAATTATCTTCTTTAATCATGGAAATCCCCGCCATGCAGATTAGCGTCCGGGAGTCCTGGCCCTCGTAAGTGCTTCAGCCCAAGCTCCCCCCACTCCATAAACAGTCGGAGTGGGTCTGGGGGCATCGCGGGCCAGCGGCCCCTCTCCGTAACCCCCGGAGAGGGTAGGGGGTTGCCATTTACTCCCCTAGCAACCGCCAAATTCCTTACGAAGGTCAGAGGGATGGAAAACAGGTCCGCCATTCCTGCAGGCGGAAACCAGAACCATTATGGAATATTTTAGTGGCATCACCTTTGTCACCATTAGAAGATTTATGGGGAGGCTGGACTGATTAACTCACACAGGAGAAAGAACATTTGTGAAACTTTGTTTGACATTTATCTCAGCAGCTGGGAAATAATCGGTTGAAAGAGGAAAACATCTATGTGACTGTAAGGGAAAGATCTGGATTATTATGAACTCGGAGAGACGATTTGAACTTTAGAAAAAAGACGGCAGTGGACGGTTGCGAGGAATCCCCAATTTCTTGAAGCATGGGAACCCAAAAAAAAAATTTCTAGATGATTTGGCATAACATTCGGTTTGATTGATATATATGTGTATAATTTGAAATAATGAATGTGATATAATTGGTTTTAATTGGAAAAATTAATAAAAATATATTTTAAAAAATATATAAAAAGGATATTTGATTGTATTTACACATACGTACAACTTTGAATTATAGAACGATAAAATTGTAGAGTTGGAAGGGAACCCTGAAGGTCTTGTAGTCCAACCCCCTACAATGCAGGAATCTCAACTAAAGCATCCATGACAAATGGCCATCTGAGCATAGGATGGAGGGAATCAAAGTATTAGCACCCCAACAGATTTTCCTATCTCTAGCTTCCAGCATCAGCTCTCTCATACCCAGCCCCACCCATTGCTAACCATACTAAGATGACCTGGAATCCAACCAGGTGAGGTGGGAAAGCCCACTTGTCCCTATGGAGCTCATCCTTTGTCAGGCTTCAGGGAATCATCTTCCTCCCCCCATGGCAGTAGATAAGCAGAACAAAGTTAGAAATTTTAATAATCACAGCAAGAGAACAAAGAATACATCTAAAAATGGCAGTGCTCCCAATTAAGGAATCCACCCCCTGCTGTCCCTATTAATTTACATTGCTTCTATGTCTTGTAATCTGAGTTTCTACCCTCTGTGCTTTTTGTTCTGCCACTTTCTGAGCTCTCTGTGACTTTGGAGAAATGGGGGGGGGGGGTTGAATGCTGTCCAGAGACTGTGAATCTGTTAACTCTCTCTCTTCCAGTGTTTCTTCTCCTAGCTGTTCCCCACCCAGTATTTCCCAGCTTCTGCCTTCTGAACTATGTCCCTCTGCAAACCAGTGTTCTAAATCTATACTGTCCTTCTGCTCTTGGGAAGATTCAGGATCAGAATCAAGGGGAGGGGCTGGCTCCCACCATTCTTCCTCAGTGCAGTCCTCCTCAGCACAGTCCCTGAAATCCTTTCAGATGATGATGAGAGCACTTAATTGGGCAGCTAAGGCCATTACTAACACAAAGAAAGTGGTCTGACAAGTATTCCTCTTGTAGATTCTACTTCAGGGGTTGGGAATGTTTTTTGAGGCAGGGCTGGTCCACTCCCTGGCAGACCTCTCGGTGGGCTGGAGTGTGCTTCCCCGTTTGCACCTGCACGTGCACTCAAGCTATTTCTGGCGCTCTTCCGGGTTGGAAGAGTGCTGGAAATAGCATGTGCACATGTGCACAGGCGCTCCTCTGTCCCGGAAGTCGGGACCCCCGGCGAGAAAAAAAAATGGTGCCATGGGGGGGAAAGCACAAAATCCCCACGCCAATCCACGGAATGGACGTGGGCCGGTTCCAGGAAGCTCTGTTCTACTGGCACAAACACAGGATCATGGGACTGGAAGGTACCCCTGGGTGCCATCCAGACTGATCCCCCCCAAAATTAATAGCATTACAGTAAACCAAGTAACAGAAAAAGTATTATATTTTCTGGTACTGTTTCAGCCCAATACAAAACAAACAGTCTCCTAGCCTCTCTCACCGTTAATGCATTAGTTAATTTAACTGTATATTCTACACCCTGAAGTTTCATAAGCCATTCTTTGGTCGTTGGAGTTTCTGATTTCTTCCAATTTGTTGAAATCGGCTTTCAGGTTGATGCGCCACCATTTCTATATGCGCAGACAGAATTCATTCCTTTACAAATCCAGATAGTAGCATTCGAGGATCAAATGATAACCTATAATCCATAATATGAAACTGAAACAATCCCTTTCCAATAATTACTTATCACGGGGGCAAGACTAAAAAGTCTGGGGCCATGTCAGTGTTTTCCATTTGATATCCCCATCACAAATTATTGGTATCATTTTAAATATGGTTAAATTGCTTACGTTGTTCCTCAACAAAGAAGGTTTCTGAAGCTCCTCTGACTCTTCCTGTGTCTTGGTATTAGGGCAGGTAGACTGGAGGATCACCTCTCCCTCTGTGCCTACAGAAATAAAAGAGGCAATGCAACCTATATTCCAGCCATTGTCTCGGCAACTGCCTCCTTATCAGTAAGTTTCAGGCACTGCAAGACAGTGCAGGGGGGGTGTCTTTGGCAGCAATGCCACAGAGTGGAATTAAATTCAACCCAAAATTCAGGAGGGATGAGACCCGGCTTATAATTGTATGCCGTTTTCATATCAGGTCCTGTTTCTCTGCAATGATGCCTCTGGATTTTATACAAAACTCAACTGTATATCATAGCAGCAAATCCTACACGTTTACCATTTCTCAGAAATTGCTACAAAGAAAATGTTTAAAATGCAGGAAGAAGGCTAGGATCTCTAAATTAACCCATAGCTTTATAATTAATCATCTCTTTTGGGGGGGCACTTTTTCAGCCCTTCTGGACAATTTTCTGGGGGGCCACATGCTAAAACGTGGACAGAGGCAGAAGCATAATAATAATAATAATAATAATAATAATAATAATAATAAATTTATTATTTATACCCCACCACTCTGGGCGGTTTCCAACAAAAGATTAAAAATACATTAAAACATCAGTCATTAAAAACTTCCCTAAACAGGGCTGCCTTCAGATGTCTTCTAAACGTCAGGTAGTTGTTTATTTCTTTGACATCTGATAGGAGGGCGTTCCACAGAGTGGGTGCCACTACCGAGAAGGCCCTCTGCCTAGTTTCCTGTAACTTTGCTTCTCGTGAAGTAGGCGGAGCAATGAAGGGAAATGTCACCTGTGGACACATACATTTGTACCCTCTCGATCCTCTGGCCAGGAAAGCAAGAAGCATGATCAGAGTTCAAGAACACATTCCAGCCAGGAAGTCACACTCAAGGAGGGTGCAAAGCAGGGCCAGTGAGGGCTGTGTCCCAGGGAGAGCCGGAAGTTCCCCATCTCTGGCCTAGGAGCTCCCCTTCAGTTCTGCAATTTATGACAACAGGTGAAAGGACAAGTCACTATTTCTGATCATCCAAACTTCATAACACATACAGGATAGCTCAGTTGGTTAGAGCGGGGTGCTGATAACACCACGGTCACAGGTTCAATCCCTGTATGGGACAGCTGCATTTCCCTGCATTGCAGGGGGTTTGACTAGATGATCCTCAGGGTCCCTTCCAACTCTACAGTTCTATGATTCATGGCATAATCTGGGAGAGGGTCTGGGTGGTTAAGTGTGGAATTCCAAAGGGTCTGTCAAAAGAGCAGAAACTGTAGTAGCAGGTAGCTTTCTCTGAGGGGCACCCTACGCCTATAGTTTCTGAAACAGCGGTGGCAGAAACCCTGGTCCTCAGAAAGTGTTGGCAAATCTATGCAGACCTGCTCCCTAAGGAAAGTTACAGGAAAGCTGTGGGGTTGATTGTGCCAGCTTACCTGTTCCGGTGCAGCCTAAGGGGCACACCACACATTTCTGTCAGCAAATCTTCAAAAGCCACGGAACACACACACCTCAGGATCAAAGCAAATATGCAGAAAGACAAGAAGCTCAAATTAAATCCCTAGATATATATATAAAAAACCAAATTGCATATTCAGCTGGTTACTTTCTCATCTTTCACAAGCAAAGCCAGCATTCACATCTCCTTCGCAGTACAAGTAATACATGTTTGTTCCATCAATAGCTCTATGATTCATATAGGGGGATTGTCAAGTTTTGCAGACAAAACAAGACACTAATGCCATCTATTGTAACCAAGTTGGTATACGGTGAAGAACTGTCAGAGCTGGAAAATCACAGAACATTCTAATAGGTTGGAATAATATTTTCATGAGCTTTTTTTTTTAAAAAAACCCTTTCAGTAGAAATTTGCAAGTCAATTTTAGGCTGAAACGAAGAATTCCCAGTGTTTTTAAGCTGGGACTAAGCCTGCTGAAGGGACGCGGGTGGTGCTGTGGTCTAAACCACTGAGCCTCTTGGGCTTGCTGAGGGGAAGGTCAGCGGTTCGAATCCCCGCAATGGGATGAGCCACCTTTGTTCGGTCCCTGCTCCTGCCAACCTAGCAGTTCAAAAGCACATCAAAGTGCAAGTAGATAAATAGGTACCGCCCCAGCGGGAAGGTAAACAGCTTTTTCCGTGCGCTGCTCTGGTTTCACCAGAAGCGGCTTTGTCATGCTGGCCACATGACCCGGAAAAACTGTCTGCAGACAAACATCAGCTACCTTGGCCAGTAAAGCGAGATGAGCGCCGCAACCCCAGAGTTGTCTGTGACTGGACTTAACTGAAAAGCCTGCTGAACTGTCTATTTCCTGTGGGGCAGCAAATTTGCACCTCCTGAAGCAACACAAGATGCAAAATGAAACAAGCCTTCCAAATTTACAGCTTCCAATTTTGTGAAATGGTGCTCTAACCGTGCACCCAAAAAATTGCATATATTTGAGGGACACACACATGAAGGGTCATACCAATGTTAGACCTACTCTGAGTAGACCCATTGAAATCAGTTAGTTAGCCATGTCTATTCACTTCACTGGGTCCACTCTGCATGGGACTTGCATTGGATGCAACCCGTAAATGCATATATTTGTGAAAATAACATACCCCCCCCCCCCAAAAAAAGCCCCAACTTGTATTAGGGAAATTTCCTTGCCAAAAGAAAGAGTATATATTAGGCAAACCTGCACACAAAGATGCATAGACTGGCAAATGAAAATACATATGTATTTTCACGTGGACTAAATCAGAAACAGATGTAGAAATGGGACTAAGTGAAACCTTGAAAAATGAGAACCCGGAACTGACAAATTCGCTTATCTCCAATTTCTAGCAGAATTTCTGCTTGATCAAACATGCTGCTAGTATTCTCATCAGCACTTTATGAATACAATCTAATAATAGCCTGCTGGATCAGACAAATGGCCCATCTAGTCCTGCATCCTGTTCTTGTTGTTGTTTAGTCGTTTAGTCGTGTCCGACTCTTCGTGACCCCATGGACCAGAGCACGCCAGGCACTCCTGCCTTCCACTGCCTCCCGCAGTTTGGTCAAACTCATGTTCGTAGCTTCGAGAACACTGTCCAACCATCTCGTCCTCTGTCGTCCCCTTCTCCTAGTGCCCTCCACCTTTCCCAACATCAAGGTCTTTTCCAAGGATCCTGTTCTTGTAGTGGCTACTAAAACCTACAAGCAGGATTCTAGTGCAAGAGGACTCTCCCCTCAGTGGTTTCTAGCAATTAATATTCAGAAGGATTACTGCCATCAACTGTGGAAGCAGAGCAGAGCCACCATGGCTAGTAGCTACAATAGTCCTCTTCTCCATGAATTTGTCCAATCCTCTTTTAAAGCCATCTAAGTGGGTGGCCTGCACAGCCTTCTGTAGGAATGAGTCCCATAATTTAAGTACATGCTGCTGTCAGGGACTGGGCAGAAGAGGAATGGTGGAGACCACCTTCCCAGCCTGGCCCTTCCAGAGAAGAAGACGACACTTCAAAATTACAAGAGAGGGTTGAGGGAGGTCACAGCTCAGAGGCAGATGAGGGGGAAAGCTGGAGAATAATGGGAGAGGAGGAGGAGGAAGAAGAAGAACCAGGAGGGCAACAGCCGATGAACACAGTGTCTTTCGAAAGCATTCCAGACCACCCCCTCTCCCAGAAACCGACAAGCATTGAAAGTAGGAGAGCAAAAGGCTCAGAAGCCAAGGACCCTCAGCGCCACCTGTAGGGGAGAAGGTGAGAAATGAGGAAGTGGGAGAAAAGGGGGTGGAGAGTCACTTGGGGGCAACATCATTATTCCAAGAGGCTGCATTTCCAATTCTCTCTGTGTATATTGAATAAAAAGCAGTTGGTAAGGACCATAAAGAAGGCTGATCACCAAAGAATTGATGCTTTTGAAATGTGGTGCTGGAGGAGACTCTTGAGAGGCCCATGGATTGCAAGAAGATCAAACCTATCCATTCTGAAGGAAATCAGCCCTGAGTGTTCACTGGAAGGACAGATTCTGAAGCTGAGGCTCCAATATTTTGGCCACCTCATGAGAAGAGAAGACTCCCTGGAAAAGACTCTGATGTTGGGAAAGATTGAGGGCACAAGGAGAAGGGGATGCCAGAGGACGAGATGGTTGGACAGTGTTCTCGAAGCTACCAACATGAGTTTGACCAAACTGCGGGAGGCAGTGGAAGACAGTAGTGCCTGGCGTACTCTGGTCCATGGGGTCACGAAGTGTCAGACACGGCTAAACGACTAAACTTATCCTGGCAACCTGCTGTAGGAGTTTGGATTCTCTCCACCTGACAGCTACATGGTTTATTATTTCCTGTACGCACTAATTCTGTCCACAGAATTCAATCTTTTAGTGTGGCAGCACCTAAAATTTGGAACTTCTTGGCTTGTGTCTTCACTTCTTAAAAGGTAAAGGGGCCCCTGACCATCAGGTCCAGTCTTGTCCGACTCTGGGGTTGCGGCGCTCATCTCACTCTATAGGCCGAGGGAGCCGGCGTTTGTCTGCAGACAGCTTCTGGGTCATGTGGCCAGCATGACAAAGCCACTTCTGGTGAACCAGAGCAGCACACGGAAATGCCGTTTACCTTCCCTCCGGAGCGGTCCCTATTTATCTACTTGCACTTTGATGTGCTTTTGAACTGCTAGGTTGGCAGGAGCTGGGACCGAACAACAGAAGCTCATCCCGTTGCAGGGATTCGAACCGCCGACCTTCTGATCAGCAAGCCCTAGACACTGTGGTTTAACCCACAGCGCCACCTGGGTCCCTGTCTTCACTTCTTAGTGTCTTCTTAAAAAAACAAAAACTTTTTTTTGTTTAGGCAAGCCTATCCAGTCATGTGGAAACTGTTGCATGCTTTAATCTGTTCTAAGTTCAACTGTTCCTTTTAGCTATATTATTATTATTATTATTATTATTATTATTATTATTATTATAAACAATTACTTATTTGTAAATAAAACCTCTAAATGGTTTACAAAAACATAGAAAAGAAAGATTGAAATTGTCAATAAAAGGCTATAAAGAAGTATATCAATTTTGTCAAATAGAAATAAAAGTAACAAAACTACTTCAGAGTACTGCAAATAGCGTATAGAAAATCCTTTTGACATATAGATGGTGGTAGGGTTACAATGAACAGCCTAACTCCATCCTTCATTGGTGCTAAATCATAGACCCTTTAGTCCCATTTCACACACACACACATCTGTATTTAAATCATATTAAAACACAATACACACTTTTCAATGCATTCTTCCATAAAGTATGCATTTTTCATGCAGCTGTTACATAAAATGTCTATTTTTGTATGCACTTTAACTGCATCTGGAGAAGTGCAATGCAACCGGGAGTTGTATTTTGATTCCACAAGCAGGTTTGGGACTTCTGGAACAGGTCGATCTGCTGCAAAAAAGCAAAGTAAACTCATTCCTCCCTGTTCCTTCCTAAATAGTGTTCTGCTCCAGCTGGGATAAGACATGATTATTATTGGTAAATGAACTACTAATTTATCTCTCTATGCATGCACTTTCTCAGTGAGATAAAAAGTAGAGAAGAAAAGACTTTCTTTTTCAGAAGTTAGTTTGCCAATTGTTTATTACATGCTAATAAGCAGGAAATACAGCAAAATATCGCAGTGGGGACGAGAGCATCCCTATTCAGTTTTTAAAAGCCAGCCAGTCATTCTTTCCACTGGTATATTCCGTTCCATTCTCCCTCCCACTCGGTATGAGAACTGGAAATAAAAGGAAGGTTGTATAATGTTCAGAGAGCAATGCTCTGTTTCCACTTATGCAGCAGCAGCACCCCATTTTAAACAAGGATCACCCCAGGTGATTTTCAAGTTCTAGTGAAAATGTCTGTCTTTTCACAGACATTTTCCCATTGCCTCAGCTGTAATTGTGATACTCTTTTGGGTTCAAAGAACTGGAATGGTTTCGTAATGGTGACAAAGGTGATGCCGCTCAAATATTCTCAACCGCGACATTTTTTTCGCTTTCCATTTTTGACAAGAAATCCTGTGTCAGCCTCTTTTCTCATTAAATACTCCATTCCCTTCCAGATTACTGGGAAATGGTTTAGAACAGAACAGCCTGTTAAAGAAACATGAAGGGAAGTCTCAGAAATGACAAGAGAGGGTTTATCTAGCCTGCAATGGGGTGTTTTGACTTGTACCATTTATTCCAGACTTCCTCTTTGCCTCTGCACCTTGCTCACAACATTGGAAGCATAAGACAGAGCACACAGTGATACTGCTAGCAGACCCATCCATGGCTTGGCAGCCTAATTTGTCATGGGCCCACTTTACTTGATTTGGGCAATTTAGCTTGAGCGAAGATCAATCCTGGCAAAGCTGGCTCATGCTAGCTTGCTGACCAAAGGGAAAATGAATTTAGCACCCTCCTCCCTGCCTTTTGTTGTAGACAGAGAAGGCAAGGGGGGCAATTACATATCTTCTCCAAGTGTTTGCTTTATTACAATCCCTTCCCCCCCTTGTTACTTACAAGCAAATGGAGTGAAGGGAGGGGAATTCAGCTCCGCTTTCTTGTCTGAAACATGAATAAGTGAGATGAAATGATAGATATGGCTCATTGGCTTTCACAAACAAGAGCACCTTGCCCTACAAATCTGGTATGGAAGGGGCTTATTAAAACATCTGCACCGTTCTATTTGATTGTATTCTCTTGGTTGAACAGACAGGTTTTCTAAGATACTGAGAACGAAGACAGATTCAAGATAACATTGTGTGTGTGTGTGTGTGTGTGTGTGTGTGTGTGTGTGTGTGTGTGAGAGAGAGAGAGAGAGAGAGAGAGAGAGAGAGAGAGAGAGAGAGAGAGAGAGAGAGAGAGAGAGAGAGAGAGAGAGAGAGAGAGAGAGAAATGGCACTGATGCTAGTTAAATGTATCATTTAGTCAAACACTAAATGGTGTTTATTTGTTGGTGAAAGGTCATCAGAAAAGAGGTGAAAATGGGGCCTCCTTTGGAGAAGTTGCTGCTAAATGCATCTCAGATAAAGGAACAGAGATCACTTCTCCAAACATGAATATCTTTCACAGATGGATCCATCAACTTTTAATTTAAATCAACAGACTTCCCTAAAACTTAACACTGTTAAACTTTTGTGTTGGTTTTAATTATATGTGCTATTTCACCCCCGCCCTACATTGCTTTGAGTTACTTTTTTATTTAAAAAATAAGTGACTAATAAGTGGAAATATAATCATTGTCACCATCAAAAACAACCGCAATCCCCTTTTCCTTCCAAAACTGCCCAGCCCCCGACCTCAGTGTAAAGTATGAAGGGGGTGGGAAATTGCTGCCAGAAAAAATAAAATAGTTAAAGAAGGATCATTAGTGATTATATGTGTCTTCCAGTTCTTGGCAAGAAGTATTCTGGCAGCTGTTGTGGGATACAAAAAGATTGTAGTATCTATCTTGGGGGTTCCTCCCCCCCCCCTATTCCAAGTAAAAAGGCTTCTGGTTTTTTTTAAGTAAAGGTGTTTTTCAACACTTTTTTAAAAATTTCATTATAAATCTTTTCCCAGAAGTCTTTTACTTTGGGGCATGTTATCCCTGCCTTATTGTGGTAGCATTTGCCCCTGATTAGGGAGTTTAGGATTATTAAAAAGCTATTGTAGTCTAGTCTTACCTAGCTTGTGCTATAACCCACACTAGTGAACACAGCCAGCTTCTACTTCAGGCTGGTATTAAATTCCAAAGCAGAAAATTCCCGGTGATTTTGTGAATGGTTTTGTAAATGTTCCAACATGTTGCTTCACTGAGAGACCTGAGTCAATTAGCTTGATTTTCGCAAACGAGATCAACTATCTAAGGCACACAGTTTCCAAGAAAGTGCCATTCATAGTGAAACCCTGAGTGTGATACATATCAGACCCTGAAGAGTCCTGTGGCACCTAACTGATGGATTGTGGCACAAGCTTTCATGGACTAGAATGTGCTTCATCAAATGCATGGGATGTTATCCTGAGCTGCCAGGTGTGAACACATGCGGGGAGGGGGAGAGGCTGTAGGGAAATGAAGTGCAATAATTTTGCATTGTGAAAGCTGTGTTGCTGCTTAAATGTATGCAAAGGAATCGAAGTGCTGATGATAACACAAACATTCTGGCATTGGTAAGTACAAACTGTACTGGCTGTGGCCATAAAGGCCATCATGTTTGGAGATAAATCCATTGCGGTGGTGTTTCATATGATTTGTAGTTGAAAAGCAATAAACATACCTTTGGTGAAATTGCTTCAGGGCCAGCACCAGCTGTCAGTCAGGTTAGGCACTGGCCAAGGGCCCAAGAGCTCAGAAGGACCCCTCAGTGGCCTAACCTCCTGTGAAGTCATTCACTGCCAAGCCTGGGTGTGCAGGCACCTCCAGGGAGCTGAACTCAGCATGGATCTGCAGTGGTCAGCTACCGGTATTTGCCTCCACCTTTTCCCTCCTGGGTGCCCTGCCTGAGCTCCGAGAAAGGGCCAAGGGGGTTCTTTGCAGAGCCAGGCATGCTGGCCAGGAAAATGCTCTGCCACCATGGCTATAGAGGCCGTTTTAAATCATGTTCAGGCAGTGACCAATGATGGTTGCCCAATATGTGTACAACTGTGCATATATGCATTGCCGCAACCCAGAAGTGGACAGAAAAGGGGGGTGGGGTGGGGGTGGGGGCGGGGCAGGGCAGGGCAAGGCGAGGGCATAATGTGGTGTGATGAGCTTCTGTGTAATACAGTGGTTGCCTGTATTGATAAATGCATGTTGGGTGTCATGACAAAATTCCTGGCATCATGTAAGTAGCATTAAAGGTAAAGGTAAAGGGACCCCTGACCAGTAGGTCCAGTCCATTAGGTCATTGTCCCCTGACCATTAGGTCCAGTCCTGACCATTAGGTCCCCTGACTCTGGGGTTTGGGTGCTCATCTCACATTATTGCCCGAGGGAGCTGGCGTACAGCTTCCAGGTCATGTTGCCAGCATGACAAAGCCACTTCTGGCGAACCAGAGCAGCGCACAGAAACGGTGTTTCCCTTCCCGCTGTAGCTGCACCTATTTATCTACTTGCACTTTTTGACGTGCTTTTGAACTGCTAGTTGGGCAGGAGCTGGGACCGAGCAACGGGAGCTCACCTCGTTGTGGGGATTCGAACCGCTGACCTTCTGATCGGTTTAACCCACAGCGCCACACACGTCCCCATAAGTAGCATTACTCGACACCAAAGCAAAGAGCCCAGTGCAGCGCCAACTTTTCACACTTCAGCATGGAACCTGCAGGAAATACATTGCCTTGTCACATGTTGGGGAGGCCTAATTTGTTGTCTTCTCCAGCTCCAGCCCTCACACTGCCTTCCCAAAGCTTGCTAAGTGAGGCGCTGGGCTTTGGGAAGAAGGCAAAAGGCTCTGGCAGGGTCCTGGAGCCCTTCCCCCTTCATTTCCAAAGGAAGGAAAGTGCTAACTATGCTTTGGGAAAGAAGTGGGGGGACTTTAGGACAGTGCCAGAGTCCTCACACCTCCTTCCCAAAGCCCAGCGCCTCACTTACCCTGCTTTGGCCATGGTTGGACCACCCTGTCCTCTTCATCCAGCATGCCTGGCACTGAGGAAGAACCTTTTCAACACCGAAAGGCTGCTGAGGTGGCAGAGAAGTCACCAGTACTGCCAGTGCTATGATAGCAGCAAAGTCTTTTTTGAAGGTGAGAGAGTTTCCAGGGGGTCAGAGGAGGATGGTTCTGCTATTGACACAAAGAGGAGGATGGGAGATGGGGTGTCCGGGGTGTGTGTGTATGATAGGGGGTATGAAAGGGTCCTCCATTACTCTGGTTCTAGCTTTTTCTTGAGTGGTTGGAAACTTCCCCTTGTCCAAGGTCACGCTGGGCAGGTGAGTTCTTCGGACACATTCTGCTATCATATGCTAAATATTCATGTTGCCATTATTATGCAGTATTGTTTATCACCCAATAGTAGATCATCTCAAATGATTCTCCCCCCCAACATAGTATGAATGTGCCCCGCTGTTACCATTTGCCACAAACCATGTTTTGAATCTGCCTCCTCTTGTATTTCAGACTCTTATTGAGAATCGCTTTGTTACAGGTAGATTCTGTAGTGCTCTGTATTCCTTGAACTCACTGAAAGCAAACTTACTTTCAGTTTTTCATAAGACTCTATTTCAATACCTGGATGGTTAATATGCACATAACTTAATCCTCCTCAATTTCCATTTTTTGTCCTGTACCAACTGAAAGCTATTTCTCCCCTCACACTTTACAGAGTGATGTTTCAGAGATGCAAGGCCAACAGAATATAACCTTAGCTGTTTGATATTGCCATTTTAATTAAAGCCCTATCCTAACACCCCCACCCCCAAAAAAAAGATGAAGGAGGAGGAGGGAGGAAAATATCTGCGCTACTGAGCCGCTTGATAAGATCCTATTATCTGGAAGGAGCACATTTGTGATGTTATCTGGACCCACGATTACATGCCAGAACAAAAGGAATGTTATTAAAGGCAACGCTGTCTGAGCACAGTGGGAAGCCAGCAGAAATGTGTGGCTTTGTGACACACACACACACAACCCACAACCACTGGTTAAACTTAAGAGCCAGGGATGCTCCCTGGATTTTTTCTCTTCTGAATGTCTCCCTAGACTTTGGACTTAAACATTACTTGGTCATCACTCTGCTGTAAAAGTGATGCTACCCATTATTTAATGTAAAAAAAAATCAATGAGTCTTCTTTAAGTAGCACTAGCATTGGCTGGCAGGTATAGAAAATAGAAAATTGGAAGGTGGGAGATCAGTGGCAATGAAATGCAAAAAATTACAGTCGGTGATAATAGGAGCCTAAGTTACATTAAATAGGCATACCTTTTACAATAAGAGACTTCTGATGACATACTCAGCATTGATGACATGATTGTATTTATATCTGCAGTGGTGTGGGGAACTATTCACAAGAAATAAGAGATAGCACAGATATCTGGCAATGGTAAGTGAATTAGCATATACTGTATAGTGTGGTTAAAAACCTCTACCTCAATTTAACTCACAATTGATGACACAGCTAAATTCTACTCAGAGCAGCCCCGATGAAATTAATGAACCTAAGTTAGTCAGGTTCATTAATTTCAATGGCTCTGCTTCAAGTAGGACTAGCATTGGATATAACCCCAAAGGTTTACACTACAGCTTTCAAGTCATTATTTGTGTTTCCCACCTTTCTGCACATTGGCAAACCGCTCGACAAAAGCAATCTCATTGAGAACATCAGGCATGCAATTGCATCAAGATTATTATTTTTTACAGCATTTTTTAATCAATGCCCATGTGCACTGCAGTGTATTGTGTGCTAAAAAGCAAATCAGATCTGATGGTACATTCAGCTGTATCAATATTCTTTGTGGGGTGGTATCTCTCCAAGGTGCAGAATTGGGGTGCTATATGCTGGCCTACCACCCCAAATTCCATCAATGCAAAATTTCAGCAATTTTCCAAGTTAATGGGATTGCAAGCTTTTTTATTTGCTGGAAAAAATAACAAGGGAATGACTGCTAAACTCCTGCTAGATTGCACTAGATTCCCAGAAGTGGCTTTTATGTTGTGTGAAAGGTAAAATGTGATAATGACCAGGCAAGGAAATGTGAAGGTGGAAAAAAGTGCTGTCTGAATGCAGCCCCAATTCAATAGGGACAAAGGAAGGGTGGAAGATTGAAGCAATGGAATGGAGGAACTCCAGTCATCCAAAGGTGGAGTATGAAGGTAGAAATTAGAAATTGCAGAGCTGATGGGAAGAGATGGAGGATGTTCTACTGTGTTTCAGAAAGTTGTGTGTGTGCTTCTTCCTCTTCCCTGCCATTTGTCATTGGCTTGGTGAAGAGATACTGACTAGCCTGAGTTAATTTCTACAGAGTAGAAGAAGATGGCTGAGATGTTCTTCCCACACAAAGCTGTTGAAGTAGATTAGGGCAGAACACAGAGCATAGAAAGGTGCCTTACACCAAGTCAGGCCATTGGTTGACAGAAATTGTGGGGAACGGTTGGTCCTCAGATGTTGCAGAACTACAACTCCCACCAACCCATGGCCATTGGCCATGCTTGCTGGAACTGATGAGGGTTGTAGATTAGCAACATCTGGGGTCCAAACATTTCTCCTGCTCGGTCTACAGGATTGTCTACACTGACTGGAAAAAGCTCTCCAAGATTTCAGACTAGGCCTCTGCCAGCGCTACTTAGAGATGTCAAAAAGTGAACCTTGGGACCGTCTGCATCTAAGACAGATGTTCTGCCACTGAATTATGGTTCTTCTTCCTAAATATGCTACTTGGTTTTCTTAGTGAAAACAATGATCTCCCCCCTCCCCTCCTCTCTCTTTCTTCCCTTTGCATCTAAAAGCAGGAAATGTGTGAGGATGTCTATGCATTTTGGTGACTTCCTGGGAAACAGGAGGAGGGAGACAGAAAACATCCCTTTCCTCTCTACTTCTTTTCACTTCTCAGCCAAATAGCATGTCAGCCTCCTTGAGGCAACTGCTGGTATTTCTCTTACTCCCCCTCCTCTTTGCAACCAAATGAATGAAGAAATAAACAACTGGACTGTAAAAATGCTTCTAGAGCAACTGCCAAAGAGACTATAAGGGAAAAAAAGGGCATTCAGGCCATTCCCACAATATCCTCCTTCTGGTCCCGGTTCTCAGATCTTTTCATGTCCGTTGCTATGTGAGAAGATCTCTACATTTGTGAAGTGTTGAACACAATAGATTGAATCCAGCAAAGTCACTGCATGAGCAGAACGACTCCCACTCATGAAATGTGACTTCCTTTCTCCACCCTCCACCCTCCATGTGCCTCCACACCCCACATTTATGGAAATGTGAAATGGTTGCTTATGGACCCCAGCTTGTCATGGTTGTCGTGCTGAGGCACAGTGACAGATTTGAACAAGCACTGGTTCTGCTCAACTAATCTGTTCCCTTGAGAGATCAGATTCTTTGCAAACCTTACTGTATATGCATATTCCAAGAACACAGATATATCCAAGGGGAATATGTTTTAAAATGAAGGACCGCCAAGGAATGTTTCTTACTGAATAGCATCTCTTCTAATCTGATTTCATTTGCAAAGGATTCCAGGGTGCTTTTAAAAGATGGTTGCATGCATGAAATATGTATACTTAATAATATTCCACCTTTCTTCTATTAAGATTCTCAAGGTGGCATACATGGGATTGCCAGCCAGTTCTCCCATCCAGGCACTGTTCTGACCTGTTTAATTTTCACAAGACGACTGTATCATGTCCCTTCAGACCACAGCCCTCTCCACCCCCATTGTTCAGCCCAGACACTGAGGTCCAGCGCCGAGGGCCTTCTGGTGGTTCCCTCACTGCGAGAAGTGAGGTTACAGGGAACCAGGAAGAGGGTCATCTCAGTAGTGGCACCCACACTGTGGAACGTCCTCTCATCAGATGTCAAGGAAACAAACAACTACCTGACCTTTAGAAAACTGAAGGCAGCCCTGTTTAGGGAAGTTTTTAATGTCTGATGTTTTATTGTGTTTTTAATATTCTATTGGGAGCCGCCCAGAGTGGCTGGGGAAACCCAGCCAGATGGGTGGGGTATAAATAATTGATGATGATGATGATGTTTATACTTGATGCCGGATCCCGCAAAGAAATTGCAGGACCACGGACAGCTCTGAGTGAGCAACTTACTTAAATAGGTTTAGAGCTCAGACAGAACCTTTTGAAACATCTGTCCCCAAATTACCTCTTCCAGCCTATGACAGGCACTCTGTTGCAGAGCTTCCATTCTGGTGTACTCTCTGTGCTGCTGGACTCCTTAAGGGAGGTATTTGGTCCCCCAGGCTCAGAGGAAGGTCCCTGTGAATGTCTGTCTCTGGTTCTGACCTTACAAATCCTGATGGCGGGGGGCAGGTGCTTTATGTTCCATGGGCTCCTGTCTTATCAGCCAGAGGTTCAGTGGTCACCTGATCTGACTCCCTAGCTGGAGACTCTACAACCTCTGACTCTGAATCTTGATAGCTGATAGATCTGGAGTCTTCACAATAGGTACACAATCCAGGAGGTATACAATAGGCAGACATGTTAAACATCTCATCATGAGCTCCACTCTGTACAATATAAATTCAGTCTTTAATGTGTCAGCAACCACACTTTGACACTTCTTCCCACTACGTATCAGACACCATTTCTATTGTCTTTTCAATGTCTTTTGAAAACCTTCTTTTTTCCCATGTGATTTTTAAGAGGAGAGCTTTATCCTAATCTGTATCTGCATCGGATTAGATTTATAAATTATTATTATTATTATTATTATTATTATTATTATTATTATTTTACATAGGAAAGCATTTTGACTTTATTATTGTTATTTTATTGTTGTAATTGTTTTTATAGATGCTGTAATTGTCTCATTGCTGACATTTGTTTTGTGAAATCTCTTTGAGCTATTTTATGCAGAGTGATTCATGAATGGAATAAGGTTTAAAATAAATAAAACAAATCCAGTTGAACCAGTTGAGCAGCCGCAGTCACGTTGCTGTAATGAAAATTCTGTGCAAGGGCCGTAAGTTTTGTTTTTGTTTGATTGTGTATTTTGTGTTCTCATTTTTGTATTTTTATGCTATGAACCAACCTGCGATCTTTAGATGAAGGGAGATATACAAATGAAATCATAGAATCATAGAGTTGGAAGAGACCACAAGGGCCATCCAGTCCAACCCCCTGCCAATCAGGAAACACCATCAAAGCATTCCTGACAGATGGCTGTCAAGCCTCTGCTTAAAGACCTCCAAAGAAGGAGACTCCATCACACTCCTTGGCAGCAAATTCCACTGCTGAACAGCTCTTACTGTCAGGAAGTTCTTCCTAATGTTTAGGTGGAATCTTCTTTCTTGTAGTTTGAATCCATTGCTCCATGTCCGCTTCTCTGGAGCAACAGAAAACAACCTTTCTCCCTCCTTTATATGACATCCTTTTATATATTTGAACATGGCTATCATATCACCCCTTAACCTTCTCTTCTCCAGGCTAAACATACCCAGCTCCCTAAGCCGTTCCTCATAAGGCATCGTTTCCAGGCCTTTGACCATTTTGGTTGCACTCTTCTGGACACGTTCCAGCTTGTCAGTATCCTTCTTGAACTGTGGTGCCCAGAACTGGACACAGTACTCCAGGTGAGGTCTGACCAGAGCAGAATACAGTGGTACTATTACTTCCCTTGATCTAGATGCTATACTCCTATTGATGCAGCCCAGAATTGCATTGGCTTTTTAAGCTGCTGCATCACACTGTTGACTCATGTCAAGTTTGTGGTCTACCAAGACTCCTAGATACTTTTCACATGTTCTGCTCTCAAGCCAGGTGTCACCCATCCTGTATTTGTGCCTTTCATTATTATTTTTTGCCCAAGTGTAGTACTTTACATTTCTCCCTGTAAAAATTCATCTTGTTTGCTTTGGCCCAGTTGTCTAATCTGTTAAGGTCATTTTGAAGTGTGATCCTGTCCTCTGGGGTATTAGCCACCCCTCCCAATTTGGTGTCATCTGCAAACTTGATCAAATAAGTAAAACTAATACTGGGTCAGAACATTGACTTGTGTAGCTCAGTGAGCTGTCCACACTGACTAGCAACAGTTCTCAAGGGGGTTAAAATCCTGCTCTGCCAGGAGATTCAGGATTTGAACCCAAGACCTTTTACATGCAAAGCATGAGCTTACAGCCTTTCCATACCAATCTGCTCCCCAGAACTTGCTTTTCCACAGCTTTACTTACTATTTCTGCTTAGCAAATGTGACACTGCCATCATTGCTAAGGAGCCGGCAAGCAGCCAGTTTAATTTCTGAGACTTGATTTCTATAACTTGATTATATCACAGTCTCTTACTGCTTCAGGGACAACTGGAGGAACTGCAAGATGGTCATTGGCCAGCCTTGAGAAACATCACTATCTCTCAGCCTAATATTATCTCAGAAGGTTGTTGCAGTGCAAGAGAGATAAGAATGGTAAAGCACTTGTACTGGAGGAATAAATAACAAGAATAATAGAGAAAACCACTTGAGAAGTAAATAATGGTTCGGCAAACATGCTATGCTTTGTACTGAATTCCATATGACTTTGGTTGCTTCCACGTTAACCCTTTCATCTGGAATTCTTATCTTTAATTAATTCTCTTTTTTACAGAGAATCCATATGGTGTTTTTGCCAACCTCTTGTGTTCATTTTCTGTGAAATCTCTCCCCCATCCTGGCACCAGACCTCATTTGTGGTGCACACACACACACCCTTTCAAATTCAGTTGCAGAACCAGCCTGTCCAGTGTGGACTTGCAACATTATCATTGTCATTGTTTAATTAAATTTATATCTCATCCTTCCTTTCAAAGGATTCCAGGACGGCAAACACACAGTTGATAGATGGGTCAAAAATCTAAAAATTCAATTAAGTGTAGATGCAGGCAGAAAAGATCTCTACTTTGTAGGCTCACTGAAAGAAGAAGGTATTCAGTAGTCATGAAAAAGATGATAGGCAGAACCTGTCTAATATTTAATGGGAAGAAATGGCAAGGGGTAGGTAAAGGCCTCATTCTAAATTGTGTGACATGAATCTCATGGGATAAGCAGGAGGTTCTCTCCAGCAGAATACTTGGCCTTTATTTAGAAGCTTCTTTCTTTTAGGTTTCTGTCTCATTTTCAACTGACTGCAGAGCAGGGCAAGGGATTCATGGTTATTGGTCCTTAATTGGACCTTAATTAGTCAGGTGCAGCTTCCTACTTGTGGAAGAGGCTTTACTAGCTAGTTTCTTGTCAATTTTGATTTTTTTTTTGTTATGCTATAGCTACACCTTTCCTAAGTAAGTAGAAATTTCAGGCAGCAGTGTGGGCCCATTAGATATATATATATATATATATATATATATATATATATATAGAGAGAGAGAGAGAGAGAGAGAGAGAGAGAGAGAGAGAGAGAGAGAACAGTAGTGTAGTACGTTTAACAGGAAAATCTGAAATGCTACAAAGCTTTCAGATTCACCAGAATTCTTATTTGAGCTACACATTACGCAAAAAGGAAGGGAGAGGGAAGAGACAAAACAGATTGGAAGATATCATGGGAAAGCCTCTCTCTACAGTTCGTAACCATCTTAAGAGTGAACGGAAGTGATTTTTGCCGTCATGTAGCACAACCAAGTTGTTTGGAATTTGACAACATTTACAGCTCTTTCGATGCCAAGGTTAGAATCCTCTGAGCCAAGATGGGGAGTTGGAATGGCCGGCTTTAGAGATGTAATCAGCATTCTGGAAACCTGGTGGAATGGAGAGAACCACTAGAGTATACTTATCCAGGGATATAAACTCTGTATGAAGGGCAAGGAATGACATACTGAGAGTGGTGTTGCTATATGTTAAGTCGTGGGTGCAGATGTCAGCTCTTGTGTGATCAGCTCTGTGTAGTGATTCAGCATGCTAGCATGGATATGCTAGGAGTCAAGTCTAACAAGAACAATCTTCTTTATTGCAGTAGAAACTTAACTGGGGTGGAGGGAAAGGACGAGCTTCTTTTATACTCTCAGGAACAGGAGTTGGGGAAAGGATACATTTAGATTTTGGCGGGACCCAATCATGGTAAGGATCCAAATTATAGCAACAGTCACCACACCCGTTTGAATCCTCCTGGAGTGGGAAAGGTAGTTACAGAACTCAACAGTGAGATTCATGTACACAATTTAAACCAATACATAACATATATATACATCAAATAAGGCACAGAGTCAAACAAGCCAGAAATCTCAAATGGGGCAGACATCTTTACAGATTCATCATGAGTGGCTATAACAGGTCCACTTTTATTCTTCTTTTTTTAGTATTGAGGATATATTATTCTTCCCTTCCTGGCCCAAATGCTAAGGGCGATCTTGAGATAGAGAATGAAATCATGAAGTACCCAAAAGAAAGTGTAGTAATAGGTGTCTTCGATTAGACACATGCATATTGGAAAAATGTGTGCTCTGGTAAAGAGGTAAAAATTCTAGACACACTAAAGGACTGTGCCCTAGAATAGATGGGGATGGAAGAGACCAGAGTGGATGCAATCCTGGATTTAATCTTAAGTGGTACCCAGAACCTCTAAGCAAGCACTAAGTGTTGTTGAACCGACTGGAAACAGTGACCACAATACCACTAAATCCAGTCTATCTGTAATCGAACAAATGCTAAATAAATCTTGTTCAGTCACATTTGACTTCAAAAGAGGGCATTTCTCAAAAATGAGAGAGCTGGCATAAAGGAAGTTGAAATGGAAAACTAAAAAGATAGACAAATCTCTACAAAGCTTGGAGATTATTCTGAACCACAATAACAGAAGTTCATCTAGAATACATAGTGCAGATCAGGAGAGGTACCAACAAGTCCAAGAAGATGCCACCGTGATTAATGAGTAGAGCCAAGAAAGCTATTAGAGGCAAGAAGGTTTCCTTCAAAATAAAAATAAAAATAGGAGAACAAAAAGGAACACAAATAGAAAAGCAAATAGAAAATAAGGGGCTTTTTTATTAAAGGAGCAATAACTTTGCAAAAAAATTTTTTTGAATACATCTGAAGTAGGAAAGCAGCTAGGGAGGCATTTGGACTGTTAGATGAAGGGGAGCTAATGGAGTATAAAGGTAAAGGGACCCCTGACCATTAGGTCCAGTCGTGACCAACTTTGGGGTTGCAGCACTCATCTTGCGTTATTGGCCGAGGGTGCCATAGTACAGCTTCCAGGTCATGTGGCCAGCATGACAAAGCCGCTTCTGGCAAACCAGAGCAGCACACGGAAATGCCGTTTACCTCCCTGCTGTAGCGGTACCTATTTATCTACTTGCACTTTGTCATGCTTTTGAACTGCTAGGTTGGTAGGAGCTGGGACCAAGCAATGGGAGCTCACCCCATCGCGGGGATTCGAATTGCCGACCTTCTGATCGGCAAGCCCTAGGCTCTGTGGTTTAACCCACAGTGCCACCCTTGTCCCAATGGAGTATAAGGATATTGCATAATAATGTAGGACAATTTAGTACAATACAGTGGTACCTTGGTTCTCAAACTTAATCCGTTCCAGAAGTGCATTCCAAAACCAAAGTGTTCCAAAACCAAGACACGCTTTCCCATAGAAAGTAATGCAAAATGGATTAATCCATTCCAGACTTTTACCGGTAATAACAATCCCCAAACAGCAATTTAACATGATTTTTACTATCTAACAAAACCATTGATCCATAAAAATGAAAGCAATAAGCAATGTACCGCAGTCACACAATCAATCAGTAGCTGAACTGGGTTCCACACAGTCACACACACAAAAAGAGCCACAAAAACACAAAATAAATAGCAAAAACAGACATATCTCAGCATAACACCCAAAACGATCTGAGTGTGGCACTCAAATCAGAAGTGTAACACTCAAAACGGAGCACGTTCGACTTCCGAAAAAAGTTTGCAAACCAGAGCACTTAATTCTGGGTTTGCAGTGTTTGGGTTCCAAGTTGTTTTAGTACCAAGGTGTTTTGAGAACCAAGGTACCACTGTATCCTGTTCTTACAGTGGCTGGCTAGATGCCTGTGGGAAGCCTGCAAGCACAAGAGCACAAAAAAGCTGTGTGAATTATATTTGTCTGCCTCTACTGCAGAAATGGCATATATTTTAGACACACCTATACTTGGACTCAGATGGCGCTGTGGGACCCAGGTGGTGCTGTGGGTTAAACCACAGAGCCTAGGGCTTGCTGATCAGAAGGTCGACGGTTCGAATCCCTGCAACGGGGTGAGCTCCCATTGCTCGGTCCCAGCTCCTGCCAACCTAGCAGTTCGAAAGCACATCAAAGTGCAAGTAGATAAATAGGGACTGCTCCGGCGGGAAGGTAAACGGCGTTTCCATGCACTGAACTGGTTCGCCAGAAGCAGCTTTGTCATGCTGGCCACATGACCCGGAAGCTGTCTGCGGACAAACGCTGGCTCCCTCGGCCTCTAGAGTGAGATGAGCGCCGCAACCACAGAGTCGGACACGACTGGACCTGATGGCCAGGGGCCCCTTTACCTTTATACTTGGATGTAGGAATGAGGGATCAGTTTTACTCCCTTCATGTATAAAAGTGAACCTACTTCATTGGCATGTTTGGAAACAATACACGAATTGAAACACAGCTTTTGTCAAAATTTTCACTTCTCCTGATTCAGTTCTCTGGCCGAGTAATGTATGCCAAACTGCATACACACTGGGGTAAAGTGTGCACAGTACATTATATCAGTGAAAATAACATACAATCCTGCATTACATTAGGGGAAATTGCCTTGCAGAAATGCTTGGGCTGGGCAAAATAGTGTATGCAAATGTGTATGGTAGGAGAAATGTACACTAAAATGCTAATGCACGTTTTAGGAGAACTTTAAAAAAACAGACGTGGGAATGTAGAGAACTGAAATTGTTACAATCCTTATTCAGAAGCAGCCTACTCAGACCTATTCAGGTCTGCTACATTCTATATGAGGTCTATTTCCAGGAATAATATTGAAATAATTGCTGCCTTGATTGTTAGGCCAAATGTGATTTAAATGCCTTGACATTCTAGTGTGAAGTTGCAATGTTTGTTTTCCTTTTGACATTATAAAAGCCAGCAGTTAGTTGGCTCCCTCTTTCTGAAGATCTGTTGATGATCTTCATAATGAAGGCTGCAATTCTATAACCCCAACCTAGGAGTTAATTCCATTTGAATGCCCATGCTATCTCTAGTTCACTTAAGGTAAAAGCTTAACTGCCCCACAGCAGCTGTGGAGTAGCCCTATTAGCACCACTGAGATATTTCTGACAGGATGCCAGTATGTGGACTGCAACCTGAAAACAATAGCAGCTGGCTCCCAAACTCTCCAGTGCTATTCTTTTGCCAGGAAGAAAATGGACCAGTCCTTTCTAGTATTTGTTTTGTCTCCTGATGCAGCTTTGTTAGCTGTTGACATGCCTCTGCTTCCTGGCCATTTAGCTACATTTGGAAGCCTCTCCTGTGATTCAGTTCATTTGAAGCAAGCAACAGTATCCATAACTGGGATTTCCTAATGGAAGAGTTCCATCCTCCTTTGAAATGCAGCCAGTGGTCTGGACAGAATCTCAACACTACCTTTGTCTACCAGCGGTGCAGTGGGCTGCACAGTGGTTAAGAAAAATACAATTTCTCAGTTTTAAGAAGCGCAATTCTGTCTAACGTAATTAGCCAATGCAATTAGCCAACATTCTGATTGAGCCAAGATAGCAGGGCTAATCCCCAATTGCTGGACAGGATAAAAAAAACACACTGGAGTTTCATGGGATATCCTTGCAACATCTTTACCACCTGCTGCTTGCGGTGGTAAGTTTCACACCTGGTATGAAAGGTAAGCATCGTATCACTGCATCCCAAGAGAACAGATAAAAAAAGACAGGAAAGTTCAAGATGGAGATAACAAGCAATGATTGGAGAACGTTCCCCCCCCTTTCTTACAGTTTCTGAGGATAAGTGAGCTGATGTAGTTATTTAGAGGCAGGTGTTTCAAAAGACAAAATTCCTCCATCAGAAGATGCCAGTGTAGCTCACTCTCAATCATAGGCAGTAGGAAATATCATCGCCAAGTGGTGTGCTGTCTCTTTGAAAACCTTTTTCTACTGGCTTGGCTTTCTTTTGCCTGTGATAGCATTCAGCTGAGAGGAAACCATCTTCTTATAGGATGGCTTAGTTGAAGAGATGACATTTTCTAATGCAGGGAGATATAAGATACTCAGTCAAAGTGATAGTCAACCAGTTACACCAAGGGTAAAGAACATTATCAGCTCAAGGGCCATGTTTCCTTCCGAGAAACGTCTGAGGGCCACATGACAGTGGTGGGCAGTGTCAAATCAAAACTAAGCAGAACAACACACATATATTTTTCACTTTTGTACTCTATGCTAGGGACGCGGGTGGCGCTGTGGTCTAAACCACAGAGCCTAGGGCTTGCCGATCAGAAGGTCAGCCGTTCGAATCCCCACGACGGGATGAGCTCCAGTTGTTCGGTCCCAGCTCCTGCCAACCTAGCAGTTTGAAAGCACATCAAAGTACTTCCCGGCGGGAAGGTAAACGGTGTTTCCGTGTGCTGCTCTGGTTCACCAGAAGCAGCTTGGTCATGCTGGCCACGTGACCTGGAAGCTGTCTGCAGACAAACGCTGGCTCCCTCGGCCTATAGAGTGAGATGAGCGCGTAACCCCAGAGTCGTCCGCGACTGGACCTAACGGTCAGGGGTACCTTTACTTTACCTTACTGTATGCTAGTTTTGACATACACTTAAACACCCCATTCTCCTTCCAGGCAACCAAGAGGAATTATCAGGATTCAAAGACAAATTCCAGCCTAGAGAAAATAACCAGGGTGCAAGGTGAATGAGGGGTAGGACGTAAGGAGAGTTCTGAGGGCCAGAAATAGAATCCTGAAGGGCTACATTTGGCCCCCCAGGCCTGAAGTTTTCAACTCCTGAGATACACTGTATAAATTGAGGGAGTTTATCTTGGCTGATTGTCTTGGCTATCATGGCAGGTTTTGTTCACGTCAGGAACAAAGAAATTAAACTGGGGCACTCTGAGCCTGATTCGTTAACACAGAGTAATCACCAGCCCATTTGAAAGACTTGAAAACAAATAAGACTTCAGATGAATTATTTAAAGTTGACTGAATTTGGATGCAGTGTGGGCAAATTGCAATGATACATTTAGTAAGCCAATGCAAAAACTTCACTGTTTTGTTTGGCTTTCTAAACAACTAAATCCAGGGCCGGTGCTGGGTTTTTTGCGCCCTAGGCGAGAACACCTTTTGCCCCCTCCCCCCGCATTAATAAAAAATATGAAATAAAATAAATAAATAAAAATAGGGAAAAAATAAAAAAGTAGAAAAAATGAAAAAGCAGAAAAAATGAAAAAATGAAAAAGTAGAAAAAATAAAATAAAAAACAGCTGAGAGGCGCGGCGAGGTGGCCCCAGGCTCACGCTCCCCGCGCATCTCTGGAGCTTCACACGGGGAGCGTGAGCCTGGGGCCGCCTCCACTGCGCCTGTCAGCTGTTGAGCCGCTTCAGGCCTCTCTCCAGAGGCAAGCGTGTGCCTCAGGATAGCGGCCTGAAGCCGCTCAACAGGTGACAGGCACAGTGGAGGTGGCACCGGGGGGGGGGATGGCAGGCAGGCTGGCCAGCACCCCCTCCATTTTGGCGCACTAGGCAGCTGCCTAGTTTGCCTAAATGGACGCGCCGGCCCTGACTAAATCAACATCTGTTGGAATCAATGAGAATTGACTCTAAAAACAACAGCCCACAAGTAAAGCAACACAGGGTAGGCAAAACAAAACAAGTCTTTCTGTGGTGGTTCCCCATTTGTGGAATGCTCTCCCCAGGGACACTCTCCTGGCACAATCTTTATATATCTTCAGGTGCCAGGCTATATATATATATATAGGCCTTTGGCTATCTGCCACCTTTTAGAAGTGTGTGGGATGTTTGTTTCTTTCTTTTTATTAAAGGTTTTCTTGGTTTACAAAGATATGTGCAATGTCTCTCATAACATTTTTACAAATCAGTTTCAATTGTTGAGACATTGGGAAGAAAAGGGGGAGAGAGGAAGGTGGGGGTGGGTGGGGCCGGGTGACGATATTTCTATTTTGCTTAATATATGTGGGGGGAGGGTTGTCAGCGTCGCTTGTATAGGTTCTCTGCTGTTCGCTTGTGTTCCTTTGGTGGTGAGAGATGTTGGGGTTTGCCTAGGATATGGTCGTTCATGTTTGTTTATTTTTATGTATTTCTCTTTCCTTTTGGTTTTAATGTACCTACGTAGGGTTTCTTGTCTGTCAGTTAGTTTGTGATGTCATTTTGGGTTGCCCTGGGCAAAATAAAGTGGGTTTGGTTTTATCTGCTCTGTTGCTATACCCTGGTTTTATAATTCATGCTTTAAAACATGGGTAGGCAAACTAAGGCCCAGGGGGGCCAAATCACCTAAATCCAGCCCGCGTGTTTTTACATGAGTAGAATGTGTCCTTTTATTTAAAATGCATCTCTGGGTTATTTGTGGGGACCTGCCTGGTGTTTTTACATGAGTAGAATGTGTGCTTTTATTTAAAATGCATCTCTGGGTTATTTGTGGGGCATAGGAATTCGTTCATTCCCCCCCCCCAAAAATATAGTCTAGCCCCCCACAAGGTCTGAGGGACAGAGGACCAGCCCCCTGCTGAAAAAGTTTGCTTACCCCTGTTTTAAAATGTTGCATTTTTAAAAAGCACAATGGATCATATTGTCAAACAAATTAGCAAAAAATATATTACAGTTAGCTTCTACTGGATAGTACAATATGTCTGAACATGTTCCTCGTTTTATCCCAAGGATGGTGGTCAGTTTGACATTTAAGTGGAAGAACAATAATGCTTGCTCACATCCTCCTGAAACCGATGCAGTATTGCAGGTGTTCTGTACCATCAGCTAAGTATTTCATGTTTCAAGTTATAAGCAAAGGTCTAACAATATGTGACCTTAAATGCATGAATGCTTTTAACATGATTAGATGATACTTATTTCTAAATATCAGCCACGGTTGATGATCAGGAAAAAAGTGCACAGAATCTGTATGGCTACCTTTCTGCCCATCACAATCCTTCTAGAACAACAGCAACATGTTATCTCTATGTCTCAAAGTGTCTTAGCAAGAAAAAACACACAAAAGATAAAATCAATTAAAAAATCAGAAAGCTTAAAACAATATATAAAACAAAATTCCTAAAATGCTCATCCAGGAGCACAATAGCAAGGACAAGTCCTGTTCTACCTCACTGAAAGGTGAGTGCCATAGATGGGGCAAGCTTAGCTACCAAAGACTTCAGTAAATAAAAATGTCTTGGCCTGGTGTCTATAATGATGGTACCAACTTTTAGCTGCAAGGGGCACCACTGGGCACCGATGTCCGCTTTCTTCCCAAGGCAGAAAGTAGCTTCTGTTTGAGAGGGCAACAGGGTTTTTAATGATATCTTTTTAAAAAAGAAGAATTTTCAAACTGATGTGGAAATATGGATAACTGAACTAAAGATTTTTTTAAAAAATGAGAAATTGGGGGAAAATCAAAATTGACAGATTCGTCCATTCCTAACTTATTTCTTGTTTGGGCTTGTAAAATAATCCATTCTTTTAAAAAACAATGTCTACTTCTTCAGTGCAATTGAATACGTTAAGTGATCATTACAAGTGCTCTCAGCCAACACAAGGTCTGGAACACATCACAAACCACTGACAGCTGTTTGCAGAGTATATCTGTGCCACCCAAAAGCTAATTATGCTTTCAAAACACCGGCACATAAGGCAAAAAGAGGGGAAAAGAGGCCATTTAAGCAACTCTAAGTAATAGCAAGTCATAGTTTGAAGAAGCATGGAAAATGAAGGCAGTGGATAAGAAATGATTGCTGCACTTCATATTATTACACCCTTCCCCATGTTCAAAGATGTTTGGCTAATAGGAACAGATGTTAAGGAAAGTACTAATTCTAGTCGCTAATTTAAATATAAGTCTCTCTGGAAAGAAATGCACCAAGGGGCAATTAAAGTAATGCATGTTTGCCTCCATGTGAGTAATTGGGCCTTTCACTGAGTATATGGAAAACTCAGAATTGTAGAGTGGGAAGGGATCGTAATTTAAAGACGATCTCATCTAACCCCTTGCAGGAAATCCACTGCTGCAACAACCCTGACAGGTAGGCATCCTGCATTTGCTTATAAACCTCTAGCAAAGAAAAAGGGTAGTTTGGGACAATTTAAGGAAGTGTGATGATGTAGCTACTAAGCCTGCAGACGAAGGAGTTTTCGCAGTGGTTAGATATGGCAGAAGCATATAGACAACTGGAAACGAGAGTGCATTTTGCTTTGTGTAAAAATGATCCACCATAAGACAACGAAAACATATATAGGGTTGCAAAACCTCATTTTGCTGATGAAACAACTTCAAATTGTCCAACAGAACTTCCCATCCTTCTCCTGCCCCCATGCATTCAAGCCATTCCATCCAACCCATCTATATGGGTTCCCCCAATCCTCTGGAGCAGCTTTTGGGGTGTTTGAGGGCAGAAGGGTTTGGAGGAGAAAGAGTTCCATTGTATGAGGGGAAGTCATTCTTCTTGCACAATATCTACATTGTATTCCATCCCTAGTGAAGATTTGCTGATGAGGAATGGTTAGAAAGAGATATTGATAGACTTAGAAATTCTTATTAGAATTTGAGGGAAGAACAACAGTGTTTTATCGCTTACTCAAAATTCATAGAACTGTCTTTCCAGCACTAGGCCGGACCCATATCTTAATGTGTGGGCTACTTTTTGAAACAATTATCTCTCAGATAGAACCTTATGTGAAGGATATCGGTGAATTTCTGAATCATTTAGACACAGGGCAGAGTCACACCACACATTTAAAGAGCAATCAGTCCACAATTAAATCATGTGACTTTCCCCAAAGGATTCTAGGGGCTGTAGTTTCCCCCCCACAGACCTGCATCTGGTGTGTCAGAGGCTTGGCTGAGGACCCTGGAGAGGACTCCAGTGGCATTGGGAGGTTGCTGCCTGATTGGGTGGGGGCACAATGATGAGGATTCTGGGAAGGGTCCAGGGGGGGGATTTCTCACAACCTGCTCCCACACCCCACCAGTCAACATGATGGGAACTGTAAGCCCCACCTTCCTCTCAACCACTGTTGGAATTCATCTCCGTTGTTTCCACTGTGCCTATCACACCACCCCCTCTGCATCTAGAGTTTGCATCATGCCAAGCCCTGTCCTGCCAGAGGAGGATCCAGCCCCATCTGCCCCATGTGCCTCTGAGGAGGCAGTAACACTTCCCCTGTCTCAGAGATGCTAACAGAAACAGATGGAACAGGTCCACTGTTCTTCCAGATGGAGTGCTAGATTGCTTGCCCAGTCTAAGGAACAGGACCACTTGCATTGTCGACTTGTAGCCACCCCATTCCTTTACAATAGGATTGAAAGGGGCATTGTCAGACCACACCTGCGGTCCTGTGTCCAGGTCTGGGCACCACAATTTAAAAGGGTATTGACAATCTGGAATGTGTGCAAAGGAGAGGAACCAACATGATCAATGGACTGGAAACTAAGCCTTATGAGGAATAGTTGGTGGAGTTGGTTATATTTAGCCTGCATGAAAGGAAACAGAGAGGAGACATTCTAGCCATCTTCGAATATCTAAAGGGATGTCACATGAAAGATGGAGCAAGCTTGTTTCCTCCAGCACCATAGAATAGGACCCAAACCAATGGTTTCAACTTACAAGAAAGGTGACAGTAATATCTATTCAACAGTGCAACAGACTCCCATGAGAAGAGGAGGACTCTCCTTCCTTGGAAGTTTTAAAGCAGATGCTTGATGACCATCTGTCAGGCATGATTTAGCTGAGATTCCTGCATTGCAGGGGGTTGGACTAGATGACCCTCGGGACCACTTCCAACTCTACAAATCTATGATTCTCTGTCATTGTTGGATCAATGTCTTTGCTTGAGTAGCCATACAGCCTGCTGTGCCTTTTTTTAAGCTATGTGTTGTCAGGGTTGCGCCAGATGAGCAGGAGTGGTGGCAAGTCCCCCTAGGCGAAGCAGCAACCATGGAAGAGTCTGGGGAAATGGAGGAATTCGTACCTGGAGAAGACTGGTGGTGGCACTCCTCAGAAGAGGAAGAATCAGATAGACCAGAAGAGGAAGAATCAGATAGGGAAGAGGGAAGACCAGAACAGGAGGAGGAAGGAGTCAAGTCAGAATCAGGCCCTTGTGAGGAAAGGCATACCTGCCAAGTTCCTGCCGGAAAAATAAGGGATCGGCAGACCGGAAGTAGCGCTGCCGCCATTTTGGAACTGGCCGGAGCATGCTCAGAAGCGACTTTCGATGCTGCTCGTAAGAGGCATGGTGATGAGCAGGCTACTTAAGGAAGGCCGGCTGCTCCCTTCGCCAGCACTTGCAGCTGCTGTGCTGAAGTGCGTGGTTGTCCTTGCTTGGCCTGTTCCTGATTCCAGTGTTCCTGACTTCGGCTCCTGACTTCGGCTTCTCCTGACCCCTGGTACTGATACCTGACCTTGGCTCGTTCCCAACTCGGACTGCTCCTGACTTTGGCTTCTCCTGACCTGGACTGCTGCCTGTTGGCGCCCTAACATGTGTATTACCTGCTGTGCCTTCGAATAACATTTTACATAACTATTGCACTGATCTGAGCATTAAAGCTTTTTTTGTTTTGTTTTGTTTTGTTTCCTGGGTTCAAGTTGATCATTAAATGGGAGCCAGGACACTGCATATTTCTGTATCCTTCACAAACTACAGTTCCCATGTGCTTAAAATGTGCTGTAAATGTATGATGTATGGGATGGATCTGTCCACAGTGTTTGAGTGGAGAGGGTACAATAATAATGGTAGGAAAACCATGCATGTGGTATCCTTGTGTACTAGGATGCCTCAAGGACAAGGTGGAAGTGAGAAAATATACATTAAAAGAGAGAGGGGATTTGTTATGTTCAGCTACAAGGTTTATATGTTCTTTAGCTGAAGTGATTTTAAAACCAAACAAACTTCTCCTGCTTTTAGGACCAGATATTCGGCACAACTATGTGTGGTAGATGTTCTTCCAAACTGGCAAATTAATGTGTTCTGAATGAAAATAATTTTTTTCTTAAATATGTTGGAAGAGATATTTAAATGACATCATTATTATTTTGAAGGGGCCTCTGGAAATTTTCCAAATTACATTAATAGTAAATATGGCACCATTGATTTTTACATCAATTATGACGTGTGAAATATATATTTGTTGATATTGTAGTTTTGAAGAATTGGAAGCCCATAAACATGAATGTCTTCATGAAACCAAAAGTTTCAATTCTTTTTTTGGTGCATGGCAGCTTTTATTCTAGATATATGAAGAAATAAACTTGCCCTATTCTCAAATGATAAGCCTGAAAGATTGCTGTAATGTATCTGACTTCTGTAGGCTGGCAAAAATATTGATGAGACAACTTCAAATCAGGGAACATCTTAAAATAGTTCTGTTGCAAGCAATGTCTAATGCCAAAAAGATGGAATGGAATAATTGTAGAGCTAAACTGAATTAGAAAGGTAAAAATAAGTTTTTAGTGTTCTGTTGGGAGCCATACATAATATATTATTATATTGGGGTATAAATGATGATGATGATGATGATGATGATGATGATGGAAGCATAGAGAAAGACATGAGAGGACTAATAAAGGTAATTAGTCTCTTTTTATATTGTGAACTGCCCTGTAATCTTTGGATGAAGGGTGGTATACAAATTTAACAAACAATAAAAATGGTTAAATTTATGCGATATTGGGTATTGCTGGTTTATAATTTATGGATCATATTACATAAATATTTGTATTTATGTAAAAAGTTGTATATGGTTACTACATATTAATATTCATATGCATTAGGTACGTTATAAAACAAATGTTTTAAAACTTAAATGAAGGGAGGATGAAAATCGAAAATAGGCTAATAGTTCCTCTCACATTTGATGGATACAATGGGTAGAATCAATAGGTGATACTGAAATATTGGACAAACAGGCCAAACCCTACGCCAAAGGATAAATGGACATAAATCTGACATCAGGAACCAGAAGACAGAAAAACCAGTAGGAGAACACTTCAATCTCCCAGGACATTCTATACAAGATCTCAAAGTAGCTGTCTTACTACAAAAGAATTTCAGAAATAGACTGGAAAGAGAAGCTGCTGAATTACAACCTATCACCAAGCTCAAAACCATGGAGGGACCTGGTTTGAACAGAGATATCGGATTCTTATCTCATTATACATGATAAGCGATCTTCAGCCATCTCAACCCTTGCTTTTTCATGCAAAACCATTTGCAGTCGTTTTCGGTCATCAACAGCTATCAGTCAGTCAATCACCCACTTCCACCACCCTTCTGAGTGATCCCCCCTCCCCTCCCCTCCCCCTCCCCACCCCTTCTCTACATAAGTGCCTGGGGACTTCTATTTCACTGTATCTGAAGAAGTGTGCATGCACACGAAAGCTCATACCAAAATAAAAACTTAGTTGGTCTTTAAGGTGCTACTGAAGGAATTTTTTTATTTTACTTCGACCCAGACCAACACGGCTACCTACCTGTCACTGAAATATTTGTTTTTGTTACCAGGAAAAAGCCCCGTGAGCTTAAATGTGGTTCTACCTCAAAAGGGATTTGTTGGTTTATAGCAGCGTTGGAATGAATATTAGTACATATTGGTACATGAACGCGGACTCATTTAACAATATCATGAGTAACATTTCTTGTAACTGGGGCAGTTTGTATTAACTGTTCAGTTGAAGGAATGTGTAAATTCTGCGGATAGAAAGAAACATGTCCTGAGGGAATTTTTCAGTTGCAATACATATGGTATGATATACACTGCACGGTGTCCTTGTAATCTTTATGTTCGGAAGACAATGAGGAAGGTGAAGATACAGTAATCTGCAAATCTCCTGCATCAAGAGCAGGAGATTGTAAGGACTAGTGGTGAAATATGTTGTGGATCTGGAGAGAAAGGGGGGGGGAGATGAAGTTTTGGATTCTGGAAAAAGGTGACTGGCTCTGGAGCTTAATTAAAGGTATATTTCAGAAGAGAGGTATTCTCCATATAATAATACAGTAAAAAGGCAGACAGTGTCAATGTCAATATCAGATTTTCATTTTTCCAGTCTTTTGGTTCATCCCATTTCCATATAAGTTTACATGAAAATCTGCATGCAAATTTGTATGCATTTTGTGCTTCTCTCTCTCTCTCTGAATATATGTATTTTAGCACACTTTCATACACTTTTTCACAAGCCATTTTCCCTTGAGGGAATGCACACACATGTACATGATTCTCACGAATAAACATATTGTGGACACACTTTTCACCAATAAATGCATGTTTGTGGCAATTTTTTGTTTTGAAAATTTCATCACAAAATTTGGAGGTGTGAAAATTCCAATCAGGAGCTTGTTCTGTGAAAGTTTGCATTGATGATTATATTGATGAATAACTACTTGGTAAGTTTTGAAAAAGTTAAGTTGGTGCTTTGGGTTTTACTAAGATACACACTTATTTGATTTCAGTTAGTGAATGTGTCAGTTTACCCATGTTGGTGGTCATTAAAGAGGTCTGAATGGACTTTGAAGTCTCATACATAAGAGCCAAAGTCTGTTGGTGAGCATTAGTTCATGGTATACTGAAATATTTTTATTTTATTCTATTACTGACCCCCTGCAATGCAGGAATCTCATCTAAATCATCCCTAACAGATGGGCATCAAACCTCTGCACAAAAACTTCCAAGGAAGGAGAGTCTGTTCCACTGTTGAACAGCTATTATTGCCAGACAGTTCTTCCTGATGTTTAGTGTAAGGTAAAGGTAAAGGGACCCCTGACCATTAGGTCCAGTCGTGACCGACTCTGGGGTTGCACGCTCATCTCGCATTATTGGCCGAGGGAGCCGGCGTATTGGCCAGCATGACAAAGCTGCTTCTGGCAAACCAGAGCAGCACATGGAAACGCCGTTTACCTTCCCGCTGTAGCGGTTCCTATTTATCTACTTGCATTTTGACGTGCTTTCGAACTGCTAGGTTGGCAGGAGCTGGGACCAAGCAACGGGAGCTCACCCCGTCACAGGGATTCGAACCGCCGACCTTCTGATCAGCAAGCCCTAGGCTCAGTGGTTTAACCACAGCGCCACCTGGGTCCCTGATGTTTAGT
The DNA here is from genome assembly GCF_963506605.1 of Zootoca vivipara. Lineage (NCBI taxonomy): Eukaryota > Metazoa > Chordata > Lepidosauria > Squamata > Lacertidae > Zootoca > Zootoca vivipara. Next base: position 37,150,045 of record NC_083290.1, on the reverse strand, counting down.
GTAGAATCTCCTTTCTTATAACTTGAATCCATGGTTCAGGTCCTAGCCTCTGGAGCAGGACAAAACATGTGTCATGGAGATGGTTGTATTAGACCAGGCATCCCCAAACTTCAGCCCTCCAGATGTTTTGGACTACAATTCCCATCTTCCCCAACCACTGGTCCTGTTAGCTAGGGATCATGGGAGTTGTAGGCCAAAACATCTGGAGGGCCACAGTTTGGGGATGCCTGTATTAGACCTTTGATGAATTGCTCAGTGTCAAAATGCATAGGGCTTCTGTTTTAAGATGCTGTGGATTTATTACTGAAGTATTTATTTATTTGATAGTTATTTCATAGTAATACAAATGTGCCTTTTAAAAACACATCTCCCCTTAACTAGCTTTTGTTGCTGTTTTTGTGTTAAGGGTTATTTTAGAGCCTCAGCTGCCATATCCGATAACTAAAGGAATGCATGCTTCCTTCAAATACTGTAGTCCTGGCAAGATTTTCACTTCTGTGTGAACCACTTAGAAGCTTTTGTTCATTAAGCAGTTTTGTTGATTAAGCAGTATTGCTCCAGAAAGGCCTCATTATTTTACTCTTAGTGGCAGCATGGTCAACCATAGCAGGAAACTGGAAAACATCATCTGACTCCTCACTTGCCAGTTAGAATCATAGAGTTGGAAGAGACCGCAAGGGCCATCCAGCCCAACCCCCTGCCTGCCAAGCAGGGAACACCATCAAAGCATTCCTGACACATGGCTGTCAAGCCTCTGCTTAAAGACCCCCAAAGAAGGAGACTCCACCACACTCCTTGGCAGCAAATTGCACTGCCGAACAGCTCTTACTGTCAGGAAGTTCTTCCTAATGTTTAGGTGGAATATTGTTTCTTGTAGTTTGAATCCATTGCTCCGTGTCCACTTCTCTAGAGCAGCAGAAAACAACCTTTCTCCCTCCTTTATATGACATCCTTTTATATATTTGAACATGGCTATCATATCACACCTTAACCTTCTCTTCTCCAGGCTAAACATACCCAGCTCCCTAAGCCGTTCCTCATAAGGCATTGTTTCCAGACCTTTGACCATTTTGGTTGCCCTCCTCTGGACACGTATTAGTATAAAGGTAAAAAGTAGAGGACTCCTGGATGGTTAAGTCCAGTCAAAGATGACTATAAGGTTGCGGTGCTCATCTTGCTTCAGGCCGAGGGAGCCAGCGTTTGTCCACAGACAGCTTTTCCAGATCATGTGGCCAGCATGACTAAACTACTACTAGCACACGGAGGACCGTGACGAGTGCCAAAGTGCATGGAAATGGAGTTTACCTTCCCACTACAGCAGTACCTATTTATCTACTTGCACTGGTGTGCTTTCGAACTGCTAGGCATAGCTGCCAAGTTTTCCCTTTTCTCACGAGGAAGCCTATTCAGCATAAGGGAATTTCCCTTTAAAAAAGGGAGAACTTGGCAGCTATGCTGCTAGGTTGGCAGAAGCTGAGACAGAGCGGTGGGAACTCACCCCATCATGTGGATTTGAACCACCAACCTTCCGATCAGCAAGCCCAAGAATCTCAGTGGTTTAGACCACAGCACCACCTGTGTCCCTAACCAATTAGTATAGGTGTAGTTGGCAGTTAACTCTTATGAAAAGGTGAACACATGATCTACACAGGGTAAAGGTCAAGTCTGATTATGTATCATATAGTGTGATCCCTGTTTTTATCCTTTACTAATAAATACTTCAATACAGGGCATGAAACTCTCTGGAACTCAACTTGGGTTTTGAAGGGGAGGCATTAGATGACACACACTTTGAAAATGTTGCTATTTCAACCACTTGTAGTTATTTGTAAAATGTATACAGTCATACCTCGGTTTGCAACCGCAATCCGTTCCGCAGAGCCGGTCGCTCCCTGAATCGGTCGCTCCCCGATGCACGCTTCTGCACGTGCACGAAGCACCGATAGAACGCTTCTGCGCACGTGGCGTTGCGCAGATTGCTTCTGTGCATTCGAGCGCCACGGAACCCAGATGTAAATACTTCCGGGTCCGCGGTGGTCAGAAACCGAAGCGGTCGCAAACAGAGGCGGTCACAAACCGAGGTATGACTGTACAGTGGCACCTCTAGATACGCACACCTCCGGTTGCATATCCTTCAGGATGCGAATGTGGCAAACCCGGAAGTATTTTTCTGGGTTTCGCCATGTGAGCATGTGCAGAAGCACTCTGCATGCATGCACAGAAGCGGTTCCTCCGGTTGCGGAAACCTCAGGATCTGACTGGAGCTCCGGAACAGATCCCTTCCACAACCTGGAGGTACCACTGTACAATGATTAACACGAGGTTGTGTTTGTTCTGCTTTGGTTTGTTCCTTAAGGCTCATAATGTGCTTGTATGTGTGTTTGTGGTGTGTATGTGTCTGAAAATGAGCTGTGCTTTCTTGGGCCAGTTATTGCTGCTATAGACTTTAATGGAGCAGGAAGCCCTAATACTTTTCAAACTGCCGCTCGGAAATTCATCAACCCAATGAAGGGTTGCCTTCCTTGACAAGTGTGAATAAAATCCAAATAGTTTGCCCCAAAATTGGAATGTACGATGTGCCTGTTTAGAAATGGGAGTAAAAGGAAACCAAGGATCAATTTTCAACTTTTTGCATTTTTAGCATTGTTGGATCTGTGACACTTTTTATTGGACAGTTTAAAAAGCTGACCCCATCAGATATCTCATGTATGCCATGTTGCAAGTTAAGAAAAGTGTCATTTCTATAAGGCATGGAATTCTTATAGTTGTGGACATCCCCCTTTTTGTGACATTTGCCTTAAATAAAGGCTCATGCGACTGCAATATAACCCTTTACAATGTTTAAAAGCTCAGAAGCCTTGTCTTTTTTTCACCTGCTGATCATTTGATAATAATATAGCACCATCAGTTTCCATAGCACATTAGGAACATATGAAATTGCCTTATTCTAAGCCAGACCACTGGCCATCTAGATCAGATTGTCTTCATTGACAATACTGGCAGCCGATGACTCTCCAGAGGTACCTCAAGAAGCCAGGGATTGAACTTGGGACCTCCTAGACCTACCACTTACCTCTACTTCCTGCCTTACAGACCAAATTTTGGTTCAGGGGGACCGACAGAAAGCAGACAGAATAGAGAAACATTTTGGGCAATTGCATATAATAATTTAATAATAATAATTTATTATTTATACCCCACCCATCTGGCCGGGTTCCCCCAGCCACTCTGGGCGGCTTCCAACAAAACATTAAAATACAGAAATCCATCAAACATTAAAAGCTTCCCTAAACAGGGCTGCCTTAAGATGCCTTCTATGTGAAAAGGCAGGACGTGTTCTGCTCTGTGCCTTGAACGAAGCCTGCACCTTACATTTACAGTGCTGTCATACCACTTTGACAGTCATGGCTTCCCCCCAATAATCCTGGGGAATGTAGTTTCTTAAGGGTGCTGAGAGTTGTTAGGAGACTCCATTCCCTTCCCAGAGCTACAACTCCCAGAGTGGTTTAGCAATCAATCCCTCTTCCCAAGGAACTCTGGGAAGGCAGCTCTGTGAGGTGAATAGAGATCTCTCAATATATCTCAGCACCCTTAGCAAAGGACACTTCTGAAGAGTCTTTGGGGGAAGCCATGACCGTCAAAGCCAGGGTTAGGCAACCTAAGGCCTGTGGGCCAGATGTGGCCCAATCGCCTTCTCAATCCGGCCTGCAAGCAGTCCAGGAATCAGCATGTCTTTACATGAGTAGAATGTGTCCTTTTATTTAAAATGCATCTCTGGGTTATTTGTGGAGCATAGAAATTTGTTCATTCCCCACCCCACCCCAAATATAGTCTGGCCCACCACATGGTCTGAGGGGCGGTGGACCGACCCACGGCTGAAAAAGGTTGCTGACCCCTGTTCAAAGTGGTATAATATGTAAGGCGCTGATGTGACCTCAGTGTACATGCGCATGCATGAGTCTACATGTGAACTAGAGGTAAGGTGCACCCATGTCTCACCTCCCCACTGTCACCAAGAGGCTGAACAACGCACACTAACAAAACCCTAGCAAGGCAAAGGCAAAGACAACTCTCAAATTGGGACAGTGATTTCCTAGGTACCCGAAAAGAAGGGCTGCCTTGGTAAATACAGACTCCTGAGATGTATGCAGTTGTCACCTCCTTGGACTGTTGCATTCTGAATGAGAAAAAAGGCTGCAGCCTGCTATCCATATTATAAATATATATATGGCAAAACAGTGCAGTATACCATATCTTTATTGCTGTATCCATAATAGACTGGGAAACACATGATTCTTCCTTTCTTCTGCTAAAATCAATGGGGAGACTGTCAATGTTGACTATCGTGGGGCTTCAAACCCAGTCATTTTTCATTAGGCCATAGGAGTGTGATGCATTACAGAAATGCAGCAAGCAAGACCAGTTCAGTCTCTGTTCATGACCTGATTTTGCCTCTACTCGCAAGTAATTTTTTCTTCTCCAATGAGATTTATCATGTTTGTCTTCCGAGCCACCGGGATGTACGATGGGTGTAAGCAGAGGAGACATTTCATATGCTAACACATTACCTCAGAGTAGTTATTTCATTAAACTTTGATAATAACAGCTTGTTGACATGGTTAGCCACTCTGAGGAATGAGAATTCTGCTATCAAGCAGTGTGGTTGTCCCTTTCCATAGCAAGGAGGTGGGTGAGGAAATCACATATGAGCAAGAACAGTGCTTTGGGGAGTGTTAAGTCCTCAGTTAACACATGAATATGAGATGTCAGGAAAGCAAAGAGGCAAAGGTAGAGGAATCTGCTTTTAAAAGGGTGCCTTTGGATACATTTACTTCAAGGATGGGGAACTTGTGGCTCTTCTGATGTTGCTGGACCACAGCTCCCACCTTCTTTGGCTATTGGGCATACTGATCAGGGCTTTGGGAGTTGTAGTTCAACAACACCTGGAGAACCACAGGTTCCTATTCCTGCTCTATTGTTCAACAAGGGCCTAAAATGTTGTACCCCGCAATAACCCAAGGCTACCAGTTCTAATATGCATGCATATTAAAAAGACGAAAAACCAAACAAATGTTTGCGCTGTGATTTTCACAAGATATATTATTCAGATTAAAGTCTGGGATGATGCTCCTGTAACATAGCCAATAGAGCCAAATTCGAGTTAGGAATTTGGATTGCACCCAGAGTGTTCTATGTAGATCAGCAGAATGTGGCACTTCCACTACTTGGTCCCATTTTTCTGATATCATCCGTCAGTGGAGACACATGAAGGAATTCCACAGATGCTGCTGAACATAGTAATGTGTTTGTTTGTCTATTATTATTTACTTATTTAATGCATATGTATACTGCCTTTCTGGTTTACAATTTATTTATTTTTTAAATGCAAAACATATTGCTCGTGTATTGCAATTGTTTGTTGTGCTTATTTCCCAGTCACCTAACCCATAAAACTGACCAATATAAAAGTGATTGATCATAATATATAACTGTGTGTGTATCTGTACACTACCCCAATCTCCAAAAGCGGTGACAGTTTCTGGGGTGCCTACACTTACCCAGGTTTTAGTCTCCTTGGAATGAAGGTCATAGAAGACTCTGGTGCCTTTAGGATATATGGTTTTGTTTACAAATATGTAACATGAGCATAGGATGGAGGGGCCCACAACGTTAGCACCCCAAAAGATCTGGCTTCTGCATTCATTTTCCAGGGGAGCCCCAAGTCCAGACCAGACCTTGCTCAAATCCAGCCTTCCTTGGACTATTGTTCTTCATTTTAGGATGACATGACATTCAGCCAGGTGAGGTAGGAAAAGACCTATTTCTCTCTATGGTAACAGAGAAGTAATTAACTAGCCAGCCAAAGACATTGTCTTAACAAAGGAACAGATTGTGCTGGTTCTGAAGTCTCTTCTATTAGTCACTAACAGAAGAGACTTCAGAACCAACGCAACCTGTTCCTTTGTTAAGTATGCCTTGAAGGGACACAGGGTACCATCTCAGACAGACTCCCCCAAACTCATAACACTATATACACACCTTTCACTAGATAAACATGCATTTGATTGTATAAAATGATAATGCCATTATAGTTCCATCCGTGGCTTACTAGAAGCAAATGAAAACATTTTTTTGTAATAATTAAGACTTAATCCTTTGTTTATTTTTCATCACAAGATTCCCAATGAAATACATGGTTCAACATTATCTTCTGTTTTATCATTCTAATACATAATAAAAGATTCAACTTTTCAATGTGTTTGCCATCAAGCTGTCTTCCTTCTCTTAACTACAATATACTGGATCTTAATTAGTTATGTCAGGGGTGGGAAAACCTTTGTCAAACTGGGGCCACGTTCCCTCCTGGGAAACCGTCTGGAAGCCACATCCCATTGGTGGGCGAGGTCGGAGGTAAAAATGGGTGAAGCAAGGAATATAGACTCTAGCTACTGCAGGCTCCAAGATAGTCTTCCCCTTCTCACCCACCTGCCTGCCCCCTCTCCCCTCTCTCTTCTGGGACCCTTCCCACAGGGCAGTTGGTGGTATTTGTTCTAACTATAGAACAATGTTCTTTCAGGCAGACTGATAATGCCTCCAAGGAGCTGATGGCACAAACTCCCTGGGAAGGGTTGATTCAGTTCTGCCATCCCCAAAGACACACAGATCTTAAGTAGGGGTGAACAGATCATCCTCTTTCCATTCCATGTCACTTTTTCATGCAAAGAACCATAGACCCATTTTGTATCATTTTTTTTAAAATGCACAGAAAATTGCATTTAATTTGTACACATTTCATATGCATTTTCACACACATTTCACATACACCCTTCCCCTAAAATATCCATTTTTTGTTTCCCTCTTAATGCATTTCTTCACTACGATGCACATTTTTCTATTTATTTTTAATAAGATATGTATTTTTTGTTTTTTGTTTTTTTGGAACTGAAGCTGCATCACTACATTTAAAGAAGTTTGCTGTCAAACTGATAGCTGAGTCCTGATCTGCATGCCAATCCTGAATAGAGCAGATCATTTATAAAAGGAGACCAAATGAATTTTGCCTAGTTTTCACTGGCCCCAGAGATGGTGCAGGGACGGTATGCCTCAACAATTGTCGGGCTGCTGCCGGCAACTCCCACGGCCAGTTGCCCAGGAACGTACAAAGACAAGGAATGTTCTTACCATCTGCTTTTTATTCAGTGTTTACAGAGAGAGAGGCTTTAGAACCCAGCCTCTTGGATAATAGCATTGTCCCGAGTAAATCTCCACCACCACCCCGGCTCTCCCACATTCTCATTCATCATCCTCTTCCCCTCTATGGATGCTGACAAGTGGCCTCTGCCTTTGAGCTCTCTGCTCTCTTACTTTCAATGCTCACCGGGTTCTGGGAGGTGGGGACTGGAATGCTTTCTAAAGACACTGTGTCTGCCAGCTATCACCCTCCTGGTGCTTCTTCTTCCTCCTCCTCTCCCATTATTTCCCAGCTTTCCCCCTCAGCTGCCTCTGAAGTGTGACTTCCCTCAAACTCCTGTTGTAAATCTAAATGGTCATCCTCTTCTCTGGAAGGGACAGTCTGGGGAGGCAGTTTCCACCATTCCTCCTCTGCCCAGTCCCTGACACTGAGGCAATGCTGACTGGTGCCTAGTAATACTAGTTGGGTGGAAGTCAGGGAGACCAAGGGCTTATCCACACTCTTTCCAGACATGGCCTGCACTTTTAAGCTCCATGTCCGGGCAGTTTTCTTTTTACCCGGAAGCTTTCCGCATGAAAACCTGCTCTTTAACACTCAGTCGGAGCAAACATCAATCCGTGGAAAACCCAAATTGACATTTGCTCTGATTGAGCACTAAAGAGCAGGTTTTTGTGGGGAAAGCTTCTGGGCGAAAAGAAAACTGCTTGGACATGGAGCTTAAAAGCCCAGGCCATGCCTGGAAAAAGCAGGGCAAAAAGAGTAAGTATGGATAAGTCCCAACAGTAGGTAGAGCCAAGAAGCCAACTCATTCTTGTTTTGTCGCCTTCCTACTCCCTACAAGGGCGACACTGAGACGAACATGCAGGAAGCTACAGGTAGGTAGCCGTGTTGGTCTGAGTCGAAGCAAAATAGAAAAAAATTCCTTCAGTAGCACCTTAAAGACCAACTAAGTTTTTATTTTGGTATGAGCTTTCGTGTGCATGCACACTTCTTCAGATACACTAGAAACAGAAGTGTCAGACCCTTATATATATACAGAGGATGGTGGGGGTGGGTGGGAATGGGAGATGGGCTGATGGGAGTGGTAAACCTGAGATGGCTGTTAACGACTGCTGTTTACTGCAATTAGTCCGGGGGGGGGGGGGGGAGCAAGGGCTGAGGCACTAAAGAAAGCTTGATCATGCATAATGAGATAAGAATCCGATGTCTCAATTCATCTCAGGTGGCTCCATGGTTTTAAGCTTGGTAATGAGTTCCAATTCAGCAATTTCTCTTTCCAGTTAACAGCCATCAACAGGTTTACCACTCTTACAGCCCATCACCCATTCCCATCACCCCCCCCACCCTCTGAATATATATTAGTCCCCCCAGGACTAATTGCAGTAATCAGCAAGGTCTGACACTTCTGTTTCTAGTGTATCTGAAGAAGTGTGCATGCACACGAAAGCTCATACCAAAATAAAAACTTAGTTGGTCTTTAAGGTGCTACTGAAGGAATTTTTATGCAGGAAGCTGAGAGCCTGTGAATGGACTTCAGGATTCTGAGATCTACTTCTTTTTTTACTAAGAATCCTGAGATCTGCCACCCAGGGCTGGGCACTTAGAACTGAAGAATGAAGAACTCAGCATCTCAATTTGCCCCCATTCAGCTTCCACCTTGCCCGCCTTCATCCTTTCATTGGCCTACACTACCAAGTGAAATCCTCACACCCTCCACAACCTAATTTCAGGTACCTGGAGTCACATTTCTATATGGTAGCTATTATATACATTTTTGCATATTTGTCATGCAAATGTACATGAGCCAGAGAAGCACTTCTCTGTGGACAACTTTTGCAGGTATTTGCAAATTAAGTGAATTCCTCCCCATCCATTAAATTACTATAAACTAAGAATGACACCACAGAGCCTTCCCTTACATCACGGAAATTGGCATTTAGACCAAAATGAACATCTGTGACATATTAAAAACATTATACAAGAGCATTAGCACCTAATAGCCTGTGAGAGCCATTTCTCCCTAGATGATAAATGTGAACTATCATAGAAACTTACGTGCAATGAACTCCAGGAGATATCAGTAGATAGTGCAGAATGAGCAATGGGTCTATGGATTACAGCAATGCTGTCATCAATGGCTACATTCTTCACAGCAAAGGCATCTTCAGATGCAGCAGAGAACCATTCCTTTCAGAGCAGGGCAGGAATCTGTCAGGGTTGCTTCAGGTAAAGCTTGTTTTGAGTGGTTAATATAGAAAGGGATGGGCTGGGTCCAAAATATTTGTTAGGAAGTGCTGAATGGTGGAAAGCAGAAACTGGCTGCTATCTCATGAGGTTCCCCTCCCCACGAGTGCTCCAACCAGGGGCTGAGTTATTGTGGTGTAATGGGATGATGGTGAACATTCAAAATTCTATGCTCCAGAAACTAACAATAAAATGTATTGTATATGTGCTCTGGGGAAAATGGAAAGCCAGTTTGCCTGAAGGTAAAATAATAATAAAAAAAAGGTTCATATCATGGTGTTGACAGGAATATGTTGCAGGTGGGCAGTCAGGTGTTAGAGAGGCAGTGGGCACTCAGGAGAGAACTCAGGAAGCAATGGGAGGTGGCAATGAGGCTCAGGGAAAACATCTGCTAAGGTTTAGAGGAGAGGCAGGAATCCTCTGAACTGTGGGTCAGATGCAGTCTGCGGGGCAACCCAAACCAGCTCACAGCTTCCCCTCCTACCTTGCAGCAACTTGGCTCTAAAAAGCCTCCTATTGTATCCCTTTGGGATGTTTTTGCCAAACCTGCTTGCAGTGTGGGGTGCGGTTTGGGGTGAAAACCACAGCTAAGGAGGGATAGGAAGGGAAGAGAAGAGTTGTGTTAACCTACAATGTGCTGAATCCCTTGTAGAAAGCAGGCACAATTAACCCTGATAAAAGCCTCCTATTAACTCCATTAGGAAGCCCCACCCCTGCAAGCCTAACTGCGATACAGAAGGCAGTTATCATGGTGTGTGCATTTTTGTGTATGCAGACATGTGTGTTTTTTGTGGTGTACATGTCTGACTATATGTGTGCTTCTATGCCCATCTGCCTGCATACCTGCATGCAAGTGTGTGTGTGAGAGAGGGGGGGGAGAGGGAGGAAGGGAAGGATTGTAGGGTGGCCCTGCCCACTGCCAACCCAGCCCCATCCACTTTGGCTTGGCCACAATCAAGTCTGTTTGAGTCCACGCCCCACTGGCATGTGGCTCTTGGGATGTGTTCTTTCCTTCAGCCTTGGTTTAGAGGAGCTCATTGCTTCATTTGAACTAAGACACACCATGTCATGAGTCCTGTGTGATGGTCTTGGCAGGGCTGGTCAGAGTGGGGAGGAGGAATGGGATGTGAGTGAAGAACTGGATTCTGGGAAGGGGCCCAGTGGTCTGTGAGGTGCTGGTCTACATACTGTGGAGTTGAGTGGTAGTCAGGAGAAACTCTTGTCTCAGTGGCATCAGATGTTCTGGCCCTGAGATAGAGCCACCCAACTTGACTCCTGTGCCACCTCCTGTCAGTGAAGTGCCCCCTGTCTCTGAGGCTGTGCCTTAGCTTACACCTGTGAACTTCTGAACAGTGCATCTTGCAGTCTGATTTATGAATATGCATCTGAATGCCAGTTGCTTAGAATCACAAGCGGGGGAAACACTGTTTATTACATGTACCTTACCTACAACAATCTCTAAGCTGTTTACAAATATATGATACGAAAAAATGAAAAACCCTCAAAACTATAAAATCATAGAAGGACCTGTTGGAATTAAAAATGTCTCCAGCAGATACTAGAAGTTCAGCAGGGAGCAGACTTGACTGACTTCAACTGGAAGGAAGTTCCATATAATTTGGCCCATAGTACTAAATGCTTCTGGTAGATATGAGTCATGGTCCCTACCATGAGGGACCACTAACAGCAACTCACTCAAATACCAGTGATTTTGAGGATTAGGAAGTCCTTAAGGTACCCTGGACCCAGATTGTTAAAGGCCTTGTAAATAAATACAAGAACCTTGAGCGTGGCCTGGTAGCCTATCTGGAAGTGCAGACTTTGGAGCACTGGAGTTATGTGCTGGTGATAGACCGTCGCCATCAGGGGTCTAGCCACGGCTGAAGCCTCTGGATCATGCCCCAAAGCAGCCACACATGGAGCACATTGCAATCATTCAATCTTGTTCTACTCAAGTTCTGCTTGAGGGCTTCTCATGGGCATCTGGATCTCTACTGTGAAAATGGGGACCTTGACCTGATCCAACCAGGCTCAGTTCTTGTGACCCTTTGATATTGATGAAATAAGGGTGGCTGGAGTTGAGTCAAGGGCAGTGGGGCAGTGGAGGGATAAAAAGCCATATTAAACACCAGCCAAACCCTTTACCTTCGAGGGGCCCAGACTTTGGGGAGATCAGGGCATATTCCCAGCTCCCTGAAATCTTGCGATTATATTCTTGTTGGCTTTTCTTCAATAGCTTTTAAGCTCCCTAAAAGAACATAAAGTTAAAATTTTAATGGCATTGCTGCAGAGCCTTTCTGAATTTTGTATTAGATCTCAATTTAGCCCCGGGTAAAGCTGTTAGAAGAAAAAAAAATTCTGATGCTTGAAAACGTAATAATCATACAGGAACCTTCCGAAGCCAGCATCAAATAGAATAAGATATATTTTATTAATGATACAATTCACAAAATTACCACTCCTGCCACTCTGTGCCAGCCAGAGACACCGACTCCCCCCACCTTTTATTTCATGTGTTATCAGCCAGTAGAGATTCTTCTGTTTGATTTAACCTTATGATTGCCTGAAATGCTTAATGAACTGGCAATTCACTAATGATTAGGCAGACAGTGACCATTATAAGGACACTCCTATCAGAAACCTGTGCTGTGCACATGGGTAAGGAAGAAGCTAGCAAAATGAAAGGGACTGACATGTTTCACTGCAGGAAACTCTGTATTAAATATAGTCAGAAGGGTTGTAGCTCAGTAGCAGGGCATCTGCTTTGTATGCAGAAGGTCCCAGGTTCAATCTCCAGCATCTCCAGGTAGGGCTGGAGAAAATCCCTGTCTGAAAACCTTGGAGAGCTACTGACCAACAGTGTAGACCAGGCATCCCCAAACTGCGGCCCTCCAGATGTTTTGGCCTACAACTCCCATGATCCCTAGCTAACAGGACCAGTGGTCAGGGATTATGGGAATTGTACTCCAAAACATCTGGAGGGCCGAAGTTTGGGGATGCCTGGTGTAGACAGTACTGAGATAGATGAGCTTCCTTCCTACATGTGCTTTGCAACAGTAACAGCAATGGCCATGGTATGACATCAAGCCATAGTGACATGAAAGGTATGATGCTAGGGATGGTGTCAGGGGCTGGTGACTGTGGGACACTTGTTGCATACCCCACCTCATTAGGACCCCCACATCTCCCTGGTCCTGCTGATCTTCCCTTTTCATTGTTGCATCCTTGACAGTGCTCTGCTCTGGCCTAGATGGAGAGCATGGGTGAACAACAGAAGCAAAGAGAAGGATCATGGACAACATCTGGCGCTTGCTTACTGGCTTTCCCTTCCCTCCAAATCAACAATGTAAATTTGACCTAGAAGCTGGTGCAAAGTGAATGGGTGGTGGCAGTGAGAGGAAGAGCAGGGCCAGCACTGTCACGAGGTGGGTGTTTGTGTTACTGAAACTTGGAACTGTTCTACTTTACTCAACCCTGGTTGTCTCTCCTGATTTTGTCAGTGGAAACCTGATCTCTTTGTGCATAAACTCTTGAATCAGAACCCTCTTTCTACAGAACATCTGCTTCATCAGAGGAGCGATGGTGGTGAAGAATGCATGCAGTACAGTTTTGTAATTTTATCTCCTCTGGTTTCTAACCCCCCCGCTAACAAATTAAAACAACAAATGAAATGAAGACAACACACGGTCTAGCTATATTTCAAAACAGCTTAACTTTAACTGTTAAAAGCTAGCACTTCCTGGAAATGTGCAAGCTCAGATCCACAATTAAAAACAAGGGGACTGAAGTTCCCTTTGAGTAATCTACACCATATCAATGCCAAAGCTGGAGGTTCTCAAAGATTTGATAAATGGAAGTACAGTATAGCCAAATCATGAGGAAACATCATACTGGTCTGCAAAAGGGATGGATTACCTTCCAAAAATTCAAATGGTTTTGAAATAAAATGCATTGCATTTCTGGCTCTTAATCTTCTGCCTACTACTTTCAAGTCTCTTTCTCCTGCCCATCACTTCTGGCTGGCCAGCAAAATTCAGAGAATTGCAAATGTTGAAGGGCAGTTGTATTTCAGTTCATGTACTATTTCAGGGAGTACAAATTAAGTAAGGTAAAGGTAAAGGGACCCCTGACCATTAGGTCCAGTCATGACCGACTCTGGGGTTGCGGCGCTCATCTCGCATTATTGGCCGAGGTAGCCGACATCCAGCTTCCAGGTCATGTGGCCAGCATGACAAAGCTGCTTCTGGTGAACCAGAGCAGCACACAGAAATGCCGTTTACCTTCCCGCTGTAGCGGTCCCTATTTATCTACTTGCACTTTGACATGCTTTCAAACTGCTAGGTTGGCAGGAGCTGGGACCGAGGAACGGGAGCTCACCCCATCGTGGGGATTCGAACCGCCAACCTTCTGATCGGCAAGCCCTAGGCTCTGTGGTTTAACCCACAGCACCACCTGTGTCCCACAAATTAAGTAGGTTCACATTAAAATTCAAACCAAATATTCAACCAAAATTCAAACCCTATCTCTATTCTGTTATATTTCAAGCAGCAGTTCATGATAGGTAAGAGGTCCAGCCCAGATGGGACACAACTGGATCCTACTTCCAAAGGTGCAATATATTGATCACATCCAGTGGTTCAGTGATCAGAGATATGGTAGGGTCAAATTTCAGAAAGGAAAGTAATCAAACAGGTGTCAGGTTCTAATATGCATAGTCAGGTATCCCAGAGAGTCACCTTCAAAGGTGACCAGCAAGAGAAAGACTCCAGAAGCATGGTTAGACAAAGCAAAAGTTGAGACTTGGATAATAAGAAGCAGTGGTGTGGTAATCATAGAGCTTCAGTTAGAGATGAAAGGCAGGCAACTTGTAGACCTGACTAAGCCTAAAACTAGTGTTTTGGCTTCCAATGGGCCATTGTATCCCCCCCCCCATACAATGAATGAAATTTCCACCCTTAAAGGGGTCTCATTTCCTTTTGGAGCCTTTGACTGCAGTGATGTGGCTGTGGCTGCAATGTGGCAGTGACTTTGCAGATGGAAACTGAGACTGATAGTGCTACACCTTCAAGGCGGGGCTTCCCACATGGTCCTTTCTGGTGATGGTTGTTTTGCTGAGGTTGGGATGACCAGAGCAGTTTCCAATCCTCAGCACATTCTGAGAGACTCTTTCTATAGGTGGTCTATTCCCCCAAGAGAGATAATTCTATTTCTGCTTGCCCAATAGAATGATCTCCCATCTTCTCCCTTGCACGCTGTTCTGGAGGTTTTTCTGATCCACCAGAGTAAATTTGGAGAGGGTTGAGTAGCACCTGAGGAGGAGGAGGGAAGAGGATATTCTCTTTGTAACAATGAGAATTATTGATTTGGCTTCCACTAATACAACAATCGGGGTGGGTAGAGCTAGGGTGTGTTCTTTCTCCTTTCCCTCTCCATCATGGTGGCTGTCAAACAGAAACTGGACAGGCATATGTTGGAGATGTTTTAGCTTCAAGCAAGGTGGATGACCTAGATGACCGACATGGTCACTTTTAGTTCTGTGATTCTATTATTCTTCAGGGATTTAGAAGGATGTTAAGCAAGAGGTGAGATGTTGGCTGGGAGAAGGCCATGCCCTAAATCTTCCAGTTGAAAACAAGCTTCCCCCAGTGTACACCAGAAAGCAAAGTGAAACTGTTCTATAATGTTGGTTTTAAAAAAATGCTCCCAGCACACAAGCACTGTCTACTTATGAAAACAACAAATACAAACACACTTACTTATCACAACATATTATATATAACAACATAATGTGGCTTCTGGCATAATAGTAAAACACACTGGAAGAAATGTGCATACAGATCTAATGGTGCAATAATGATATGCTTACAGTAATATCAGCTGCTTAAGTTATGACAACCAAATGACTAGTAACAACCAACCATAACAGCAAGTAACTCACTTTAGCAGTATTAATAATTGTAACTGAATAGCTGATGCCTGTCAGTGATTAGAGAGATGGGGAAGACCTCCAGTGCAGTTCACATTTTATGAGCCTACCTCATTCACACTTCCAGAAAGAGCAAGCCAACAGATGTGTAGCTATTTCTGGAAATTCACATTTCCCCAAACTTTCTGATGCACTTCTCCAACAAAACAAAACACACACACACGTAGGAGACAGTGTACATAAAAATGCATGTACCAGTGAAAGTAACATACAATTAATGTGTATATCTAGCAAAATTGCATACCAAACAAAATGTGTATCAGGAGAAATGCACACTAAAATGGTGGTGGATTTTTGTGAGGGCTTTTTAAAAAGTGGAAACATGGTGAACTGAGTCGGAAAATGAGAAACTGAAATTGCCTGATTCATCCATCCCTACTGATGATGACAATACAGACGATACCACCAGCCCGACTCAGAAACATTGCTGATGGCAGCCAAGTAAGATGCTGGAGTAATTCCTCCGGTATTAACAGGAATTTCTGCACAAAGCCACTTGTCCTTCACTGGATCTATAACAGTAGCCTAGTGATGAATCTGCCAGTAATTGGGTGATTGTCCCCTTTTATTTACTGCCCCACCCCAACACCATTAAAAACAACAACAACTATGAAAGGTACCTGTACAGAAACCCACCATCTGCAGAAAGGTAAAACGCAGTGAAAGAAAATCAGAGCACCTTCCTGCCCACCCCCAGTAAGCTCTATGAGAATTATATTTTTATTTCAATTTTAATTAAACGAAAATGTTTTGGGGGGGCAGGGGCAAGGGTTTCTTCACTGCCTATCCTTTTATCCTTTCATCTCGCAGTAACCTTTTCAGCAAAGAGCAGACCTCTCTATATTCTAACTTCCATATTTCATTGCAAGCCAGATGTCAAAAATTAGATTTTCCCCTTGTTCTTCTCCTTAAGTTCTATTCTGATTTCCATGTTTGATTTATTGCTTAGCAACTCTATGAGAAAAAGATTTCACAAAAGGAGGGGAAAAATGTCACAATGTGCTGTTATTTAAATGGGAGGTAGAAACCTAAATGTGACAGATAAAGCTTTGACTACTTGCTTGCTGGCATAATCCACCATTAGTAAAATGTCACTTTAATTGAGTGACTCCCCACCCCCCCTTCTTACAGCAGAGAAAGGAGGAGTGCAAAGAGAACTGAAGCAATTCCATTCTGCAAGAATAACTCCACCATTGTGTATGCAGCTGGGAATTGTAAGTGGAAACTAGAAACCTCCCATAAATCTTCCCACTGTACAGTCACAGTCTGTGCTAGATAATTAGGATCCAAGGGTTTGGAAGCAGGGCCTGTACAATTCTTCTCCAGAGAAGCATGTATATGAGAGGAAATGCAGAGAGAGAGCTAGAATTTGGGGAAGTTTTGGAAGGCTCAAGATGGAGGAAACATGTTTAATTTGGAGCAGGCATAGGCAAACTCAGCCCTCCAGATGTTTTGGGACTACAACTCCCATCATCCCTAGCTAACAGGACCAGTGGCCAGGGATGATGGGAGCTGTAGTTCCAAAACATCAGGCTGAGTTTGCTTATGCCTGATTTGGAGCAAAATGCTATTGTATTGTACAAACAACATAGAAATATTTTACTGTATTATGAAGATCTTAACCTGAGGCATATATGTTGTTGTTTAGTCGTTTAGTCGTGTCCGACTCTTCGTGACCCCATGGACCATAGCACGCCAGGCACTCCTGTCTTCCACTGCCTCCTGCAGTTTGGTCAAACTCATGTTCGTAGCTTCGAGAACACTGTCCAACCATCTCGTCCTCTGTCGTCCCCTTCTCCTTGTGCCCTCCATCTTTCCCAACATCAAGGTCTTTTCCAAGGATTCTTCTCTTCTCATGAGGTGGCCAAAGTATTGGAGACTCAGCTTCACGATCTGTCCTTCCAGTGAGCACTCAGGGCTGATTTCCTTCAGAATGGATAGGTTTGATCTTCTTGCAGTCCATGGGACTCTCAAGAGTCTCCTCCAGCACCATAATTCAAAAGCATCAATTCTTCGGCGATCAGCCTTCTTGATGGTCCAGCTCTCACTTCCATACATCACTACTGGGAAAACCATAGCTTTAACTATACGGACGTTTGTAGGCAAGGTGATGTCTCTGCTTTTTAAGATGCTGTCTAGGTTTGTCATTGCTTTTCTCCCAAGAAGCAGGCGTCTTTTAATTTCGTGACTGCTGTCACCATCTGCAGTGATCAAGGAGCCCAAGAAAGTAAAATCTCTCACTGCCTCCATTTCTTCCCCTTCTATTTGCCAGGAGGTGATGGGATCAGTGGCCATGATCTTGGTTTTTTTGATGTTGAGCTTCAGACCATATTTTGCGCTCTCCTCTTTCACCCTCATTAAAAGGTTCTTTAATTCCTCCTCACTTTCTGCCATCAAGGTTGTGTCATCTGCATATCTGAGGTTGTTGATATTTCTTCCGGCAATCTTAATTCCGGTTTGGGATTCATCTAGTCCAGCCTTTCGCATGATGAATTCTGCATATAAGTTAAATAAGCAGGGAGACAATATACAACCTTGTCGTACTCCTTTTCCAATTTTGAACCAATCAGTTGTTCCATATCCAGTTCTAACTGTAGCTTCTTGTCCCACATAGAGATTTCTCAGGAGACAGATGAGGTGATCAGGCACTCCCATTTCTTTAAGAACTTGCCATAGTTTGCTGTGGTCGACACAGTCAAAGGCATTTGCATAGTCAATGAAGCAGAAGTAGATGTTTTTCTGGAACTCTCTAGCTGCCCCACCCCAACACCATTATATACTTTGTACTTAATACATGTGGGGCAACAATGTTTCTTGTTCAAGCTTTCATTGACTGCAATGAAACCACATTTCATTTCCAAGCTTTCATTGACTGCAGGACCACATTTTCTGCTGATGAGGCTTGCAGACTCACACCCAGCCTAGGGGTTCCAGCCTTTTACTGTCAAGCGTCAACTCCCTTTGACAACCTGCAAACTACAGAAGGCAAGAGAATGGAGGAATGTCATGGGATACTGCATTTGGCAAAAGGTTGCTTTATACATTGTGCAGCAGTGAGGTAGTCTGTTAGGAAGCAGGTTCCAGGGTTGAGCTTTGGCTGTACTGAGACTTTGGTGTCTGGCATTATTATTATTTTAATGGAACATTGCCAGGCATATACTCAAAAGCACATTTTTTGTTACTCATTCACAAGAATGTTCCAATAATATATCTACTGCTCTAGATGTTCAGGAAAAGCAGCTGGAACTGTGACTCTATTAATGGTCAAGAGAGGCTGATTTTCTCCCTGCCAGCTCCTCCCCTTTCTGATCACCTGCTGGGTCACTGTTTCCAGTTGAACTTTCTCCAATTTCTCCTTTCTCCCGAGTAGATCCTTCTTCCAAGGAGCCTCCCCTGGTAACCAGCCAAATAAGTGTTCCTACGAGGACTCTGGGCTTCCCACTGCTTCCATCTTCTTGAGGTTTGAGAGACAAAGCAGGAAAACTTTTTTGGGGGGGGGGGTTCAAGGCAAGGTTTGCGGACTTCCCTGATCCAACATCCTGCTCTTACAGAGGCCAGCCAGATGTCTATGGGAAGCCCACAACTAGGACCTAACTGCAACAGTACTCACCCCTCCTGTGGTTCCCAGCATTCTGCTTCAACAGTGGAGACACAGCATCGGAAGCTGCCTCATACCGAGCCACGCCATTGGTGTAGCTAGCTCAGAATTGTCGACACTGACTGGTAGAGGCTCTCCAAGGTTTCAGCTAGTGGTGTTTAGTGGTCTTCCCTAGTCCTATCTGGAGATGCAAGGAGTTGAACCTGGGACCTTCTGCATGCAAAGCAGTTGCTCTGCCACTGATCGACAACCCTTCCCCAAATGCAGTGAGCACAGACTTGTGCAGCTATATCACATAGCCGCCAAGTGGGCCCATTTTCCAGGGACAGTCCATGAATTACAAAAGGTATCTTAGTTTCTGATTTGATCCCAGAATGACCATATTTGTAATCTGACAACATTTGGCAAGGCATCATATTTGCTACCACTGCCCCTCCATCATCTGGGATTGGTGAGGGGAGGACAAAAGTTTGGTGGCTGTGACATTGTGATAGTTTCAAAATACAATTTTTGCTTATTAACAAATTTACTTCCAACAGACCTACAAGAAAGCGACAAAATCAGTGTCTCACTGGCCAGCATTGAGAAACTGCTACAAAACCTTTTGCTCCCAATTCAGGGTGGGGGTGGGGTATTACCATCCCATATCTCCTACAAACCATTTTTCTGTAATGCTAAAACATTCTGGAAAGAGACTATTTCTTCTCACATCCCACTTCTAAATGAAGCTCAGTGAAGACACACTGATTTAAATAACAAAGGCTGATGAATTGAAACATAGGAGTTAGGACAATTATCGTAGCATCTTTTTGTCTGGTGGGAGTGTATGTCTGGCTGCTTTGATATGCAGTGGAAAACTGACCCAGGCTGAGGAAAAACCCCAAAATATGCAATTCAAACTCAGAATCGTCTTACGTTTTTTTTTTTAAAAAAAATTAGGTAGTTGTCTTCATAGGCCACCCCCTCCTTTTGATCTGGGAGAGCTCTGCCCTTCTGTCCATAATGCTTGCTAATGCTGCAGGTACTAGGTTTAAAGCTAGGGTTGCCACAAATCAACAACTTGTGTGTCTGGATTTTTGCTTTTTGAACTATGGCAACCCTCTCTTAAGCAGGGATGGGAAACATCGGACTTTGGGTTCAAAAGTGGCCCTCCGATCCCTTGGAACTCCCTACAGGCCACATTTCCTTTCCATGGGCTCAGGGGCATAGGAAGATAGGGGCGGTGGGGGCGGGGCACCCCAGGCAGCGCGATCCCAGGGGCGCCATCACGGCCAGCCACCCCACCCCCCCAAACGCGCACCCCGCCCCTGAGTGCGATGTGCCCCACCCCCAAAATGCGTGTGCCGCCCCACCCAAAATCATGTGCTCCGCCCCTGCACGCAGCGCGCCCTGCCCCAAATCACACGTCCCACCCCTGCGTGCAGCGTGCCCTGCCCCAAAATGCATGCCCCACCCCCAGAACGCATGCCACGTCCCTGGGGGCAGTGCACCTACTCTCCGCCCCTGGTGCCGGAGCATGAAGCTCCGCCCCTGCTTGGGCTTCACCCTAACTGGCCACGTTCTGTGTTTTCCTTGGTGGGAGGCTGGGACACATCCTAGTAATGTCTGGATGGAGTGGGGGGGCACATGCATTTGGGTAGAAACCTCTCACTTTCGTGTGGTTGGAATGTGGCCTACAACACAGAAGCATCCATTACTCTGTCTACCGTTGCCTCTACCTCTACCCACTTTTTTTCTTTACCCCCCTGCCAATGTGGCCCCCAGAAGCCACATGGCCCCATGAGAGGATGTGCACTTCCCTGGGCCCAAAGGTAGCTCATGAGCAATCAGTCATGATGCCCAGAGAGAAGGTGGGGAACTCTCTCATTGACCTTTTCCCCTTCAACAACTGCACCCTTCTTATATTCTAGACCAGGAGTGGGGAACATGTGGCCCTCCATATATTGCTGGACTACAGTACCCATCGCCCCTGACAAGAGGCCCTGCTGTGCAGGGCCATCTTAAGCGCCCCCTCCAGCACCCGCCCTGTTTCCCAGCGCGGCGGGCGGGTGGGTGCAGCGCGGCTGCCACAGGCGCTGCTGCGCGGCGGGCGGGCAGGCACAGCACGGTTGCCCTGGGCGCAGCTGCACGGCGGACCGGCCGGCCAGCAGGTGGGTTGGCACCGTGGTGCCCTGCGCCACCCAGCCTGGCCATAGGGCCAGCCCTGATGCTGTGCTGGGGCTGACGGGAGTCGAACAGGATCTGGAAGACCATAGAAGACCATAGATTCCCTATAACTGTATACCTTCCACCATTTCACAGGTTGCATAATGGGAAGGAAACAATACAATCTGGAAGAGAAATGGCAAGATGATAAAGTCCTGAGATAAGCCTGGCCAATATAACATGGACAACAATAGTCCCCATGTAGGCAACAACTGAGCTTTCTATTCAAAACAAAGCTGCTTCTCTCTCTCCTTTTAACCTATTTATTTTCCATTTCTGAGATATAAAATAAAGCCTCTTTGTTTTCCAGCTAATCCTTACATTGTCTTGGCTAAGAGATATGTTATTGTCACATCCTCGGGCTGATAGGAGTTGTATCAAGGTTGCAGGGGGAAGGAATCACCATTTTTCAATTTAAGTGACTGCTCATATCAGCCGGAGTCTCAGTTAAACAAATCCCCAGCGAAAGCAGTGATAAGGCACAATCTATTAGGATATTAAATCGAAAATTTGTTTCCCCACTTTCTGTGCACCAGAAAAGGATTTCTCCTGGTGTTTCCTGATAATTACTTACTAACTGGTGCAATTAATATGCTCTCCAGTCAATTACCTTGACACAAATATTTGCTCTGGCTTACATTTATTGCATTGATGATGAACAGAGAGAGATGTCTCAAACACCCAGGTCTCAATGGTGGCTTCCTGATCTTCCACCCAGACAATACATACTGACATTTTTTTCACATAATAAGTATGTGTAGACAATGAATAGCTGGAAATCTAGCATGAGTGTTAGACCAGGTTTTAATACCCCATTCAGACAAGGTCACTGAGTGACCTTGGCCCAGTCACCAAGACTTTACTGGATTGTGGTGAGGATAAAATGGAGATGGGGGAGAACCACACACTAGTTTTTTGGAGGAAATGTGGACTATTAATGATATAATAAACGAACCTACAAAACTGTAGATGTGTGCAGCCTTTTCCACACCACCAGGAACCCAGTTTTTGGATTCTGGAGTGTGTGGTGAGAGCCCTACACAGGTGAAGCTGTATGTCTGTGGGCTCTGTTCCTACTTTCAAGTGAAGATTGTTTCAGATGAAAGTACGGTAAGAGAAATAGTGTGGTGTAATGATTAGACAGCTGGACTAGGACCTGGGAGACCAGGGTTTTGTCATGGAATTCTACTCAATATTGATCCAGAGCATTTTCCAACATATAGTTAGCAAAGTAAAAACTTAAACACATTGCAGGATTCTCCCCAAAATAGACCAGAGACAATTGTATTTTATCCAGCAGAGCTTTACTGCTGCTGAAGGCAAATGAGCATCACGGTCACAAATCCAATACTGTACATTCAGGATTGGCACTGTCCATAAGAAATCCAGTTGTGGCAGACTTAACTTAAACTTACAGTAACTTATAATAACTCTGAACCTGAACACTACAGTGGTTCCTCGGGTTAAGAACTGAATTCGTTCTGGAGGTCCATTCTTAACCTGAAACTGTTCTTAACCTGAGGTACCACTTTAGCTAATGGGGCCTCCCACTGCCGCTGCACAGCCGCCGTGCAATTTCTGTTCTCATCCTGAAGCAAAGTTCTTAACCCGAGGTACTATTTCTGGGTTAGCGGAGTCTGTAACCTGAACGGTCTGTAACCTGAGGTACATTGTATCTATGTACAGAACACCACACCAGAAGGAAAAGAGACAGAAAGAGAAAGTGAAACACAGGCTCCTTCCAGCCTTCCTATTATAGTCAGCATGACCTTGACAGAAGAGATAACAGAACCAGTTTGATCCAACTGTACTCAGCTTCTCTGAAGGAATAACCCAAACATGAGGAACCTTCTGTTTGTTTCTTTCACACAGTGAAGCTTCCAGAACCCTCTTGGACTAATTAGAATAGGAAAGATCTCTACACATCAGATCAATACTTTCTGCACCAAGAAATGCAAACTGACAGGTTCAACTCTACCCTCAGCCACAAATCCCACTGCATGGGATCTTGGGCCAGTCACAGCTTCTTATTCCAACATACCTCACAGCATTGTTGCGCTGATAAGATGGGGAGTTGGTGAACCATGCGCATCACTTTGAACTCCTTGGAGGAAAAGGTGTCATAGAAAGGTAATAAATAAATAGGGATGTAATGTCTGTTTTGTTTCCGTAAAGTCAATGTTTTGTTAAAGGCTCTTTCCCTAAAATGTTGCTTCTGCCCTCAGGGCCGTCTTAAGCACCTTTGGTGCCCTGGCACCGTGGTGCGACGGATCCCTCCGCCGCCCCGTTTTCAAGCGCGACAGGTGGGCGGGCGGGCTCAGCACGCAACGTGGCCACCGAGGGCACTGCTGCGTGGCGGGCGGGCGGGCTTAGCGTGCAGCGCTTAGTGCTGCGTGGCCGGCGGGCGGGTGGGAGCAGCTGCGTGGCGCCCCCCCTGGCGGGCCGGCGCTGTGGCGCCCTGCACCACCCAGCCTGGCCGTAGAGCCGGCCCTGTCTGCCCTTCATGTTCAGAGGCAGTATGCCACTAAATAGCCGCAGTTGGGAGGCAACAGTGTCAAGGAGGCCGTTGCCTTTATGTCTTGCTGGTGGCCTTCCTGAAAGTACTGTATCTGCTTGGCCATTGTAAGAAGATGATGCTGAATTGTATGGACCTTTGGTCTGATCCAGCAGGTCTCTTCTTATGCTCATATTCAAGCTGCAGGAAAAATTGGGGATTCCAAGTACATCCTGTATCAGTACTGCATCTGGTACTTGGAAACAAAGGCTCAAAATAAAGTAGGATTAAGCCTATAAAGTCATTTTCGTTGGCTCTCAAATGTAAGGCTTTGGAAGCTGTTTTAAGTGTTAAGTGTTTTAAGTGCTGCCCACAGCCACAGGCAAATCAGCATTATGTTTCACAAGATAAACATTACAATTTCTGCTTTGGGTTGGCACGCAGGGCTTGATTACCATCATTAATCCAGACCAGAATGCAAAGGATCACTGCAGCTTGGCAACTGAAACTGCGGGAATAGCAAACTGCTGAGGATGCTATGATGGAAGGTAGAGATCCCTATGGAGAAAAGAGCCAGAATCTGGCCAGAATGGTTTGCATGCCTCATTAGTAGGTCCACAGCCAACTCTGCCTACTTAACTCAGGAACATTTGAAGCTGCCTTATACCAGGCTAGCTCTTTGGTCCATGCAGTTCAGTTTTGCTTACTCTTCACATTCAGCAGGTTCCTAATTGTCACAGGCAGAGATGTTTCCTATTAGCTGCTGCCTGTTTTATTTTATTTTTAAATATGCATATAATTGTCAGGGGTTAAAACCGGGACCATGTGCAGGCATGTTCTCTACCACTAAGTGACAGTCCCTTGCCATCAGTAAGACAGGGGTGGAGAACCCATGGCTCTCTAGATTGTTGTTGGACTCCAACTCCCATCAGCCCCAGTTTGCATGGACAAGGGTCAGGGATGATGGGAGTTATAGTCCAAAGCATCTGAAGGGCCACAAGTTACATACATACATCATTTCCTTTGTATGCCGCCTTTCCGTAGTTAAAACCATGCTCAAGTCGGCTTACAACATGAAAATATTTGCATAATTACAAAAATAGTCGTGAGCAATAAACAAAGCACATCAAAAGTACACAGCCAAATTATCAATGCCCACATCAAATCATGATAAGATCTAAAAATAAATATATAAAAAATTAACATCAATAACAGCAACAACACCCCCATAAACACCCCCATAGTACTACACTTGGGCAAAAAAAAAAATGAAAGGCACAAATACAGGATGGGTGACACCTGGCTTGAGAGCAGTACATGTGAAAAGGATCTGGGAGTCTTGGTAGACCACAAACTTGACATGAGTCAGCAGTGTGATGCAGCAGCTAAAAAAGCCAATGCAATTCTGGGCTGCATCAATAGGAGTATAGTGTCTAGATCGAGGGAAGTAATAGTACCACTGTATTCTGCTCTGGTCAGACCTCATCTGGAGTACTGTGTCCAGTTCTGGGCACCACAGTTCAAGAAGGATGCTGACAAGCTGGAACGTGTTCAGAGGAGGACAACCAAAATGGTCAAAGGCCTGGAAATGATGCCTTATGAGGAACGGCTTAGGGAGCTGGGTATGTTTAGCCTGGAGAAGAGAAGGTTAAGGGGTGATATGATAGCCATGTTCAAATATATAAAAGGATGTCATATAGAGGAGGGAGAAAGGTTGTTTTCTGCTGCTCCAGAGAAGCGGACACGGAGCAATGGATTCAAACTACAAGAAAGAAGATCCCACCTAAACATTAGGAAGAACTTCCTGACAGTAAGAGCTGTTTGACAGTGGAATTTGCTGCCAAGGAGTGTGGTGCAGTCTCCTTCTTTGGAGGTCTTTAAGCAGAGGCTTGACAGGCATATGTCAAGAATGCTTTGATGGTGCTTCCTGCTCGGCAGGGGGTTGGACTGGATGGGCCCTTGTGGTCTCTTCCAACTCTATGGTTCTATAAACCCCCCTAAACAATACTCAACCCAACTCTGACAATGTTGTAATATCCATTATGCTGGTTCTGTCATATGCTGTTCGTTACCCTGTCTACCAGTCTCCTCCTCCTTAGTCTTAGTGGTGCCTTTGTGGAAATCAGCAGGGGGGAGGCAGGAGCAGAAGCAGAATTAGTTGGTTCTGCCTGCCATTGGCTCTGCCTACTGCTGGCCTCCCTGCCTCTTGCCCTATCAGTCTCAATGGGCATGTGTCTCCCCAAGCTATTCCTTGAGGGGCGGGGGAATTGGTGGCTGATAAAATACCTTCTGTGGTTCTTCACCCAGGCAAGGTACTTGCCCCACTTTAATAATCCTTACTCCATTCTACTTTCTGTCTACTAAATTTTAGGTTAAAAGCAAGGAGTGGGGATATTAGGGAGTGAATTGGCTCTTGGACCTGTCTCAAGAGCCTTCAAATCTCTATTGTTTTTATTAATTTCTATAAATTAAACTGCTTCATATTTGCATATATTTAAAAGAATTTCTAAGCGGTATACATAAATGCAATAAAAAGCGTCTAATAAAAACTACCGTTAAAACTGGTAGCGTAGAAAGAGTTCTGTAATAACAGGGTCTAATATTATGGGTCGGGGGAAGTTTGGGGGGGAAGTGGCATCTTTGCAAGGCAAGCAAAGCGGCTGGTAGATAATGCTTCATGTATCACAGGGGAAAGGACATTCTGCAATGGAGGAGCAATGGCTAAAATTCCCATATCCAGGTCGCCACCTCTTGATATTCTGCAGGGTCACGAGTAAAATTCCCATGGGCCCTGAGCAGCTGCCTCACCTTGCCACATGCCATGAACTGCCTCTGGTTAGCCTAGCGTGAAGCCAGTTGATCTGCTCTCCTGGATTTAGCGCTGCGCACTCATCTGGGTAAAGGCGCTCTGATGATCCTCGTGGAATGGAAAATCAAAAGCATTCAATTTCACACTTGTGAAACCAAACACAGAGGCTGCTATCTTCCTTTCGAAATTGGGAAGTTAAGTGTTTCCACTGGGAAGTGTGTGGGTGTATGTGTGTGTAGTCTGAAAGAAATGAAAGATTTGGGGGTGGGGGGGGGAGGCACTGAAAAGAAATCTTCATGTTACTTGCTTTCTAGATGGCTTTATGAAAATGGAAGAGATGTAATTGCCAAATAAAAGGGGTGTTGAGATTTCCAATCATGAAGTTGATGAATGATTTAACATCCTCTTAAGCTTTCCGCATCCAGTCTTCCTCCTAGTTTCTTGGCTTTGCCCTACGTATGAAATTCAGGTTGCAGATAACTCAATACTCAGGGGTGCACTGTATCCATATTGCCACATCCATGAAGCAGCACAAAGTTTTTTGGGAAAAGGAAGTGCTGCAAATCTGCAGATCTGGCAGACAGGAGAGCTTTGATGGGATCAAAATAAATGAGTCACCCTCCTTAATAGATAGCAGCTGGCCAAGCTGCCAGGCACATTTTGTGTTTGGAAGAGGACAGCAGATAGGAAATACTGGGGTGGAGTGGGAGAACCCCCCCCCCCCCCGCTTTACAAAAAGGCATTACTCTGCAGCCCCACTCCAGCAGAAAATGATGATGTAAACAAGGTCTGCCTGCCTCTTTGTGTGTGCGAGCATGTGCGTACATCAGGTGTGAAGAAATGTTTCTTTCTGTTGAGGGTCACATTCCCTTGAAGGTAATCTAGCAAGCCACCACATGCTGGAAGTGGATAGGTTCTCCATCAGGTAAGGGCAAGGCTAGAGCCAAAAGCAGGTAGGAAGCCCCATTTCCCATCACCTTCTCTCCCTCACCTACTTTCTTTGTCACATCCTTCACTATTATATGCAAGTTTATGCACACTTTACTTCAGTACACACTTTTTGTTGTTGCACACTTTACATGGCTGGAGAACTTCCTTGTAAAATTCGGAGAAGTGCAGATTTCAAAGGGTGGTTGTGCTTTGTTCATGTATGTTTCAGGAGTTGAGAATTAGATAGACTTAACTTTAAAAGAGGACTGAGTCAAATTTCTCCCCCGTCCCTCGTCTCCAGTTACCTCTCCTTCCAAAGGGAATGCCAGATAAGCACTGCCCCTGGAACCATATAATACAAAAATATGAAAATAACGTTTTTTAAAAAGCAGGCACAGCAGTCAAAAAAAGATTTCGTAGCCCATTCCAAATCAGCCCAAATACTCCCTCTGAAAACTCAGCTTTTTGCTACATGCTGAAAAACTAGCAGAGGGAGACATAGGGATGTCGGGGGGGGGGGATATAATGTGACTACAGTGGTACCTCTAGTTGCGTGACAAGGCCCCAAGAAATCCCAATAACTCACAACGGACACAATAATTATGGTTTGGTTTTTGGGCATTATTTTTGGCCACAACTTTATTTAAAATACAAATTTAATTCTGAGTGTTGGCTTAGGCTTTGGTTAATCCTTCTGTCCACCCTAAGGGACAGGACCATTTCCATCTGACCATTGGGTCCGGACCATACCATCTGCCCATTGGGCAGGACCAATTCCATCTGACCATTTGGGTCAGGACCAGCTCCGACTTACCTGGTTGGTAAGTCAAGTAAACACCCCAAGGGATTGGAGGTACGGTTTCACTATACTCTCCTTCCCCCAAGGAGCGTTCCCCAAGGCTCGGCTCTGTAATGGACACACCATCCTTGCTTAAGGCCGGATGATTCCAGGTTAGCAATCTGAAGCGTTTGTAACCTGAGGCTCTTGTAACTCGAGATATCACTGTATTAGATTCTTAGAGTGTTCCTTTCCTTACGTTGATGCTCCATCATCTAGGCCAGAAATCCGGGGGACCTTTTTAACATCATGGACTGCATTCCCTTCTGGACAACCTGCTGGGGCCACATGCCAGATATAGGCAGGGCCAGATGCAGAAGTGGGCATAGAAATTGATGCTAATTTTACTTTTGTACTGTAGGCTGATTTCCACATAAACACACCTCACCACCCTCTACCCAGGCATGAAAGGGTGGTCACCAGAGTCCAAGGACACAAGTCAGCCAGGCCAAAACATGCAAGGATGCTGCAGATAAGGATGGGCAAAGTGTGGCCTGGGGAGAGGAGAAGATGTAGCCTTGGGAGAGTTCACAGGGACACATATAGAGGCCTGGAGGGCTGTGCTTGGTCCACAGTTCTTGGAATCCTGATCTGGGTTCAAAACACCTTATTGCACAGGTCCTCACCTGCCATCCAGAGTGTCTGAGCCTCAGTTGTTGGTGGGGGAGAGGGCACCTTGCAGGTTCACATGCAAGAAGATGTTACTATACAAAGGTTAAAGGCTACGTGCTCTTTTTTCCTAGTGTAAGGTATCAGTTTAGCTTGTAGCAGCAGCTGAACTGAGATAAGAGTCATCACACCTAGGGGTGAAAGGGTGTTGAGCATGGGTAGGCAAACTAAGGCCCGGGGGCTGGATGCGGCCCAATAGCCCTCTCAATCCGGCCCACGGACGGTCTGGGAATCAGCGTGTTTTTACATGAGTAGAATGTGTCCTTTTATTTAAAATGCATCTCTGGGTTATTTGTGGGGCACAGAAATTCATTCACCCCACCCCCCAATATACTCCGGACCCTCACAAGGTCTGTGGGACAGTGGACCGGCCCCCTGCTGAAAAGGTTTGCTGACCCCTGGTGTTCAGCATTATCTCATGGGGATGCCTGCCTCCTAAGCTTCCTTTTAGGGCTATAACATTTATAGAATTAATGGGTGTAGTAGGGTTATGGGGAGACCACAGTGTATCCAATTTTACCACTTGAGGTGAAATGGGAAGTGCAGTCCAGCCACATACTCTCCAACATTTCTCCAACGAAAATAGAGACGTCCCATTCCATAATGCTAATTTTACTATTTATACCCCACCCATCTGACAGGGTTGCCCCAGCCACTCTGGGCAGCTTCTAACATATATAAAAACATACTAAAATTTTAAACATGGCTCGGGGTTGGATAACTCCATACCCTCCAACAATTCTCCGATGAAAATAGGGGCATCCTATCATACCGTTCAACATTTCTCTAGTGAAAATAGGGACATCCTAAGGAAAAGGGGGAACATTATGGGATCAAATCAGAAACCAGGATGGCTTCTCTAAATCAGGGACGTCCCTGGAAAATAGGGACACTTGGAGGGTCTGTAGCCATGCTGCTGCTGCCTCTCCCCCCCCACCAAAGCACCCATTACTTATTTGCACATCATTGGAGGGGTTGGGCTCCGGAGAGATCTCACCAGAAACCAGTACTGCTGCTGGTGCCACATTTCTGCCAGCAGCACAGTTGGCAGGGCAGGTGGGATGCACACAGGGGTGCCATCTCAGGAGATTCTGCCGCTGGAGGCGGTTACTGCGTCCCACCTCACGGGTGGACCAGCTCTGGGAGAGCAAACACCAGAGTGGGAAGAAAGTAGAGGTTGGTTGTGACTGGCAGGTTAAACTTGCGGTTAGAGGTAATTTGCGATTAGAGGTAATTATTTTATCTGGAAAGTGAATCCCTTATAGTTCTTCCCTATAGAGCCAGTCTGGTGTAGTGGTTAAGAGTGGTAGACTCGTAATCTGGTGAACCGGGTTCGCGTCTCCGCTCCTCCACATGCAGCTGCTGGGTGACCTTGGGCTAGTCACACTTCTCTGAAGTCTCTCAGCCTCACTCACCTCACAGAGGGTTTGTTGTGGGGGAGGAAGGGAAAGGAGAATGTTAGCCGCTTTGAGACTCCTTCGATTAGTGAAAGCGGGATATCATATCCAAACTCTTCTTCTCTCCTCCTCCTCCTTAAATCAACTTTAAAAGGGCCTAGCACAAAAGCCCATGAATATCTTTGACTGCCGTTAGACTGGTTTCATACCAAGGGACACTTCTCTCTCGAGTGCAATTTTCAACAGAATTGCCCACAAAACACTAGGAGCGGGGGTTTTTTACTCCCCCCCCCAACTGTGATGGCTGCCCTTGTGGGAAAACCACTGCAATGATCTTTCTAAAATTTGGCAGGATTCACACTCTCAGGGCGGGCAATTGTGCCTACAAAAATCAATTCTGCCCTGAAATATATAAAAAGTTAGACATTTCCCTTTTAAAAAAGTGTTTTTCTTAGTGTACCTTGGAGAAAAGCCTCTCAACCTATGCTTGCAAATTTCATGTGCCTCTTTCTGTAAGGGTATGGATGGGGAGGGAATTATAGGCATAAAAAAAAAATCCCAATAGTGATGGGGGGAAGAAAAACAAAGCTCGCTTGGATGGGGAGCCTATGAAGTGCCTCATATGTACAAGAAATGCTTCTGAAGTACCAAATTGGGACACGGACCTTTAAGGTAGTGCCTGCACACTCCTAATTTTTATGCTTTAGAAGCCAAGTCTCTTGCAATTGCACAACTGTTGTGCACTTTATTTATTTATTTGTGCTGTCTATTTATTTACTATGTCCTTTTTTCCTCAGCCTGAGAGCCTAGGCAGCCCCTTTCCTCAATCCCCAGGGAAAGTCCTCTGTGGCTAATGGCCATGGCAGGGGTCCCATCCATTGCAGTAAAATGTCAACGGAAGTACTTCCAAAGCAGTAATGCACACTGAAGAATGTAGCTTTTCATTATTCTTTGGAGAAAGAGAAGTGGGGAAAAAAAATTAAAGACAAGTCTGTCAAACCCATGCATTTAAATGCCATTCTTGTCTATTTCCTGGAAGTTTATGTCAGAATGAAAGTAACAAGGCTTCAGCTTATATGAGCTAATCGAGCCAGTTTGGCAACTGAATACTACTTTTAAGGAATGATGAGGAAATCTGGACAACATCTCTGTGGAGTTCATGCGGCTGTGTTATTTTTACATAATTTGTTCATTTCCCCTAGGTAAATGCTCTTGGGCACTTCAAATGTAATTGCATAGAAGGTCAAGCAGCACCATGACAAGTTGCAGCAGCAACACACAGACACACCCATAACACAATGAGACCTCTTGTCTGTATGTATACCACTCATGTGGATGCATACAGACTGAAACACATACTTAAGGGTTGATTTACATCATGGGTAGGCAAACTAAGCCTGGGGGCCGGATCAGGCCCAATCGCCTTCTAAATCCGGCCCGCGGACGGTCCGGGAATCAGTGTGTTTTTACATGAGTAGAATGTGTCCTTTTATTTAAAATGCATCTCTGGGTTATTTATGGGGCATAGCAATCCATTCTTCTTCTTCTTTTCAAAATATACTCCGGCCCCCCACAAATCTGAGGGACAGTGGACTGCCCCCCCTGCTGAAAAAGTTTGCTGACCCCTGATTTAC
Source organism: Zootoca vivipara (assembly GCF_963506605.1). Taxonomy (NCBI): domain Eukaryota; kingdom Metazoa; phylum Chordata; class Lepidosauria; order Squamata; family Lacertidae; genus Zootoca; species Zootoca vivipara. The sequence continues at coordinate 37,118,049 of NC_083290.1, read as the reverse complement.
ATGTTAAATGTGCTGTGGATGAATGGCCCCCGAGTCCAGCTAATTGGTCCATTACCTGCTTTGGATGGAGTTATGCTCCTCTTGATGGAACAGATACAAGGGCTGAAGATGCTCCTGGATCCATCTCTTTCTCTAGAGCCCCAAATGAACTAGACCGGATCACTACAATATGCTCAATGTTGGACTACCCCTTGAGGTTGACCCAGAAGCTGCAGAAGGTAGCTGAGGCAGAATATTGAACTGGCTATGTTCAAGGTTCACCTGTCATATAATTTTAAAAGTTGCTCACTTTGTATTGGGACGCCTCTTCAGATATCGTAACCAAATTTTGCATAATGGTTCCCGAGACCAAGGAACGGGCTTTTGCCTATGTTTAGATACAACTGACATTTTGAATAATGATGGCAGATTTCATCTTTCAAAAGTATGCTAATTTTAACCACTGATTGCAAAACTGTGCTGGTGTTCTGGTTTCTTAGAATTCCTGAACAATTCTGGAATCAAGGCTGCTAATCCCTTCTATAATCTGCTGATCACTGGGCTTTGTGGGAGAGGGCCTCCTGTAGAAGGTGTCTTTTCAGGAAGCCCATTCTGTCTGATGTCGGAATTGGGCCGTTAGTGTGGTGCCACCTACCCCCTGGGAACCAACTCCTGTTACATATCAGGCAGTCACCATCTGTATTGCTTTTTTTGATGCCTGTAAAAGACTCTCTTCTTTCAGCAAGCCTTCTAAGGGCACATTTTTTCTCCCAGCCAGTCTATGTATTAGATCTGAAATTGTTTTTATGTCTGTAATTATTTAAGCTGGGGTTCGTTTGTTTTTAATGCACTTGTTTTACATATGTTTTTATTGTATTGTGAAATTGCTTGGAGGTGCTTCAAAGGAAAAGATTCATTAAATTAACAAATAGATACATATCATAATGATGGCACATGTGGAGCTATGCCTGGAACTTTGCTGCCTGCTTTAGTGGCTAGCTGTCAGGAGTATGGGCAGGATTCAGGCTCTGGGGCCTGTAGTGCTTTGCAGGACTGGGGTCTGCCTCAGCTTGTGCTGGAAAAGCAAGGAGTGACCACTCAGGTGAGGCCACTTCATAACTCACTGCACCTGGTGGCAAGAGCTGGGAGGGATAAAAGCTCAGCATTTCCCTTCAGCTCTTTGCCACAGCAACGCAATCCCTGCCTTGTTGCATCTGGCCTCCTGTTCCTTGATCCTTCGCCTTGCTCCTCGACCCTTGGACCTTCGCCTTGCCGATGCCTTGCTCCTCGACCCTTGGACCTTTGCCTTTGTGACACCTTGCTTCCCGACCTCCGGTTCTTTGACCCTGCGACTTCCTGCTGCTTGACCCGCAGCCCCACGCCACCTGGACTCCCATTCCTGCTTCCACCCTGCCATCTTGCCTCTGGTCCTGAGTCGGGACTGCTACCTCCCGCCAACCAGACCGTGACATTAGCATCCAGCACACAGGTAAATACTTGCAGTGATCCTTCACCCATTTTGTGCAAGCCTGCAGGGAGTTCAGCCTTACCACCAGCCTGACGAAGACCAACATCCTGGGTCAGGACGTCGCCAGAACTCCACACATCAGCAGTTAGCAGCTCAGGTTTACTCACGGCGCTAGCTGCGAGGGTATCACTAGATTTCACTGCATGTGTTGACCTCTGGAATGCAGGCAGCAGAAAGCTTGACTTTGTGCATTATAAGCCAAGGTGGTTCACCAGGTGAGGTGGAAGAACTGCTACATTAACTTCTTGGCAGATGGGTCACTCCTGTTTCCTGGGAGAGAGCGGCAAAGTGGCCTGGAGGTCAGCATGGTAGAAATGCACTGGCAGGGGCTACAGCTTGGCTCTGCCAATGTGCTTGCCCTGTACCAACCTTTCACCACCTCTCCCTTCTCCTTTTCATAAGCAGCCATGAATCACTGCTGCCAAGCTAGCAGAGCAGCTCCACACTATCGGGCAAGTAGTTTCTGGTTATAAAGGTAACATGAAGTAGCTCTTACTCTCCCAGAAGCAAATACTCATTTGTTATGACAAGATCAAATGTTTAGATTACAGGTAGGTAGCCGTGTTGGTCTGAGTCGAAGCAAAATAAAAAAAAATTCCTTCAGTAGCACCTTAAAGACCAACTAAGTTTATATTTTGGTATGAGCTTTCGTGTGCATGCACACTTCTTCAGATACACCAGTATCAGTGTATCAGATACAGTGTATCAGATACAGTGTATCAGATACAGTGTGTATCTGAAGAAGTGTGCATGCACACGAAAGCTCATACCAAAATATAAACTTAGTTGGTCTTTAAGGTGCTACTGAAGGAATTTTTTTAAAAATGTTTAGATGTTACACTTCAGTTGCGAATCATGGGAGATGAGAACAAGGATGCAGCTGGACTGTAGGTGGGAAAAGGTTTAGGATGACTCCAACTAGACACAGGTTTTACCCTTTTTGAAGGCCTATTACTTGGTTTTGATGGCTGCAGAGAGAGCTTGCTTTTCTGCCATTGTGCAGTGCTATCCAGCAGAGCTCCTCTAAGCAGTTAATGGCCTATTAAACCTGACCACAGTTAAACCTCTAACTGTGGAACCATTGGCGTCCTACTGTGACTCCAATGAAGCAGTCTCTGGATAAAATGGGATGCATGCACACCACACTGAATGCAGAACTAATGCAGGGATGCCCATGCCTGCGTGGATTGAACTTGCTTAGACAATCAGGCACTCATCCCAAAAGCCCACCTGGCTTTTCAAACATTCCTGTCCCTGCAAGTATGATGTCTGCAGTATGTTGTCCATGGGGCTGCCAGCCAAAAGTAATGAGCAAAACTCAGCTGGTTCAGATGGTGGTAACAAAGTTGTTCACAGCATTCACCATAGTGATACTATTTGGGAACGATGGCGTTATGACCAGAGGATTGTCACTTGGAGACAACACAGAAGCAGGGCTTCTCAGTAATCAAACCAAACATCCTTTGGAATTCCTTCCACAATATGTGAGACGGAGTCAGCAGTGACGTTTAAACATCTCTTTAAAAAACACACGTACAGGTTTACTCCGGCTTTCCCCGGACGTTATTTCAATTCATCTGCAATATACAGTCATGTTTAGTTTTAATCTGGTTTATAGGAAATTGGATTTTATTGTTTTTATATTAACCACTTAAAGATTTTATTATATTAAAATCTTATAAAAATAGTATAAATAAAAATTAAGTTGGATGCCAATTTGTTCCAAATGCATTGTTTGACCCAAGGATGAGAAACCTGTGGCCATCTAGATGTTGATGAGCCCATCATCCATGGCTGGCTGAGGCTGATGGGAGTCGTAATCCAAGGACAGGTGAAGGACAAAGACTCCCTGCCTTTGGTTTAACCTATAAAGCAGGGGTGGCCAACTCCCAAGAGACTCCAATCTACTCAGAGTTAAAAACTGCCGGTGATCTACCCCCTTTTGGGGGGTTCAGGTCAAAATTGTTCAGCTTTTTTTTTTTAGGAAGGAGGAAGGCCCCTTTCTTTGGGGTGCAGGGCAAAAATGAAAAATGTTGAGCTTTTTTTAGGGGAGTCAAAGTCGTTGAGCTTCTTTGGGGAGAGCCAGTGGTCTACCAGTGATCTACCACAGACGTCCAGTGATCTACCGGCAGATCATGATCTACCTGTTGGACGTGCCGGCTATAAAGCATGAGAACCTGTGGTTCACCTCCAGATGTTGCACTACAATTTACATAATCCCTGACCATTAGCCATTTTTGAGACCTACATGTTTCCCCTAAATTCTCCTCTCCAGTCAGTGGATTGTATTCAATACTAGTTTACTCAGAGCAGATTCATCAAAGTTAATGGACATGACTAAAACTTTGTTGGCTATATCCCATTGCTTACTGTTCATGGGATGGCTCAAGAAGCATTTATTTTTGAGAAAGGGAGAGCTCTGATCCCATATGCAAGTCTGTGTACCTCTCAACTCTGTTTAGGAGTGGGGAGGTGGTAAATAACCTGCCTTGCATAGAGTCAATTTAAGAAATCGGTTCAAGAGCGGGGATATACACAGTGGTTTGAAAGATAGAACAGCTAAGGTCAAGTTATTTTTAAGGAAAGAGAAATACCAAAGTCTGTTTCCATCATTGGTGAAAACACAGTCCTGAGAGCAAGTCTTTGATTTCACACAGCTGACTTACTAGCAGTTAGAGCGTCCTTCTTGATTAAAGGTGCCAGATTATTATTTTTTAATGACTCCTACCTTTGTGCCTTTAACTGCAACTTGATCAGCAAACAAAGCATTAAATGGCAGGACGAGGAGCATTAACCGCACCTGCTATTGTCTACAGATCACTCTGTTCTCTAACAAGCAATAAGAACAGAGGTTATAAAAAGTTGGCAACCTTCTCTTATCAAAGCTACTGTGCTTTTGAAACCAGAGCATTCCTTAAGAATGGAATTCCACTTTCTGACTTAAGCAAATACATACGCAATGTTTTCAAAACCCCTATTCACTCATTCCCCTCTCTTGCAGTTGCATAAGTAGAGAGAGTATACAAATGCTTATGGGCTCCACTCTGTGCATTCACAGTGACTCAGCCCTGAAGGTTTCGTTGTGAACTTTTGCAGGATGATTGGGTGTAACAGCATTCATTTTTTAACCCGTTCTGTGCTTTTTTTTTTGGCGCTTTGGCAGACTATGTCGGTGCTGCGTGTTAGTTCCAGCGAAGGTATTATTCGTCATTTATTTCTGTTCTCTTTCCCCCAAAACAATGCACAGCAGCTTTGGGGCATCCCCCCCCCAAAGCAAAGCAACTTTTGCACTCCCCCTCAAAAAACCTCCAAAACTTTGGTCAGCAGCTCCCCACAAAAAGCTCAACAACTCTGGGCACTTTGTGATGAATAAGGGGTTTTTTGTTTGGTTTGGTTAAATAATTAGTTTTTGGTTTATTAAATACAGTTATATAGTACAATTATACATTTTTGTTATTTAAACTATAAATATCACAAAATTATGGTTTTTTTCTCGAAGTGACACACCACCCGAGTTATGCTCGGTTTTTTGGCGAATTTTGACACACCAAGCTCAAAAGGTTGCCCATCACTGTATTAGTGAGTTGGCCAATGGGAAGTAAATGGAAGCTGGCCAGTTTTGGGAGCAGGGAACTAGGTTGGCTCAGCTTGGAGTACCGAGCTATCATGCTCCATCCTTTTCTGGTGCAATGAGAAAGCAAGAGGAAACAAAATACTGATACAGAAAAAAGGAGCATTCAGTAGATGCATCAGTGTATCAAAGGATGATCAAAGTTTATAAAAGTATACATGCTATAGAGAAAATGTATAGGGCCCCCCCCCCTCCGGCTCTCATAATCCTAGAACTCAGAGCCATTCAATTAAGTTGAATGTTGAATGTTTCAGGACAGGCAAAAGCAAAGATCCCCCCCCCACACAAGACACACACTACGGAAACTGTTCCTACAAGATGTAGTGATGGCCACCAAAGAGGATTAGATAAATCATGGATGATAAAGCTATCAGGGGCTAGAAGCCACAATGATGTTGTTCCATGCCCACTGATGAAGACAGTGTGCCTCTGAATACTAGTTGATAGGACTCACAGATGGACAAAGTGCTGTTGTGCTCATGTCCTGCTTGCAGACTTGCAACCAGTGTGGTGTAGTGGTTAAGAGCAGTAGACTCATAATCTGGGGAACCGGGTTCACGTCTCCGCTCCTCCACATGCAGCTGCTGGGTGACCTTGGGCTAGTCACACTTATCTGAAGTCTCTCAGCCCCACTCACCTCACAGAGTGTTTGTTGTGGGGGAGGAAGGGAAAGGAGAATGTTAGCCGCTTTGAGACTCCTTTGGGTAGTGATAAAGAGGAATATCAAATCCAAACTCTTCTTCTTTCTGCAGGCATCTGGCTGGTCACTGTGAGAACAGGATGCTGAAAGACATGGGTCTTTGGCCTGATCCAGCAGGGTTTTTCTTACGCCCTTAAAGGAGGAAGAGAGCTGTAGACCTGGATAGCTCTCGCAAATTATGAAGCAGGCATGTTCCTGCACAGTGACCCTCTAAACGTTAGCAACATTTCCAGACAGGATCTGAATCAAATAAGTATTAGTTCCACAGCCTGAAGCAGGTGACTTAGAACAGGAGGGCTGCTCTGATCACTAGGTCACTAGAGGACAGAAACGAGTGGTGGGGGATGTGTGCTGTTGACCCTGAAACCATCCCTTTTTCTAACAAGAAGAATTATCAATACCACTTCATCTGCTGTTTTTGTGAGGGATTGTTAAAAACAACAACGACCTACCTCTATATTTTCCAGCTTGTGTTCCTCCAGAGTCAAACTACATCCTAGGATTTAGGTAGTAATTAAATGCATTGGCATTGCATTGAAGTCAAATGCGTTAATAAAAAAGTAATTGTACCTCCATTGTTTCAGCAGGTTTACTTTAATTACATAGCAGTTATATTTCTCTCCGTGCTTATTCACTCCCAGCAAGGGCTCCCCTTACCATCTGCTGTGATTTAATTAATATATGTTAAATGTCCTCCTACATTATTAAACCTCATTAGAAACCTTCTTCAGATCTACATCCAGGACTCCCTACATGTATGGTGACAGAATGAAGAGAAACATAGTCCCTTGTGAGATATTTTCAAAGGTGCCTGACTGATTAAAATGAAAGGAAGGGGTGCTGCTACTGTATCTCAGTGGTTAGCACAATGAATGAATCAGGAAAAGAGAGAGAGAGAGACGAGAGTTTCTCAGCATTTCTTCCTCCTCTGAATGCATGCATTTTCAAGAACAATGACAGAGTTTGGTTTTCTGTTTTGGAAAAAGAAAAGGATTTGCAAAGTTGCTGTCACATTAGGTGGAAGATCTCCAAACATACCAGTTTTGGCTTGTGGGCTTACACCCTGGCAGAAAGAATGTGTTAGATTTGGCAGCCCCAGTTTCCACAGCGTTGTAATGCTTAGCAATTTTGTTTGTTCATTTGTTTAGGGGATTTGTGTGTTTTTAAAGATATTTTTACACCATCTTTCACAGCAATCGCCAGGCAGGTGAGTATCAATTATAAAAGACAACTGCCTTTCAAATTTACAATATGTAAAATTACAGTATGTGAGATGCAGAAGGAATTAAGGCTTAGGGTTGAAATCAAACTAACTCATTGGAAATTAAGCACCAACAAATGCCTGGGAGCATAAATGTATTTTTAATAAGCCTGGAAAGCTATCAATGTTGGCTCTCATGTGAGCTCAGGAGGGAAGTGGTTCCATAGGGAGGGCACCACAATGGGGGGGGGACATTCCTCTTATTGCAGCAAACCAGCCAATCTTCAGTGATTGAGTGAGACAGTAAGGGAAACTGCGTTTTTTCAGGCCATCTGGGCCCAAGTTGTCCAGGTTTTAGGTTAAAACCAGAAACTTAAACCTGTCCCCATAGCTTACTGGCAGTCAATGCAGCTTGTTTTTAAGAGTGGTGTAATATGTGTCCAATAAAGCACCTAGCAGCTGTGTTTGGCACTAGCCGCAACTTCCAGACAAACCTTAAGGGAAGACCCACATAAAGTGCACTACAGTGGTCTAACCAATGTGTGAGTCATAGTGGCAAAGTTATCCCTTTCCAGGAAATCTTCTGTAGATGGTGAACCAGCCCAAGCTGGTTAAAAGTGGTCCTTGCTGCCCCAGCCGCCTGGACTCCTAGTGTCAAATGTGTATCCAGGAGCACATGATCTTGAGGAGGAGTATAGCCCCATCCAAAACCAGGGTAGTATCAAATTTCCAGACTCAAGAGCCGCCCAGCCACAGGACTTCCATCTTGTCAGGATTCTGGTTCAGTTCATTGGCATTACTGTATTGGCCTTCGTCCAGCCTATCACAGCATCCAAACACCAATTCAGAACTTGCACTTCCTAACTTAACCTGATTCAGACAGAGAAACAGAACTCTGTTTGGTCAGTGTAATTCTGTGCAAACTTCTACCCCCAATTCATGAATCTCCTCTCTCTCTTTTTTTAAAAAAATAATTTTTATTAAATTTTCACTTTAAAAAACAAACAAACAAACAAACAAACAAACAACAGTAAATTCAAACAGTTATCCACACATCTCTTTCCACATCGCTCTGCCGAGCTTTTGACTTCCCTCCATCCCACCATCAGGCTTTCCCTCTTCCAATCTGCATCTCAGAGTCTCTTTTTATAATTCAGTCTACACTGTAGGATTTATTTCAATCCTGCTAGTGTCTTTAAACCTCTACAGTTTTTGTTCATATAGTCAATATATTTACTCCAGTCTCTTTGGAATTTTGCCTCATCCTGGTATCTGTCTCCTCTCTCTGCAAAAGCAGGAAGCAAAGGGAAACCCTTTGAGGGGTAGAATACTTTTGTGGGAAACATGTTACGGGTGGGGCAGTTTGGCCTTTTGGGATACAGAATGGCTCAGTGGCCTGTATATGTAGGAAATGCTTTTAATCTCCCAAGATGGGAAAGGAGATTGGAATTTGACTATTGATGTTATTTCATAAGTACCATTACGTGTCTGCTTTCTTTTGCATCTACGTAAAGCTTACTCAACCCATGCAATTGTAAGTAAATATACTTATATAGGATTTTGTGCTGTTTATATTTTTAGGGGTTCCCCCCCATTTTTAATTATGTTTTATAGATTTAATGGTGCCATTTCTAAGACATAAGACAACGTGTTCTGCGAAAATGGTAAAGGTTAGTCAATCATTTAATACAAATATACTCTTCCCAGCACTCTTTGTATTTCATGTGACCTGACTGTGTGAGGTGGAGAAAGCTAACTGGAAACACTTCCCAGCCAGCATGGTCAATTGTGGGAGATGGTAGAAGTTGGAGACCTCAAGTTGTAGAGGGCCACAGGTTCTCCAACCCTGATTTGAAACAGACATTGGGACCATAGCTGCCAAGTTTTCCCTTTTCTCACGAGGAAGCCTATTCAGCATAAGGGAATTTCCCTTTAAAAAGGGAGAACTCCGCAGCTATGCATTGGGAACCTGTGGCTCTCCAGATGTTGATGGACTCCAACTTTAATCAGCCCGTTAGCTTGGTCAGTTGCCGTGGATGATGGGAATTCGGAGCCCCCATCTGGCGGGCTCCATGTTGGCTCCACTTGCTAGAAGGGCTACTCTGAACTACCAAACCCACAAGTGAGGGCAGCTCAGAAATAGATTCCACTACTTTTGAGGGAGAAGAAATAAATAAATATAATAATAATAATAATAATAATAATAATAATAATAATAATAATATATTATTTCTACCCTGCCCATCTGGCTGGGTGTTGATGAACTGATATGACAGCTTTGACTCATCACTTGGCAATGCCAGTAGCCATGATCATAATCAAGCTACTTTTGCCTGAGTATACCTTGACAGCTATGGAAGAGAGGTGTGTGTGTGTTTTCTTGGGTAGCTTAAATAGAAGTAGACTCTTGGTTGTTAGAGGATATGATGGATAGAGTTGATCATCAACACCTTGAGGTTGATTGGGTAGTCATAACCTTCAGGGGCACCAGCCTTCGAACTGTAATGGACACGAGCAATATTGAGAGGATAGCAGTTCCTCTCACCTATCATTTAATCCAATGCTGAATTGCCCTTTTGTGTGTGTTTTTTCTGCTGTGTAGCCTGAGTGTTGTAAGACTAGGAAGGTCATTATTATGCCTTCTCCAGCACTGAAAAAGGAGATATATTAAGCCAGCAGTGACTTGACAAGAACTGTGATTGTGAAGTGGAGAACTCTTCCCAACTCCCCAGCTAAAGTTAATGAAAAATAAAGGATGATTCACAGCAGACTTTGCCTGGGTTTCCCTTTAATCTCCTTTATTCTCCAGTTACTCTTTTCCATTTGCATCTGGTAAAAGCTGTCTTGTGCATCCAAAAAGAACTCTCTGAAGTTCCATTCTGTATGTTTTCCCATTAGCAAAAGAGCATATTTATCAGATCTGGTCTACTTCAAAACGAAAAGTGCCTCTTCCCACAGTCAGCTAAGAATTTCTATCAGTGAACAATGGGGAAGGACAGTAGCTTTGTAGAAGAACAGTTGCTTTGCATGCAGAACTCCCAGGTTCAATCCCCATCTGCAGGGAGGACTGGAAATATTTGAATCCTGGAGAGCTGCTGAAAGTGCTGTGTTGGATGGACCAGTGCCCTGACTCAATGAATGGTGGTATCCTATCTTCCTAACAAGACCAAGGTGGAAATGCTCTGATGAAGCACTTCACAACCCCCACGAATCCAAATTTTATTGGTATGGTGACCCATCAATTTGTTGTCACGTGATTTTTGGATGTTAGGTCGTTGCTGGGGCTCACTTAGGAGCTGCTTTTCCTTCTGAAAGCTGTTCAGCTCTCCTTCTTTTCACAAAGCAGCCCAGAAAAGTAGCTCCCGTGTTGCCAAGGCAAATGTAAAATCCAATCCAGGCAGAATTGACAGGCAGTTCCTTGCAAATCCAAACAGGTATAATTACACGACAATAGCTCTCAGTCACTTTACACATAATAATCGAAGCTGAGCTGTTGACGAACTTCAAGCTGTATAGCGTTTCCCCTGAAGAGTTTCCCTTATAATGCGCAGAGACTCTCCCCGGGTTGTGAAATTGCACATTAATGCAGGGAAAGCACCCGTTCTTTGGTACCGCTTAATTCATGGCTTTTGTTGATGTTCCCACAAATGTTATGTGAAAATTGCCGCCATAAATTGCAAACGAGTAACCACTAATGCAATCAGTGAGGATGTTTGAATGTTTGCTAGACTGAGACGTATGGCTATGATCCAGAATATCATGAATTTATGAATAAGTCCCAATGGTTTTCGAAAGTAATGCATTGATGTATATGTAGGAGCCAAGCTGACAGGAGGCAACCCCGATTGATGATACAAGCTGAGGTCTAAACATAGAGGAGGTTGGCGGGAGTAGTTCACCATCTGGCAATGCTGATTGGCTGTGTTTTTGTGCATGCCTCTGATTTGCCTGGTCTGTGCAGTCTGCCGTGTCATGCATTTGTTTTCAACTGACTGCATCCATAAAATGCATGAATCAGTGTACATTGTCTACCATGCTGGGAAATGGTAACAGCTTCAGAGGAGCAAGTGTTCCTGCTTTAACTTATTGCATTCCAAAAAGAAGGGGCTAAAGATCAGTGGTCAAGAGCAGAATGCAATTCCAGGGGAATGTGGCCTGATTCAGTGCTGTGATTCTTAGATGTTTGCATCGTGTTATTTTCAAACCAACTCTTAGCTTTGCTTCTTTCAGAAATGTTTTAAAATACTGCAGGCCCCACCCTAGTTAGTTCTCATATTGCAAATGTAATTGCCAACAGATGATCACCCCAAAAAACTTATGTAGAACTGCAATCTCCAGCCAAGGTCTCTTTCTTCTCTGATCCAATGGGAAGCCAGTAAGCCTAGGTCAGCACTTCTAACTTCCTGACTCATTCAGACCACTGTCTTAAATGCATATTAAAATGAGGGGGAGAATATTATTATACTGCTTTGCATTTCCATAATTTTAATCTAAAATGCTGCTTGCTTTTTTTCCCTCCCCCCCTTTGCTCAGCTCTAAGTTCTAATTAGTTTGCAATGCACATTTTAAGTTAATTAATGGCATGTCTTAATTATGTTGATCAAGTTAACATGCAAATTACACTGTGATGCTGAAATAGAAATGTAGCAGATGCTTAAGGCTACCATTATGGATCACATGTAAACCTTAGACCCAAAAGAGAAAGGGTGTGCATTGCGTATGTGTGTGTGTGTGGCTTGGACTAGCCCACTGTTGAACCTCCTTTAGACACTCTCTTCCAGGAGTCATTTGTGCTTCTCAAACTTCTGCCGCAGTCCCTAATCAGTACCCCAATTTAAGAACATAGGAAGTTGCCTTACAATGAGTCAGACCATTTGTCCAGTGTGACTGGCAGAAGCTCTAAAGGGTTTCAAGCAGGGGACTCTCCTAGAGATTGAACATGGGACTTTCTGCAGGCAAAGTAGATGCTCCACACCTGAACTATTATCCTCCTGCTTGCATCCTGATAGGCAAATAAAAAGGCAGACACATAGGTCAGGATAGAGCTGAGCCCCTTTCATTTAGACCTTAACATAAAACTGGCAAAGGGGGATAACTATGGGGAGGGAGCTAACTTAACAGGGTAACTATAGCCATTTGGTGAACTGTCCTTGCCTAAGGAATTAGGGCATGGCTCCCTAGCCTGCCCTGATTCCCAGTCCACACTCCGAAGGCGAGAAGGGAGGCCTTGCCTCATGTAGGGTTGCCATATGTCGGGATATTCCTGGGGTTCAAACGGCGTGTAACGGCAAAAATAGCCGAAATATGGCAACCCTACTTATCACCGCTTCCCCCCTGGGACTGCAGAACTCCAGGTGGATGGGGGAGTTTGGGCTTAAAGGAGGCCCCTATCCCACCCCCTGAACTGGAGAGTTTCAGAAGTGACCCTGGGGGCCGACCCAGCGCCTGAAAGTTGCCTAAAAGACACCACCAGGCTAAACCAAACTATTTCTTTTGCCACACCAAAACTGCACAAAGTGGCCAAATCAAGAGGAGTAACCCATTTAAACAACACGGCAGGCCATGTAGCCCTCAGTTCCGCTATTCAGTGTAAAGTAGTAAAAACAACAACAACAACCTGTGATCCAAAATGCAGATTGGAATAAAATTCCTACATGGCCTCCTAGTGGCAACCCTGAAGCACACTGGGAGACGGGGAGAGAGCTGTTGCAAACGAAGAGGCTGGAGGGAAGGCAGATTGCCTCTTAAATAGGGATTAAGCCCTCCCTCCCGCCTCAGACAAAGGTCTGTGTAGTTAAAGCTATTGTTTTCCCAGGAGTGATGTATGGAAGTGAGAGCTGGACCATAAAGAAGGCTGATCGCTGAAGAATTGATGCTTTTGAATTATGGTGCTGGAGGAGACTCTTGAGAGTCCCATGGACTGCAAGAAGATCAAACCTATCCATTCTAAAGAAAATCAGCCCTAAGTGTTCACTGGAAGGACAGATTGTGAAGCTGAGGCTCCAATAAGACAGAGGACGAGATGGTTGGACAGTGTTCTCGAAGCTACCAATGTGAGTCTGACCAAACTGCGGGAGGCAGTGGAAGACAGGAGTGTCTGGCGTACTCTGGTCCATGGGGTCACGAAGAGTCGGACACGACTAAACGACTAAACAACAACAACAACCCTCCTCAGACCACCAAGGATTTTCCCACGCTGCTTCTCTTGCCCCAACAGTGCACAAAGGAGCCCAGTTTTCTCAGCACCATCTAGGTAGGCTGTTTGGCTGAGCATTCTAACAGAGATATGGGAATATGGCTTATAGCAGTTCAGACCATTGATCCATCTAGTTCACCATTTTCACTGAATATCAGTAGCTCTCTAGGGTCTCAGACAGGGTTCTTTACCAACCCTACCTAGGGATGCTGAAGATTGATCCCGGGACCTTTTGCATGGAAAGTAGAGGTTTCACCACTGAACTATGGTCTGTGGTTCATGTTGCCAATTTATTTTAACCTGTTCCTTTATTTCCACAACTACTTGTCTCTACATGCTCCCCTACTGCTTTGTAAGTGATGCAGAACACCTGATTTGGTATCTTCAGTTCCTTAGATTGAATATCTCCAAGTGTGTGTTAGTGAAAATGTAGATTTTTCAGGGTTTTGTAGGTCTTCGTTAATGTGTGTGCACGTACATATGAATAATAATAATAATAATAATAATAATAATAATAATAATAATAATAATAAAGTTATACCCTGCCCATCTGGCTGGGTTTCCCCAGCCACTCTGGGCAGCTTCTAACAGAATATTAAAATACAACAATCTATTAAACATTAAAAGCTTCCCTAAACGGGGCTGCCTTCAGGTGTCTTCTAAAAGTCTGGTAGTGGTTTTTCTCTTTGACATCTGGTGGGAGGGTGTTCCACAGGGCAGGTGCCACTACCGAGAAGGCCCTCTGCCTACTTCTCGCAGCAAGGGAACCACTAGAAGGCCGTGGACCTCACTGTCTGGGCAGAATGATGGAGGTGGAGACGCTTCTTCAGGTATACTGGACTGAGGCCATTTAGGGCTTTAAAGGTCAGCACAAACACTTTGAATTGTGCTCGGAAACGTATGCATGTGTGTGTGGGAGGGAGAGCACATATATGATACCTGTATCACTTCACCGCCTCTCTCCTCCAAAGCATCAAATCATTGGAGTGAACACTTTTTAAAAAATCTTGATTCAATTATCTAATAGTAAGGTAGAGAGGAGGATTAGCAGCTGATTAAAATGCTTACAGAAAATAGATATGATTAAGTGGAATAATCCTCAAGAAACCAATGGCTGCATTAGATAAATTCTGTCATGCAGATTACGCTCCTTTTAGCAGGAAAAGTTTCTGTATTTATTTTTGTTTTTATTATTAGGACTTTACTGGTGTACCTGAATCTGACTTGGCTTGTTCTTCTGCTCCAGACCTGAAAGATAGGGGCAAAGCACCAAACAGCTGTCCGGCAATGTTTTCTTTTGCTGCTGTTTAATGAGAGAAGCAGGCATTTCAGGGCTTATGCAGCTGTGTTTATGATGCAGAACTTTCCAGGAGGTGTTTTATTAATTAATCTTATTTATCGAACCACTGAGCTGCTGCCCTACAGGTCACTCTCTTCGCATTTTAATGAATGGCTTGTGATGTGAACGTTTTCTCCTCGCTGTCTAAATATTCCCCCCTCCCATTGGCGCAAGGGGTAGCACTGGTGTCTTGACCATAGCTTGGTAGTAGAGCACGTGTCTTGCATGGGAAATGTTCCAGGTTCAATTCCTGGCATCTCCATAATTTAATTTATTTTTTATTTTTTTTCAATTAAAGATAGCAGGTGATATGAATGACCTCTGCCATGGACCCTGCAGAGATGTTGTTAGGCAGAGTAGATATTTCTAAATGGTCCAAGGATCTGATCTGATATAAGACAGCCTCTTAACATTAATCAGAGAAGTTTTGTTTAAGTGCAAAACTAGATGATAACCTCAGTGTGTTTGGATTGCTTTTTAACGTTGTTCTCCTTCCTTGCCACCTTCTTCTCTTCTCTGCCCCTTCCCTGCCTCCTTGCTGCTGCAGTTGCCCACTCCCAGCAAAGTGGAGATGATATGGGTATTCTATCCTGGTTTTGAGGACTGAGGCATTGTGGGTGAGGTCACCCAAAGAGTGCTTGCACTACTGCCAAGTGCTGTGATGGCAGCAAATTTACTTTTAAAAGTTGTTTTAAAGTTTTGTGATAGGGATTGTCATTATGGTGCCAGTGGGTACACAGCTGGCCTCAGAAGCCTTTCCTGGCACCCACAGTGTCTCCTTCCACTCTGATATTAGGCAAGAAAGAAGTATTCTAGAATAGGGTCCCACCTGCACGATGAAGTATTATACCACTTTAAGCAGTTATGGCTTCCCCTAAAGAATCCTGACAACTATAGTGGCCTGGTGGTTTCTCCAAACTGTCAGGTTTTTTTTAGTTGGGATCCAAGAGCATGTGTGCATCAGTGCAAACATGATACAAAATGTGTTTATTGGAGAAATTTGCACAAAAATGCTGAAGAAATTTCATTAGGTTTTTTTTAAAAAATGGAAATTGTTGCAAAAATGTGCAGAACTGAATTTAGCATTGGAAAAATTAGAAACTGAGAGAAATGAAATTGACAGATTCTTCCCTCCCCAGCAAAGGAAGACCAGACTTTGTTGTTGTTGTTTAGCCGTTTAGTCGTGTCCAACTCTTCGTGACCCCATGGACCAGAGCACATGAGGTACTCCTGTCTTCCACTGCCTCCCGCAGTTTGGTCAGACCAGACTAGGAAACCTGTAATTGCCAGTTTCTGACAGGAGCATCAATCAGCCTAAGAAGACTATTGGGACTGCCTCGCCCTTCCCTTCCCTGGCAAGAGCGGGCAGTGGGGGGGGGGCAGCAATGCATGCCTGACCCCTGGGCAGGGGCATTGCTACCATTCACTGGGAAAGAAAGAGGGAGGGGGAAGGACAATACTGTGTGGGCAGACTGGCAGGAGTGCTGTTGGTTCTGCTGGTGTGGCCACACAACATAATCCTCTCCAGATCTTGTGCAATTAAAGTGGGTTAAAGCACTCTGTTACCTCCATTTAATAAATCCACTTAAGAAAAAGGAATATACCTGAAGTATACCTGAAGAAGTGTCTCCACCCCCATCGTTCAGCCCGGACACTGAGGTCTAGCTCCAAGGGACTTCTGGCGGTTCCCTCACTGTGAGAAGTGAGGTTACAAGGCAGAGGGTCTTCTCAGTAGTGGTGCCTGCCCTGTGGAATGCCCTCACATCAGATGTCAAAGAAATAAACAACTACAGTGGTACCTCGGTTTATGAACACAATTGGTTCCGGAAGTCTGTTCATAAACTGAAGCGTTCATAAACTGAAGCGAACTTTCCCATTGAAAGTAATGGAAAGTAGATTAATCTGTTCCAGACGGTCCGCGGAGTACTTAAACTGAAGCGTTCATAAACTGAAGCGAACTTTCCCATTGAAAGTAATGGAAAGTGAATTAATCTGTTCCAGATGGGTCCGCAGCGTTCGTAAACCGAAAATTCGTAAACCGAGCTGTTCATAAACAGAGGTTCCACTGTATCTGACTTGTAGAAGAGATCTGAAGGCAGCCCTGTTTAGAGAAGCCTTTAATATTTGATGAATTATTGTATTTTAATATTTTGCTGGAAGCTGCCCAGAGTGGCTGGGGAAACCCAGCCAGATGGGCAGGGTATAAATAATAAATTATTATTATTATATTTGCAGTTAGCAAAGTGAAAGTGAAAAGCATTGAAAGGGCGGAATGAACAAATGCTTACAAGGCAGATGTGTAAACACTACACAAGCAAAGCAGTATGAATGCTTGTTGTGTGTTAAGATCCCAAGACCTCCCCCAATAAATAAAGACACAATTGACATGGAATTTAGTTTAAGGTTATTGGCATAATTCTGGCCACAACTTTATTGATTACAGATCATGAGTGGTTTGCTTAGGTCCCCAATTAGCTGCGCCTGACCTTAGCAGGGCAGCACTGACGCCTGGGCTCCGGCAGACGTCAGTAAGGGAAAACATCCTGGGGGAGGATTGGACCAGGTTCAGACTCAAGCTCACTCCAAATGCTCCCAGGGGCTCTGGCATGGCCCTAACCCCTGGAAGGGGATTGGACAAAAGCAAGGCTGGTGTGACAACCTCCCCTCTCCTCCACCTTGAACCAATGCCTAATCGCCAAACCTTACAAAGTTGTGGCGATTTGCTACGCGGCAGGCAAAACCCAAGTGGCACCACCAGCCAATCAGCCAAATGGGGAAATTCCTACCAGGCCCCTGTTCCCAAAACAGATGACGGCATAACAAGGTCATAGGTAAAGGTATGACCATCAGGTCCAGTCATGTCCGACTCTGGGGTTGCGGCGCTCATCTCGCTCTATAGGCCGAGGGAGCTGGCGTTTGTCCGCAGACAGCTTCCGGGTCATGTGGCCAGCATGACAAAGCTGCTTCTGGCGAACCAGAGCAGCGCACGGAAACGCCGTTTACCTTCCCGCCGGAGCGGTCCCTATTTATCTACTTGCACTTTGATGTGCTTTCGAACTGCTAGGTTGGCAGGAGCTGAGACCAAGCAACGGGAGCTCACCCCGTCACAGGGATTCGAACCGCCGGCCTTCTGATCAGCAAGCCCTAGGCTCAGTGGTTTAACCCACAGCACCACCTGGGTCCCAGCAAGGTCATAATGGACCCTAAATATAGGGAGGGTGGGCAGGTGATCCAATGCACAAAGCAAAAGAGGAAGCTCAATGCCATGTGCAGCGGTATATAAAGGTCCCTTGGTTAATGAATGAAATGATTCCATTGGCCAGAATTACCACAGCAACCGAGGGACCACCAATCAGGTTGTTGTGGCTAGCCAATCACTCCCACCCAGGAAAGGAGGAGGACACGATTTGTCATATAACCCCCCCCCCCCACACACACACTCCCCACAAAGAAATGAGACTGAATGGTCAATAAAGACCAGATACAGTCAAAGTTACATGTGTAAGCAAATTGGAAGGAATGCTCATTAAACATCTGAAACAGCCACCCATGAGAAGCAAGTCCTTGCTAATATCACAGGCAGTTCCGGCTATCTTGTCCCCCCCCCCCCGGAAGTACTGTACACTTACCCCAGATCAGTCCCAGGAGCAGAATGGGTCAGGCCAGGAAGACTTGCCAACTCCTGCCACACAGGCTGCACACACATCATCCCTTTAAAGCACAACCCCCCCCCCCCCAAAAATATATCCTGGAAATTGTTGTTTGTGATGGGTGCTAGGAGCTGTAGTTCTGTGAGAAGTAAACTACAATTCCCAGGATTGCTGGGTGGGGGGAGTCCCTCGGACAGCTGGCTGTGACTGAAGTTTCTTTTCCAGGTTTTCGTTCTGCCCCACCCACCTTTTGAAACTTCTTAATGAACTCAAGGCATTACAGTGCAGAGGCAATCTGTTATATGCAACAGATGTCCAAAGCAGAAATCTGTAATATGCAACAGATGTCCAAAGCAGACAAGTGGAAAGAGCTTCACAATTTCTCCGCCGCCATAGCTAGCCACTAATGGAATCCCCAACAGAGTTTTAAAAGGTCTCTATAAAGTAGGACTGAATACTTGATCAAATTCCTCATTATATAATGTTGGCCATTTGAGATTAAAATACAATTACAAACATCTCTGGAAATAAAATGAATTGATTTCCCCACCTCTGTGGGCTACTTGACACATAATGGATTGAGAGCAAGAATCTATTCACTGTTCCAAAGCAGCTAGGCATTACAGGAAGGGTCAGGGACCTGTTGGAGCCTGCGGACCACATTCATGAATAACTTTCTCATGAATAACCTTCCAGGGACCACATGCCTCTGGCAGGCCAAGAAGCAACCCGTGCAGGCTTTTTACGTACCAAAATACTCTTGTGAAGAAGACTCAGGTGTCCAGGTATGATGGGGAAGACGAGGTAGCTAGAACTGCCACTGCCATTGGGAAGGACTTGCCAGCTTTCCTAGTGCTCCTCCAGATGATTGGGTTATTGTGCATTCACCCTGATCTGCTTGCACAAAGCAATACTACCGTATACTATACCTGGTCTTTATTGATTATTTGTTCTGATTCATTTGCAGGGAGCAAATACAACAACAAGTATTTATCTGCTTGCACAGTGTTAAGGCATCATCCAGTTATGGTGGGGGAATGGAATGGAATGGAATGGAATGGAATGGAATGGAATGGAATGGAATGGAATGGAATGGAATGGAATAGAATAGAATAGAATAGAATAGAATAGAATAGAATAGAATAGAATAGAATAGAATAGAATAGAATAGAATAGAATAGAATAGAATAGATCTTTACTGTCATTGTCCACTGCGGGAACATTTGTGTTGAATATATATCCTATATGGCAATTTATGGACCTAATAGGTATCTAAAGCCATTTGCACATAACAAAATATGCATTGTGTGTGTAGACACTTTTACCACCCCCTAAATAAATTCAGACGACTCAAATTTTTGGTTTGGTTTTTGGCAGAATTTAGGCCACAACTTTATTGATTACAATCAAGTGAGTGGTTGCATAGGCTCTGGTTCGACTAGCTCCCTGCACTGTTGCAGGTAGTGCGACCCAGGGCACACCATAGGTCAGCCTTGGGTGAACACCCAGCACAGTGGAAAGCGGGGTCAAGCCAGTCCACCAGCCAGATGTCCTCCTGGACTCAGGCTCAGGGCACAATCCCTCTCAGGGTTGACCAACCAAAGAGTCCCTTGATTCCTATAATGGAATACCCATTGCATAGAGTTGGTTAGAGCGTTCTGCCACCCCTATCATCTGAACCAGAGCCTATCTGCAACCTTACAAGTTTTGACCATTTGCTACGTGGCAGGTGAAACCCAAATGGCACCAGCCAATCAGCCAAGTGGGGAAAATTCCTGCCGTGCCCCTGCCCCAAAGACAGACGACACATGATGGCATAGCAAGGTCAAGCGTGTAAGCCCTAAATATAGGGAGATGTGGGCGGGTGTTCTGATGCCCTGGCCCAAAAGAGGAAGCTCAGGAACATGTGCATGGGCTTATATAGAGGTCCCTTGATAGAATTTAGCTGACATCCCATTGGTCTAATTGCACCCAGCATCGAGGGACTTCCAATAAGGTGTTGTGGCCATCCAAACATTCCCACCCACAACACAGGGTTTGGTTGCCAGGTCACACCCCAACATGTGCCCTCTTGTTAGGCAGGACCCGATTTTTATCAAAGCAATTGTTGAACTGAAATACAATTAAGAAGAAGTATATTAATACTGAATTTTAATATTGATTTTTTTTGGGGGGGGGAGGGCCAAGAGAGTGGGGCCCTAAGCTATAGCTTGTTTAGCTTACATGTAAACCCGGCACTGGGGTGGATGCTTCACAGATAGAGAAAATCCTTCTCACCTGTACATTGCTAAGTTTTCACAGGTAAACCAAAAATAGTTCAGTGTCTTGTTCATCAGAACCTCTGGCGCGGCCTTTAAAATAATAATAATTGCAGCAGGCATATGAGCAATTACAAGAAAAATGGATAAAAGGCTTTTTAGATGATTCACAACTATCTCACAAATGTCATTTATATTTGTGACATTTGTACCTATTTTTTTTTCTAGTTGGCCTTCTTGGAGCATTGATATGCCTGGCAAGTCTTTTCCACTCTTACTTTGCCATGTAAATAACAACTGTTCACTTGGGCAAGCGACAAAATAAAATGGCCCAAGAGCCGTATCAATGCCACCATGCAGCTGCCGAGCCTTTGATTTTTTTAGCCAAGAATTCTACAACAGTTTAAAAACAAGATAGATATTTTAAAGAAAAGGTTTGGCATCAGCATGCTACATTTGGAGCATTATTGATAGTTCTGAGTTGTTATGTTAGGGAATGATTTCTCCCAGAAAACCTTCACCCACCTGCTGAGAGCACTTACTTTGTTTTTCCCACAACAAGTGGTTGAAAGGTTTCAAAATGGAGGCCCAGGACATTAAATCTCTCCATCTGTCTGGCTGCCAGGAGTCTCTTGATGGCTTTTTTCTCTCTGTGTGTGTGTCTCTAAGAACATAAGAAGAGCTTGCTGGATCAGGCCAATTTCAGCATCCTGTTCTCACAATGGCCAACCAGATGCCTGTGGGAAACCATCAAGCAGGATTCAAGCACAAGAACGCACACCTCTCCAGTGGTTTCTAGCAATGGATATTCAGAAGCCTTACTGCTTCTCACCAGGGAAGCAGAGGAGAGGCATCCTGGCAATTGATGGACTTCTCCTCCATGAATTTGTCTAATCATCTTCTAAAGCAGGGGTCGGCAACCTTTTTCAGCCATGGGCCGGTCCACCGTCCCTCAGACCATGTGGTGGGCCAGACTATATTTTGAAGGGGGGCAAGATGAACGAATTCCTATGCTAAGGTTACCAGACATCCCCATTTCCCGGGGACAGTCCCCGGATTTACAAATCAGTCCCCATACAAAATCCTTTGAAGTTGGAAAGTGTCCCTGGATTCATTGAAAAAATATCTGGTAACCTTATCCTATGCCGCACAAATAACTCAGAGATGCATTTTAAATAAAAGGAAACATCTACTCATGTAAAAACACGCTGATTCCCGGACCATCCGCGGGCCAGATTTAGAAGGCGATTGGGCTGCATCCGGCCCACAGGCCTTAGGTTGCCTACACCTGTTCTAAAGGCGTTGTGTAGGATAGAGTCTCATAGTTTGTAACTATGCGCTGCATGCATGAAGAACTACTGCTAGGTGCTAACTACATTCCAAGTTGCATACAAGGGTGCTGGGACAGAAACAATCATGGCTGATCGCACCCAAATGCTGACATTTTTTAAAAAGTAAGATCTATTAGTTACCGGTACTTAAATCCCACTTCAGCTCTCAGTGGAATCCATGGATCCTTGTGAGGCTGAACTGAAAAAAAGGGGGGGGTAGTTTTCATATTAGCAAACCTGCAGATTATTTCTAGACGGTGCGGAAGGTAAAATGGGGCTAGCTGCTTCCAGGGAAGCGGTGAGCCAAAGTGCCTCTCATTATACAAATGGATTACTACCATCACACTCCCTGCATTTATGGAACCACCTGCCCACTTTAGCCTTAATTTGAAGATACCTCCTGCAGTGGAAAAAGAAGAGGTATCATTTAGGGATGGGCAAATCTCTCAGTTTCTCTTTCTGTTTTTCATTTTTCCAATCGTACTTCAACACATTTCTACATCAGGTTGCATTTTTTTTTATAAAAAAAATATATCATCCTGACAATTCATCACCATTTCAGTGCATGTTTCTTCTACAGTATAGCACACACATTGTTGCAAGTAATTCTCCTAAATATAATGTATTTTTCCTATGCCATTTCCCCTATGCACATTTTTGCACGATATTATTTGGATAACCACATCACAAAATTTGCTGATGAGCAGAGACTCGGTTCACATACAGGTTCAGGAAGTGCAAATTAGGCCCCACCTGCACTCGACATTTAAAGCAGTATCCTATCACTTTAAACAATCATGGCTTTCTCTCCCCTGACCAAGAATCCTGGGAAGTCTAGTTCATTAAGCATGAAAATATTTGTTTGGAGACCACAATTAAAAGAGCTGTGATTCCCAGAATTCCTTGGGAAGAGGAATTGATTGATAAACCACGGGGGGGCTGTAGCACTCAGAGGGGAATAGGGATCTCCTAGCAACTCTTAGCACCTAACTATATTTCCCAGGATTTTTTTGGGGGGAAGCCATGACTATTTAAGGTGGTATGATACTGCTTTAAATGCAGAGTGCAGATTTAGCCTTGGATCGATTTGCATTCTAATGCAAACCAAACATATTTTCTCTCCCTTCCTGGTAGTGTTTCTAATGTGTGGGTACCAGCCACCAGCCAAGAGTCATATGGGGGTTCAGCGGCAGCAGCACAAATAGAGATCAGCAGCCTCATTGTTTCTGGCCTAGCTCAGCAGCTGCCTTGGTGCCAGCTGCTTTTCTTCAAGCGTCTAACATGGCAGATTGGCTGGCAGGATGGTGGTGTCCTATAGAGGCCTGCTATTGCTCAAGTGAATCTAATTCTGCAGGCTCCTTTGATAAACCGTGCATAAGCCAAGCTGGTGGAACAACAGTTCATCTTATGCTCCTCAAGCAGGGTTTGCCGTTGGCAAGAATCACCACAACACCTCAGGGAGAAAGGGAGTGAGTGAGCAAGCGAGCTGCAATAATGGGAGAGTTAAAGACTGTGGGGGAGGGGAGAAGTAGCCAGGTTATCCTTCGTGCAAAGGAGAAAGATAGGATGTACAGACCATGTGGTAGAGCCAGAGAATTCTCTTCTTTTCTTCTTTTCAATTTTTTTAATTTTATAAACACATTTAAAATAAACAAAACACTACAAACAATAATAACAATTCAAAAGAAAACAGACATTAACAAAACAAAACACAACAAAGAATTTCATGGTCTTAATCTCTTCTCTATTCATTGTGTTGAGACTTCCTCGGATACTCCTTACTGCGATTCATTGCTTAATCCACTTTAGCATTTTTTACTTCATATCCCATTTTATCCTTATTCAAAATATACTTATACCTTATTCCAGCCAAAACCTTTATAATACACTACAAATTTTCCTTCAACACAAAACTAATTTCTTAAGCTACAGCATTATATGTCCATCAAAGACCCTTTCTTACTACTTAATTTCAATACTATTCTTCAAATAATATTTAAAACTTTTCCAGTCTTCTTCCACCGATTTCTCTCCCTGGTCCCGGAGTCTCCCGGTCAGATCAGCTAATTCCATATATTCCATCATCTTCATCTGCCATTCCTCCACCGTCGGTATTTCTTGAGTCTTCCAATATTTCGCTATCAAAATTCTAGCTGCTATTGTGGCATATAAAAAGAATGTAATATCCTTTTTGGGTATTTCTCTTCCGACTATTCCCAATAAAAAGGCCTCTGGTTTCTTTGTAAAAGTGTTTTTCAACACATTTTTCAATTCATTATAAATTCTTTCCCAGAAGTCTTTTATTTTGGGGCAAGTCCACCACATGTGGTGAGCCAGAGAATTCTCTTCAAAAAATATATCAAAACTTTACTGTGAAGTTAAAATAACAGTCCAGCAAGAAATACAGAGTAACATAAAATATAAAAAAATCTGTACCAAAAACAGAAACCCTCCAACATTTCTTCAATGGAAATACAATCATACCTCGGTTTAAGTACGCTTCGGTTTGAGTACTTTCAGTTTAAGTACTCCGCGGACCTGGAAGTGTTCACTTCCAGGTTCCGCAGCGCGCGCATGCGGAGAAGCGATCTACGCACTTCGTGCATGCGCAGAAGCGCTCTATCAGCGCTTCATGCATGCACACTATCACCGCTCGGATTAAGTACTTTTCGGGGTGCGAATGGCACCCTCGAACCAATTAAGTACTTAACCCGAGGTACCACTGTAGGGACATCCTATTCCAGGAGGAGGAGGAGGAGGAGGAGGAGGAGGAGGAGGAGGAGGAGGAGGAGGAGGAGGAGGAGGATACTTATAACACACCCATCTGACTGGGTTGCCCCAGCCACTCTGGGTGGCTTCCAACATATATAAAAGCATAATAAAACATTAAACATTAAAGGTTGTATAGTTACTTATAGAGCCAGTGTTGTGTAGTGGTTAAGAGCGGTAGACTCATAATCTGGGGAACCGGGTTCGCGTCTCCGCTCCTCCACATGCAGCTGCTGGGTGACCTTGGGCTCGTCACACTTCTTTGAAGTCTCTCAGCCCCACCCACCTCACAGGGTGTCTGTTGTGGGGGAGGAGGGGAAAGGAGAATGTTAGCCGCTTTGAGACTCCTTCGGGTAGTGATAAAGCGGGATATCAAATCCAGACTCTTCTTCTTCCTTGGCTCAGGGGTTGCATAACTCCATACCCTCCAATGAAAACAGGGATGTCCTACCATACCCTCCAACATTTCTCTGATGAAAATACGTAGGGACGTCCCAAGGAAAAGCGGGACATTCTGGGATCAAATCAGAAACCAAGACAGCTTCTGTACAATCTGTGACTGTCCCTGGAAAATAGGGACACTTGGAGGGTCTGAAAACAAAAGTCTGAATTCACAGCCATTACCACATAAAATCATGCACATTTTCAAGAGACAACACAACAAATTAGATGTTATAACGAAACCTGATCTGATATAAAGAGAGTATGAAACCATAAGTGTTATTTTATTCTGGTTTCTTTTTTTCAGGCAGAGGACCATATTCCCGTCTGGGCAACCTTCTGTGGCACAGTGGTGGGTGGAGCCAGAGACAAAAGTGGGTGGAGCAAAAAATGCAGTTTTACCTTTGTACAATAGGCTGGTTTCTGCACACAACTAAACACACACCACTCTATTCTCCATTAAGACAACTGAGAGGTATTATTAGTCCAAAAGTGCATTCTGGCTTCTCCAAAACATTCAAGGAAGGTGTGATGCAAGGCTAGAGAGGGGTATGGTCTGGGGAGCAGTTTTGTGCTGTAGTGATCTGAGGGCCAGATAGACAGTCTTGGAGGGCCACATTTGGATTTGAGATTTTTCACTCCCTACTTAGCCCTTCCTTTTCAGAGTATATTTCTGCCGCATTTTTCATTCTCCATCTTTATCTTCAGGCTTGTGTTTCCAAAAGAGAAGTCAGAGGTTTGCAGACCCTCCAAGTGTCCCCCCCCCCAGGAACACCCCTGATTTAGAGAAGCCATCCCTGTTTCTGATTTGATCCTGGAATGTCCCGCTTTTCCTTAGGATGTCCCTATTTTCATTGGAGAAATGTTGAAGAGAAAGGTTTTTATATATGTTGGAAGCCCCCCAGAGTGGCTGGGGCAACCCAGTAAGATGTGTGGGATATAAATAGTAAAATTATCATTATAGAATGGGATGTCCATATTTTCATTAGAGAAATGTTGGAGTGTATAAATTGCACACTAAAGCCTTTTCTGGGGGCAGTGGTGGAATAAGAAATTTCATCTACAACTAGCTTTTCGCTTAATATGCATTATGGTATACAAAACCTGAGTGTAGCCATAACAACAACAAATGGATAGCAAACTAAACATGAGCTTTGGTCTACTGATCACAGGTCAGTTCTCAGTTTGCGGGAATCTGGTGAATTCTCATCAGGCTCATCTTTGTGAAAGAGTAGGAAAAGCTAACTGACCTTATTCAACCAGACATGAACAGAAACACATTATGTATACTGTGTTGTTGTTTAGTCGTTTAGTCATGTCCGACTCTTCGTGACCCCATGGACCATAGCACGCCAGGCACTCCTGTCTTCCCCTGCCTCCCGCAGTTTGGTCAAACTCATGTTCGTAGCTTCGAGAACACTGTCCAACCATCTCGTCCTCTGTCGTCCCCTTCTCCTAGTGCCCTCAATCTTTCCCAACACCAGTGTCTTTTCCAGGGAGTCTTCTCTTCTCATGAGGTGGCCAAAGTATTGGAGCCTCAGCTTCACGACCTGTCCTTCCAGTGGGCACTCAGGGCTGATTTCCTTCAGAATGGATAGGTTTGATCTTCTTGCAGTCCATGGGACTCTCAAGAGTCTCCTCCAGCACCATAATTCAAAAGCATCCATTCTTCGGCGATCAGCCTTCTTTATGGTCCAGCTCTCACTTCCATACATCACTACTGGGAAAACCATAGCTTTAACTATACGGACCTTTGTCGGCAAGGTGATGTCTCTGCTTTTTAAGATGCTGTCTAGGTTTGTCATTGCTTTTCTCCCAAGAAGCAGGCGTCTTTTAATTTTGTGTCTGCTGTCACCATCTGCAGTGATCAAGGAGCCCAAGAAAGTAAAATCTCTCACTGCCTCCATTTCTTCCCCTTCTATTTGCCAGGAGGTGATGGGACCAGTGGCCATGATCTTGGTTTTTTTGATGTCGAGCTTCAGATCATGGACAAAGACAACAGGCATATGTATACTGTAATCCGCTCTTATTCTTTAATGCTTTCTTCCCCAGTTTTTCTAACTGTCCCTGTTATTATCCATGCTTCCCACAAGAGGGAGGCAAGCAGGCTTAGACAGATTCTAGGGCTTCCAAGACCTCTTTCATTATCTGCTGCGGTCCTTGTCATTCATTAATATGTACACAACTCCTCTCTCAACTGCACCAATACTGTCTCATTCCCCCTAAAACTTTTAACTATGGGCTTTGGAGTAGAATGGGTTGGAATAAGATGAGGGGTGGGTTGCTCTTCCCTGCCCTGCCCTGCCCTATCACATTTCTGGATGAGGATAGTTTGTCCAGTGCAGGTTTTTCAGGATTAAAAGGGTAAAGGTAAAGGGGCCCCTGACCATCAGGTCCAGTCGTGTCCGACTCTGGGGTTGTGGCGCTCATCTCACTCTATAGGCCAAGGGAGCCGGTGTTTGTCCGCAGAGAGCTTCCAGGTCATGTGGCCAGCATGACAAAGCTGCTTCTGGCGAATCAGAGCAGCGCACGAAAACGCCGTTTACCTTCCCACCGGAGCGGTCCCTATTTATCTACTTGCACTTTGGTGTGCTTTCAAACTGCTAGGTGGGCAGGAGCTGGGACCGAGCAACGGGAGCTCACCCCGCTGCAGGGATTCAAACCGCCGACCTTCTGATCAGCAAGCCCTAGACTCTGTGGTTTAACCCACAGCGCCACCTGGGTCCAAAAAACACCACCCACCATTGCAGAAATGCAGCACACAAACATAATTATGAGGTGGTCTGAGGGCTCCTTTCCAATTTCCCCCCTTTGTTAACAGTGTTAAAAGCTGCTCAGAGCAGGATTAAGGTGCCTGGTGCTTTGCACCATGCTGGGTAAAATGTTTTTTTAAAAAAGAGTTCAGCTGGCAGCTGCATGCTACTTCCTGTGTCACGGCGCAAACAATGGTATTTCCAGGGGGAGCCTTATGTAGGAAAAAATAGAGCTGACCCACCAGTATACTGTATGTGTGTGCATGTTTTTTTTTTTTTTTAAAAAAAACTCCCTCTGAATGGAAATAAACAACACTATCATCACAAGTGAGAGGGGACAGAAAGTGAAGGGAAGCAGTGAATATAAGTGAAGCCCTGCTGGATCAGACCAAAGACCAGATGCCCGGTGCTCTGTCCATGCAACACAGGAAAGAGAGGGGGGCAGGTGCCTCCGTGGGGTGGGGCATGCCATGGAGACGAGGCACACAGTCGGAGTGTGCCTCCAGTCCACTGGAGCTAAGCAGGGCCATGCTGTGCCACCTGACTGGCCAACGCTGTCCTGCATTGAGAGGCGCACTCACTGTGCCCTGCAAGCCCAGCACCGCTTTGCAAGAAACAAAAGGTAGTTTGGTCTGGCAGGGCGCATGCCTGTTGCGTCCTTCTCAAGCTGCCCTCCAGCTGGTGAGAAGGGCACAGCAGCTCACGATGGGCATCGTGAGGAATGCGTCTCCCCCCAAACTGTGCCCGGGGCGACAGCCTGCCCATGCTACTCCTCTGCACTGCCCCTGGGAAAACTTGCAAGCAGGACCTGAGCATTAGAGCACTCTCCCCTCCTGAAATTTCCAGCAGCTGGTATTCAGAAGCCTCTAACCATGGAAGCAGAATGGCTCATAGCCACCGATAGCCTCATCCTCTGTGAATCTGTCCAATCCTCTTTGAAAGCGACCCAAGTTGGTGGAAATCACTGCCTCCTGAGAGAGCAAGCTCCACAGTTTAACTATGTGCTGTGTAAAGAAGCGCTGACTTTTATTTGTCCTGAATTTCCCAATGTTGACCTTCAACTGATGCCCATGAGTTATTGCAAATGCTTCCAAAGGAGGACCAAAGGTCGGCAGCAGCTGAACAAGAAAGACTGCTGGAATTGAGGCTGAGAATTCCAGAGTGTAACTGGCTCCTCCATGAACCCATACAGCTCAGCTATGATCATGAAGTCGGTATTTCAGTTCAGTTCCTCTGCTGCAAATCGAAAGGGGCAGGCAATGCTACCACAGTGCAGGAAAGCTGAGTGAACACCGCCCCCCACCCCACCCCTGGACTTATTTATTTATTTATTTAAAAAAATTTGGTTGCATCCAGTCCTACTCACAGTTGACACACTAAAGTTAATGGAAATAACGAACTTCAGTTCATTAATTTCCCACACTCGGAATACTGTATCCTCACCTGGTTTAGCTGGTTACTCAAAGCCATTTCCCAGTTGTTTGGCCACTGTCCCATGCTGACAATTTCTAGGAGTCACAGATGAGAGATGAGTGCAGGTTGGGGAACCAAAGGTGGACAAGCTACCCCCGAAGGAGCATGACATCTCCCCCACTAGAGGTACTACCCCCTCCCCTAACATCCCATAAACAGCAAATATAAAATCACAACAAATGTAATAAAATGACACAAGGAACTGGCCAACCAAATCATATTCACCAAACTTGAGGAGGTCTGTTGAGACAAGGAATTCTTCCAAAGACATCTAAAAATTATAAGAAGTGAGGATGCTTGTCAGATTGTCACTGGGAGGAAATTAGTGGACTAACCACACTAAAACGCTCAAATTCTTTTAGATATCAAGCAGGCCTCATTCGTGGGTGGTGGTGGGGGAAACTAACAGCACTTTGTGTGGCAATGTCCCTCCCTCCCCGTGAAATAAGACACAAGACACAATGAATTGATTTTAAGTGGGTGAAAAGGCCACAACTTTATTAGTTTCGGATGTTGAGCGGTATTGGCTTAGGCATTGGAACCTAACCGGCTATATCCGACTGTAACCCGTGTGTTACAGTCTGGGAGAAATTAACCACCAGAAAGGAGCCCAGTGATGTACATCTACTGGGACAACTCCTGTGGCCACCGTTGGGGGGTGCCATAAGGCCCTGACCTCCATAGGCTCAGGACAAAGCTACCGCCCCCGGAACCCCTTTAACGGGATTAATTCTCCAATTTCTGGGCAGAGGATGACGCAATCTGCCCCCCTTCTTCTTTTATGCAAATTTCCAATGCCTAACCGCCAATCCAAGTTGTGACGAATTGCTATGAGGTAGGAGAAAAAACCAGTTTGGCTAGTCCAAGTGGAAAAAGTCCTACCAGGCCCCCCCGGCCAACCAAGGCGACCAACCGAAGTCCATAGCAGCGTCGGCCTAACCTGCCTAGCCTAAAGGGTGGGTGGGCGGGTGATCCGTTCTGGCTGGGAGCAAGGGGGCAAAGAGGCTGAGTTCCTGCCTTCGGCTTGTTTAAAAGAAGCGAAGCCCCGCCTCCCGGTCGACCCTATTGGTCGACCCGGGTCTGACGGAGGCGGGAACTCCCACCTTGCTCAGCCCCCATCGTGAGAGTTCGATCGGGGCAAGCCCACAACACCACCTCTGCGGGATGCGGAAGTGGTTTTGTGTGGCAATGTCCCTCCCTCCCCGTGAAATAAGACACAAGACACAATGAATTGATTTTAAGTGGGTTAAAAGGCCACAACTTTATTAGTTTCAGATGTTGAGCGGTATTGGCTTAGGCATTGGACCTAACAGGCTATATTCGACTGTAACCCGTGTGTTACAGTCTGGGAGAAATTAACCACCAGAAAGGAGCCCACTGATGTACATCTACTGAGACACCTCCTGTGGCCACTGTTGGGGGGTGCCATAAGGCCCTGACCTCCGCAAGCTCAGGACAAAGCTACCACCCCCAGAACCCCTTTAACGGGATTAATTCTCCAATTTCTGGGCAGAGGATGACGTAATCTGCCCCCTTCTGCTTTTATGCAAATTTCCAATGCCTAACCGCCACTCGCGCCTCTTGAGGCGCGCCGCCGCAAGCCCACAACACCACCTCCGTGGGATGCGGAAGTGGTTTTCCCAGAAGATCTGACTGATTCAGCTGCAATACAAGGGCTCAGGCTCCAACATACACAGCCAAATATCAACCACTATCTCCCCATAACATTGCCTGACAAAAGAATAATGAGAAAAAAGAGATGGCAATGACCAAGGGTGGGGAGCAGAAATCAGATCAGGCAGGGGATGGGAGAGAGAAGAAAGATGCTCACATAATTCCTCTGTGGTTTCATTTACAAGCTGTTTACTAAAATAAAATAAAAATCTAACATCTCTCTCATGCTTGGCTGATTGGCATTATCTGCAATGTGGATGCACCAGCTGGGCTGAGAGGGTGTTCTCATTTCCCCCCTCGCATATCTGTTTTCTTTTAGATGGCAACCAACTGTTTTGCCTTTCAAAAGGTGCTAAAAAAACTGGCTATGGATGGGAGCCGACAGCCTAGCAGGCTGGCCATTCAGATTCCTATGAATCATCCTGCAATTTCTTAGTTTGACAATTGCACCTCCTATATTTTAAATATCAATTTTCAAAGGGGAGAAGAAGACTCAATTCATTCCTTTACGGCCCTCTGTAATTTTAACTTGCTTGTTACTTATGTAGGGGGAATTGATTGGGGTGGAAAACGGTGGAGGATTGAATGAATTAAAAAAAATTTCCACAGCCAGGGAAAGGCCACTCAAACATGCAATCATTTTAACGGCTCAGTGGCAAAGAGTTTCAATGGCTATTTGCATGCATGGCGTAAAACAGCACCTCATTTATATTTGTTGTTGTTGTTGTTGTTGTTGTTGCCATCCATCTATCTTGAGAGACAATGAAGTGTGCCTCTGGAGATGAAGCCAAACCATGTTAGCAACACTGTGACCTCCCCTGGACACAATCCTGGGCTGGGTATAGAGAGGTTCTGGGCTGCTCAGCCTCACTGATGTGTTCCAAAGGAAAGCAGAGCAAAGGAAAGCAGAGCAGATGAGATGGTTGGACAGTGTTCTCGAAGCCACCAACATGAGTCTGACCAAACTGTGGGAGGCAGTGGAAGACAGGAGTGTCTGGCGTGCTCTGGTCCATGGGGTCACAAAGAGTCAGACACGACTAAATGACAAAACAACAACAACAACTCATATCCATTAACTTCAATTGGTCTACTTTGAGCAGGTCTAGCACTGAGCATCAAACAAACCTACTCAATTTGCACTTTCAGAAATAATATGCAAACCGAAACACAGACATGCTTCGAATTCCAGACATCCCCAGTTTTTGCAGTGCAGTTCTCTGGCTAAGTAGATGTGTGCAAAAATGTTAGGGTAAAGTTGAGCAAATGAATGGATCCTGCATAGTCATAGCTGCCAAGTTTTCCCTTTTCTCGCGAGGAAGCCTATTCAGCATAAGGGAAAATCCCTTTAAAAAAGGGATAACTTGGCAGCTATGTGCATAGTGCAAGGTGCTGCTTTTCAAGCAGCGTGCAAGGTGCTGCTTTTCAAGCAGCTTCCCTGCAAGAAAGCTGCTTATGAAGCAGGATCCCCCAGTATTGATGCTTCTTCTCAGCAGCTGTTGAGTAGAGACTTCAGTCCTGAGGAATGCAGGATGCACCCCACAGAGAAGCCGCTTGTAAAAGAGAACCCCACAGAATTGATCCATTCCTGATCTCAGGTGGGAGAACCGGAGAAGAGACACAGTGACTCCTTCCCCCACCTCTCTCCCAGTCATTAGTTTAATTAGTTAGCCCCCCCCATTTAACCTTAGCCCTAGGTGGGCCCTAGGCTGGCCCTGGGCAGATAGCCTGGGCAGATTTAGGGTACCGCAACTGGTTCTGCCGCACTGGGCGCCAAGCCTAGGGGTCGTTGCAGGGTGATATGACATAGGTCAACTGAGCAGAACAGAAGGCAAGAAGTGGGTGGGCATGGAATTTTGGGCTTGCCCAGGGTGCCACTGAATTTCAAAATACCTGTGTCCATCTCTGATACAACCCAGTATGTCACTGAATATAAACATATGGAGAATTAACAGTGAGAGAGCCTTGTGGGCTTCCTGGAGGCATCTAGGTTATTGCTGCAGGAAACAAGATGTTGGACTAGACTAATTTTTCAATATAATCCAGCAAGGATATTCTTATGTTCTTTGTCAGCTCCCACCAAGGGCACCTCCAGAGATCTTTTTTTAAAAAAATAATAATAATTGTGCATTAATCATGATTTGAGCTAATGATGGTATTGGGGAGGTAATACGCAATCCTTCTTCTTATGCGATTTGCACTTGCAAAAGGTTTGGGTGGAAATACTGCTTCATTTCTAGTTGATGCAGGTCTCATAGCTTCCTGAGCTGAAATCCTATAACTTTTCATACCACAAGTGTATGTGTCCTGTTTTATAGTCTTATAGCCAGAGGGCAATAATGGGGTAACATTGAGAAAGGATTGCAGAACAACTAATAAAGTGGAGGAATAAGTCCAGTCCAGTATAAATCTATCACTAATGTACTATTATTGCATCAATGGTCACATCCACACCATAGTGCAGGCATCTCCAAACTTGCAGCCCTCCAGATGTTTTGGCCTACAACTCCCATGATCCCTAGCTAACAGGACCAGTGGTCTGGGATGATGGGGATTGTAGTCCAAAACATCTGGAGGGCCAAACTATGGGGATGCCTGCCATAGTGTATATCCAAAGCACTATGATGACACCACAAAAGCTCATGGCTTCCCCCACTGAATCCTTGGAACTTTGGTTTGTTAAGGGTGCTGAGAGTTGTCAGGTGACCCATATACCTCCGCAGAGCTATAATTCCCAGGGTGGTTTACCAGTCAATCATTTTCTCCAGGGAATTCTAGGAACTGTAGCTCAGTGAGGGGAATAGGGCCCTCATAGCAACTCTCAACACCCTTAACAAACTACAGTTCCCACAATTCTTTGGGGGAAACCATGAGTGTTTAAAATGGCCGTTCTTCATAAATACCGTTTCATCTCAGCAGTACAAAGGCTGTTCTTCAATAGCCACTTGCATATTGTTCCCCAAGAGAGCAGGAGTGATGAATAATGATGGAGGATGGAAAATTAGAGAAAGATTATCAGGATCATAGTGTGCAATCATTCTGCCAGTAACACAGAGAAGTGCTTTCTGAAGCCAGGATAAGAGGCACTGCTATGGTTTGCCTTCACCATCGACTTCTTCTTATTTTTTCTTTCCTCCTGAATAGGATTGTTGCTCCCTGTCTTAAGAAGCCTCAGTGATCATCATCGCCCACACTTCCCATATTTGAAAACTAGGTAATGCATCCATTTAAGTTAATCAAAGCTATGCTGTACTGGCAAAAGTATTAAACCACTTAAAGTCACCCAGAGTGAACAGTTTCACAGTGATTTCTCAACAGTCAGGCTGCTCCGAACTGAGCTGAAGCCATTTGCATTTATTTTTTCCGTCAGGATTTGTCTGGTGCATCTCATTGCAGTGAAACAGAGAGTTCTGGGTAATACAGGTCCAGACCTATCATTAGGCAGAGTGAAGTGGCTTCCTCAGGCAGTGATTCTGGGTGTCGTGTAAGAGACACAAATTGTTAGCTGTTTAAATTCATTTTTGTATTTCTTTTCTCTTTCCTTAAACTCTCAAAGATTATGGGATTTTCTGCTTCAGTTGCCAAAATAAATTGGCAACCCTTGGGCACTATGCACCTTGACCCGTGTGGTGATGAGGGGCACTGTCATTTGCTGTACCACTTCAGGCACAAATGTGTTGATCCGGGCATGTGTGTGAGTGAATATGGGCCACCAGGCTTCACTCTTCTAGGAAGACGTTTTGCTCTTGCATTGTGTTTTGGTAACCCAGATGGGCATTGAGATTATAGTTATTTTCAGCTGCTGATTTGGCTGTCGGGAATAGGGACAAGCAGAAGGCAAGTGGTCCTTTTAACTGAATGCTGTCTATGGCATAACCTTCACTGCATCTTTGCTTCGCAGCAGATGTTAAATGAATGCCTCAAGTTACAGGAATTTCATTAAGCAAAAGACTTTGCACCTCTCTCTTATCAACACGAGTGGTGCCAGTAAGAAGACAAAACTCCCCAAGGGAAATTTCTGACTAAGCTTGCTTCTTACCTTATTCTGTTCCTGATTCTCCCTCCAGCTTATTGAGTGAGTGTAGCAGAGGAGAAAACCATACAATTAATGTGCAAATGTTCCCATGTGTGAGAAGGGTGAATGGATGCATGTAAATGCCATAAATAACAGAGCTGGGATGAACAGACAGTGGTGAATCCATTGCTCTGATCCTTGTCCTTTTCACCTTCAGACTGGAGGCAGAATGAGAGTAGGAAGATGCTAGAGTGATGGGTTATATCTGCTGAGGGTTATACTTCTAAGTACTTTTGTTCATTAGGGATGCTGGAGAATTCCAACACAAACAAGAGCAGACATTGTTGATTATTCATCCTATGTGCAAAATAGTTCCATGTCTGAATGCCCTGCCATTAACCCCCTTCCCAAAAAACCCAAACCCTAAACATCATAGCTGCCAAGTTATCCCTTTTTTTAAGGGAAATTCCCTTATGCTGAATAGGCTTCCTCGCGAGAAAAGGGAAAACTTGGCAGCTATGCTAAACATAGAAATGTAGAACGCCACACAAATGGGTTCTCCTTATGTGCTCCTACCAGCCTCATACCTGGAAATGCTTAGGGATTCTTAGAAAGTAAAGCAATCAATGCAGCTTTTAAATCAGTAGTCAGTTCTCTACTTTTGAGTCAGTGTCAACATCATTGCTGGTAGTCTATGTCAGGATAATAAATAGGTTTTTCACCTTGGTGCAAGATGAGAGAAGGGCACCCAACCTCAGCTCACAGATCTCATAGCCCAGCGGTGTGAGGATATTCATGGAGGGTTTGCTTTGTTTTTGTTTTTTTAGTGCGATATTGAAGCTACAGTCTCTGTAGGGTCAGGGTGACACAGTGGGCTTTGGTCTTTTACTTCTACATTTAAAAGGACTGACTTATCCTATAACTCATCAGTCAGGTAGAGAGTAGCCTGCATCTTGCCTCTTGTTTTGCACTGAGCTCTCCCAAATCTGGTTGAAACTGTTGTAATATACAGTTTCTGACTAACACTAGCATGAGAGGGTTAAGCTCAGCCCTGAGCTCAAGTTGCCAGTGGGGGTGGCTCAGTAGGCTCCCAGCAACCTTTGCTCTCCCTTTTCTCTCTCTCTCTGCTTCCTTTGAAGAACAAGGAATCATGCAGCCGCAGCCTCTAGCTGCAAGAAATACCAAGTGAACTGAATCTCTCCAAAATGAGATTTTACAGGCTGCATCTTTGCCAACCCAAACATTGCATGATTTTTTTCTAAGGAAACCATGTCCTTTCTTTTTAAGCTGTTTGGAGCCTCTTTATTTTTTACTGCCAATGGATGGAGACCTGTTTGATATAACATCTGAAACTCTGTGAGTAAAATTTTCACTTATTTGCAAAGCTAAGGGTCTGTGATTTATTCTAATCTAAGCATTTTCATGGTGAATGTTTGTTTAAAGGTGGATGAGGGTAAATGTAAATTTAACCAAATTTTAATGTGCTTGAAGCAATTGCAATTGCCATTGTGCTAAATCTGCTATGAGAGAGTAAAAACCACTCACAGAAACCTCACATATTTAAACCATAAATACAAGGGCCTCAATCTGGATCATGACCTTAGCATGGGAGGTAGGAGGCTTTTCATTGCAAAAATAAATAAAAGAGCCCCCATTCAATTTTTTAAAATAGCATAGATGACAAATTCCACGGGCAAAGGGTCAAGTTCCTCTACCCTGGCAAAATGACCTCACTTTGCCAAGTGGTGGTGGAAATCCCCTGCACTCAGGGGCAGAACGATGCAGTTAGTTTGGCCCTTCCTAGTGTGTCCAGTTGATAGTTTAGGAACCACTGTTATAGCTTCAGGCCATGGAAGCTGTCCCATTAGGATGAAAGGGGTGCTGCCCCAGCAACCCCAAACAGTTTTCAGCCAGCTCCCACCTGCCTGCCTGCCTGCCTGCCTTCATATTTACAATCAGTCCAGAAGGTGGTCCTAGCTTTCATCTTGCTCCTCTTTAGTTTTGGTCTTGCACTTGTAGAATTCAATAGGGGACAAAAGTAGATTTACTGGTAATTGTGCTCCATTTGTTGTTGGCTCTGGCATCCTATCACTGGCCTTCCTGTCTTTCTAAGAAGCCACCACTTCAGGTACTAAAATTAGAAGTTGAATAAAAACATGAGGGGGGCAGAGGAATAGGTAAACTAGATCTGCCCCTCTTTCCCATCACCCTCCGACAATCTTCTGGAGTAGAGGGCCGCCTTCTATATTTGTGGAGGTTCTCTGGACCTTTTAGAACACTAATTTATCAGGGTTCGAAAATATAAACATGGAAGTCAGAGAGTGATGGAACATTAAACTCCCTCATGTGCTTATTCAATTTCTAATCACAACACCTGAAGAGGGTTTGAGCATTGGGTTGAAATGCTGCATAGTTTGAATGTGAGGAACACATATTTATGCCAGAGTGGCTTTTGAAATTTGCCAGCCACAGAATTTGAAGTGAATAAAGACATAAAAAGGAAAATGGGAAAATCCTTAAAACCTCACTGGAATCTACAGGCCTAATGTTCAATCTGTTCCACCATGCAACAGATTTCTGGTGAATGATTGTTTTCCCAGTGGCTTGGAATTCCCAGAGGAAATGTGCCTTTTAAAGAAAGGGAATCAAGAAATAATTCCTTTGAAGGGGATTCAGCAGTTCCTCAAGTAAAACTCTGGGTAGCCTTAGACAGGTTTCTATTTTCAGTGGGAGACTAAATAGATGCAGTGAGAATAATAAATTATCCTGCAGATATCAAATGCTGGTTTGCAACATTCTCAGCTGTTAATTGGTGGGACCCTGGATTCAGAAGGGCCCAGTGTGAGTCCCAAAACCCATATTCAGGGAGTCACCACAACAAAGGGGCCCGCAGCAGGGGCAGACTTTGCTAATCTTTTGTAAAATGGTGCCCCGTGCGAGGTCAAAATTTGGCGCTCCTGAATGGATCTTCTCAATTATGGATCCTCCCAATTCTCAATTATGGATCCTACTCAGCTTGGTGCCCTGCGTGGGGGAACCACTCAGACTACCCTAAATCTGGAACTGCCAGCAGGAGTGCATGGGGTTTGCTCCACTCCATCAGCGACCTTGAATGTGCCCGCAGTGCTCCCAATCTGACACACAATCAGCTGAGCTTAAAGAAGGTCACCATTGCAGTGGCAAAGGAAGGAGAACCGGCACCCGGGGCAGGGTGTTGGGGTGCGGGGCAGACCGCCTGGCAGCGCATGTGCATGAGCTGTGATGAGTGTGACGTAGCACAGATGCATGTGCGCCACTACATACTGCGCATGTGTGTGCGCCATAGTATGACGGCGGGATCCTCTGCTCACGGCTGCAGCGGCAGCAGAGGGATCCTTCACTCGTGGCTGCAGCGGTGGCAGAGGGATCCCGCTGCTGTCTGTAGGTGCTCGAGTGGCACTGCACATGCGCGTACATGCGCCAGCGGGCGGTTTGCTGACGGTGCCGCTTGAGCACTGTACAGATGGTGGAGGAGGGTGCAGCCACAAGCAGAGGATCCTTCACACACGGCGGCAGCAGAGCGAGCCCCCCCCACGGGGCGCCTTCTTGTCACCCCTCCTCAGAGATGGCACCTGGGGTGGCCCACCCTCTCGCCCCCCTTTCCTTCACCACTGCACCTTCGTTGCGCAAATGATTTCATACAAGTGGATGGGAACACCTGGAGATGGCTGTAGCAATTTCATTTCTAGCACTCAGTCTTTGGGTAGATCCATCGAAACAACTGGGGTAAAACCACCCCGTTAATGTGTGTGTATGCTACCCCAAGATTAACTTTGTAGCTGTGCTTTTTATTTATTTATTTATTTAATCTTCTTTCTGAGTTACTCTGTGCTATATGTAGGGCAAATCTTGTTGCCATTGCACCCATAAAAGAAGACTTGAGATGCAGAAGTTAGGGTGCAAAAAGGCAATCTTTTTAAAATAAAACAAACAAGAGGATCTGCAAAACCAATTAACCAGATTAGCCAAATCAAAGTAGTCCAGTCAGGAGAATGATCCAATAAGGAGGGAACTAATCCCTCCCATCTCCTGGGCATGTTTTCAGATTGCCTTTCCCCACATATTCCCAGATGATTGCACCAATGTGGAAGTAGTACTGTTTCAGCTGCTACATAATACTCATTCCACATGTGTTAGAAAATGATCTTTTGAACTCCCTGCCTAGTGGCACCAGGCAGGTGTTTTCAGTGCCTGCAAAAAAACATTTTTCGTTAGGCAAGCCTATCCAGACACATAGAACATTGGCATGTGTTTTAATCCGGTTTCTAGCTTAGCATTGATTTTAACTAATCTTTGAATGTTTTGAATTGCTGTATTTAAGTGTGGTGAGTTGTTGTTTTTACTGATATTTTCATTTGTTCCTTTTGAAAACTGATTTGCACTTTTTTTCTGCAATCAAGTGGTACACTATATACACTTTATTCATTTATTTATTTAAAAAAGCCAATAAAAAACAGCAATAAATAATCCAGAGCTCTTCGCTGCTCCACTGGGAACATTTTGACAGTCTCTTGTTTTGGCAGAGCCCATGTGCCTATAGTAAAGAAACATAGAGACATTTTTTTAAAAATGTAGCACTATGGAGCTTAGAAAAGTAGATAGTACAGGAAAAGCAGTAAGAGCACATCAAAAGGGTGGATTTTTTCTTCTGTTTTTTTTTGGTGGCCTCAAACTTGGTCAGGGTACTTTGTTGAGATTGTAGTTAGACTCACTGGAAGGTGGGGGTAAAATCACCCTGAATTGCCCCAGTTCATATTGTTATTTGGCCCCAGCACAAAGCAGTTGTATATAGGGCAGAAACTTTGCACATTTTACTAATGAAATCCCTTGCATATGATGCAAGGAAAAATAAATATATGTGCCAAGATCCAGGTGTCGGGCAAGTACTATTTGGTGAGAGAACCCAAGCAGAAATTTAATATCACAAAGTAAAGCATGGAAATATAGGCTGTTAGACCTTTTAAAAATGCCCTTGTGAGTTCCAAAATTTCTCTCTTCCACCAGCATAGAGGAAGGCCACACATCTGTTAAGTTAGAAATTGATTTACTTACAAACTCTTAAACGGTTTGGTTCATGTGTTTTTCCATACATCAGCCAGAAAAGTTGCACAGGCAGTAAAACTTGGCATAGTTACAAGGGGAAAGTTCCTAGATTATTGGTATAGAAACTCAATAAAGGCTTGTTAAAGCCATGCTGCTAAACTGGAACAACCAGCTTAGCCTCCTCACATGCATAGCTGCCAAGTTCTCCCTTTTTTTAAGGGAAATTCCCTTATGCTGAATAGGCTTCCTCGCAAGAAAAGGGAAAACTTGGCAGCTATGCTCACATGCTGAACTTCCAGGTAGACTGAAGGGAACAAAGGCTTGATTACTTAGTCCCTCCCAAGGTGAGCTAAGCCTGACAGGACACCTTACTATATGGTCTTAACTCCTTCATGCATTAATTATACTTAAGCATGTTAGCTATGGAGATGCGGTTGGCGCTGTGGGTTAAACCACAGAACCTAGGGCTTGCCGATCAGAAGGTTGGTGGCTCGAATCCCCGCAATGGGGTGAGCTCCCATTGCTCAGTCCCAGCTCCTGCCAACCTAGCAGTTCGAAAGCACGTCAAAGTGCAAGTAGATAAATAGGTACCGCTACAGCGGGAAAATAAATGGCATTTCCATGTGCTGCTCTGGTTCGCCAGAAGCGGCTTAGTCATGCTGGCCACATGACCCGAAGCTGTACGCTGGCTCCCTTGGCCAGTAAAGCGAGATGAGCGCCGCAACCCCAGAGCCGTCCGCAACTGGACCTACCGGTCAGGGGTCCCTTTACCATTACCTTTTATGTTAGCTATATGAGGCTGGTTATCCCACAATATTTGTGTGTGTGTGTGTGTGTGTGTGTGTGTTTTAACTTTCACAGGAGTCTAAATATGGCTTGCTTCTCATCTTTCCCAAGAGCAGAAAGCTCAAGGTAGTACCTTTCTACAAGCTTGTGTACATTTTAAAGGACATTTTGATCTGCCTTTATTCTGGATAAGGACTATTGTCCCTCCAAGCTGCTTCAGCAATTAGCTGTAAATAGCTGTGAATAAGGCACATTGAGGGCCATACATAATGACTAACCTTCCCTAGGCCTATAAAATATTCAGCAGCTCCCTATTACTCCAGTTAGTTATATTAATCTAAGTTTTCTGAGTCTCGAGGAGGGAGAGGAAGCAAAACGAAGCTTTGTGGTTCCTTTTTGTTAGCTGTGTAACTGTTTCTCTCCTGGCTTTGACAGCATATCTTTGTTGTATTGGGCTGAGTTTCCAGCACAAAACCTTGAGAGTGCTTTGAAACAGCCAAGCGGCAATCCAAACCACAAACAGCTGACAAATTAAAATACAGATTGCTCAGGAGATGACGATAGCCTTGGGCTCCTGTAGCAATCGCCATGTTTTATGGGCTGAGACCTTGTACCTCACAGAGGAGAGGGCTCTCAGAGGCTCTAGCCATGACTGGCTATTTGCTAACTTCCAGGTTTAGGAACAATTGTTTCTGAATACCTGTTACTGGGCAGCAGCTGGGGAGCAACGATTGCCCTCATGTCATGTTTGTGGGCTTCCCAAAAGGCATTCTGGCT
Organism: Zootoca vivipara; assembly: GCF_963506605.1. Lineage (NCBI taxonomy): Eukaryota > Metazoa > Chordata > Lepidosauria > Squamata > Lacertidae > Zootoca > Zootoca vivipara. Next base: position 37,076,469 of record NC_083290.1, on the reverse strand, counting down.
GGCCACTGCGAGAAACAGGTCCCTGCAATGGACTGGCCTTTGATCTTTTAATGATCTGGGCTATTCTTATGTCCTTGTGGTAAAACTGGCACACAGGAGCTTTGACTCAGAGTCACATTTACCTTGTGATTTTTGAGCAAATATCTCCCCGGCAAAGGCTGACCATGTTCATGCATGGAGACATAGGCTGCATTCACACAACAGTTGAAGCAACTCCCCTGAAATTCCCACAGCTGGCAATTTCTGCATTATATTTCAGTTTTCACACGACATAAAAGCCATTTCCGGAAAACTAACGTAACATGGGGCTTGTTCAGCACCAGGCTCAGCAGCTCCTAGGGGCGGAGGGGTTTTTGGCTTCCTCAATATTTGCTGGCAGGGGCTGGGGCTGAGCACAATGCCTGTTGCGTGTGTGTGTGACGTCATGCACACACAATGTTGCATCGTTGGAAGGAGGCTGAGCAGGGAGCCCAGTGCTGCATGGCATCCTCTATCACACTCAGGAGGAGCTAGCCATTGAACCATGCCACGCTGGGCTCCTTGCTCAGCCTCCCCCGGTGTCTGTGTCACATGTATGTGTGCACACATGTGTGCAATAAGCAATGTGTGGCAGCCTCCTCCCCCCCCCCCCGTTCTTGGGTGCAAGACAGCACCTCTGTTTAGCACTAATTTCTGTGTTATTTGATTCCAAAAAAAATCCATTTGCGGCCCCCTGACAGATGACCATCCAACCTCTGTTTAAATCCTTCCAAAATGTGGGAGTAAAGTGATGAAATTTGGAGTGGTATACTGGCATACTGTTCTTTCTTGCTGTTTTCATGGGGGATTCATAGGGGAACAGAACCATGCACGTGTGGGAAGGGGGGTGGGCGAGTAGCAACATTGTCCAATGATGCCTGTTGTTGTGTCCGACTACACCCACTGGCGTGAGTGCTATTTAGCATGATATAAAAATGGGACAGAAGTTCTACAATTATAGGTAAAGGTAAAGGGACCCCTGACCATTAGGTCCAGTCGTGACCGACTCTGGGGTTTCACGCTCATCTCACATTATTGGCCCAGGGAGCCGGCGTATAGCTTCCAGGTCATGTGGCCAGCATGACAAAGCCGCTTCTGGCGAACCAGAGCAGCACATGGAAACGCCGTTTACCTTCCCGCTGTAACGGTTCCTATTTATCTACTTGCATTTTGACGTGCTTTCGAACTGCTAGGTTGGCAGGAGCTGGGACCAAGCAACGGGAGCTCACCCCGTCACAGGGATTCGAACCGCCGACCTTTGATCAGCAAGCCCTAGGCTCAGTGGTTTAACCACAGCGCCACCTGGGTCCCAGTCTACCATTATAATAATCCACAAAATTCACTGCATCTGAATGCACTGCGGACAAAGATGGAGCCAAGGGCAAATAGCACAGTCCAGGGTGGACAAGAACCATATTCCAAAAGCAGCAACCAAAGATCAGAGGCACTAGAGGCGGAAAGTGCAATTTAAGGTGCATGAATGTGTGTAAAAGTAGCCTATTGTACAATGACAAGATTTACATTTGTTTTCCCTTTTCCCCTGCCCACCCCTGCAAGGTTGCCCAGAATGTAACATGGCCCTGGGCCTGAAAAAGGTTCCCCATCTCTGATTTGAACTGACCACCCCATATCCCTTTTTCATATACAACCCTTACACCCCACATTTGCACCTCTTTTCTAGGGAGGAGCAATACATAGGGAGGTGTGTGTGTGTGTGTGTGTGTGTTACACACATTAGGTCAAGCACCTGTGTGCAAAGTAGCCACCGTTGTGAGAAAAGGGAGGTGAAGTGGAAGCATAATGGACGCTGATGCTGGCACAGTCTTCTTTGCCTGTGCAGGACGCTGCTATTGATCACAGGGGATTTTCCGTTGCTCTCATGAAAAAAGATACTGAGCAGGGAGCAAAAGTCCATTATTGACAAAAGAAAAAGCCTGCCAGAAACCCTGGGTGGCAAGGATGTAGCTAAGATCAGTACAAGGGAAAGTTTCTGCAATCCATCAAGAGGAGGATGTGTGCAGGTGACCTGCCCATCACCTCTCACCATTGTACTTTGCAGAAGGCAGCCTGTATTGGAAGCACCCCTGTGGGCTATGAAAGCACTCAGAGACACCTGTGAGTTTGCCCTTTACTGCCGCAAGCCCAAGCTGTTAAATATCATGCTCTTTGGGCTGTGATTTACTCTGCGGATGGCCTCCTCCCTTCTTCCCGCAGCCTCTCCCCGTCCCATCATAAGGGACCAATTCTGGACATACGGCAAGAGGCAGCAGTGGCAGGGAGGAAGGATTGGGCCAATGAACATAGACTTGCAGAAGTAGAAAGGCAGCATTCAAGAGCTCAGGAACAAATTGAAATAACAGGGTTGTCTAGGGAGTGAGGGTGGGTTTTTGTGTGTGAATAATTTCACAACCTGCAAAAGGTAACTTTTTGTCGAAGCTAAAATAAACTGTTGCCGTGGCATAGCAGAGTGTGTTTGCCCTGGTTGCCTTGGCAATGGGGAGACATTTCCTTCCCCTGACACCAGTTTAGGAAGGGGACAATGGAGTTTTGTTTGCCCTCAAATGATACCACTGAAAGTATCTGATTATTTTCACGTGGCCATCAAGTTCACACACCCCCCTCACAGATTGCCCAAATTGCACTGACCCCATCCTCCTAAACCTATGCCCATCCCAAATAATCCAAAATGGCCGTGATCGGTGTGTGTGTGTGTGTGTGTGTGTGCATTTCTCCCCTTCATTCCGCTCCTTCCATCTGTCTACCACAGAGGACTGGAACCTAGGAGACAGGGGTTCAAATCCCCACTCAGCCATGAAGCTCTATGGTAACCTCCAACCAGTCACCATCTCTTGGGTGGTGGAAAATAAATTTATAAATGAATACTTTTAAAAAAAAAGGTAGGAAGGCTGTCCAGTGCTGATCTGATCTAATAGGCACCATTAAGTCAAGGAGTTGGTGCAAAATTGGTGTTCCAGCATTCTGAGTCTGGAAATGAAGGCTTTAAGTACCCTATCCAGAATATGGCTGAAAGCATCCACATTGCTCACAGATTTGGTCTGCTCATGAGGAGTGGCTTGCTCATGAGTATTCATTCACTCTTGGGGAGTTCTTGTTTTGCAGGTGGGCACTTCAGTGTCTGGTGGCCAACTAAGCCTATACCTTTAGGCACACTTTAGAGCTCAGTGACTGCTCAGTTTCTGCCTCTGATTCCAAGAGGAGTCTACATGGGTTGTCAGGGGAAGGTTAGATTACTGTTTTCACCTGAGGGCCCCAGCTCTGTCTCAATGCCCCTTAACACAGGCTGCTCCTCTACAATATTTTGCTATGGGAGTTCTAGGTCATCTTCCATGTATGTTTGTGTATGTGGGGGGAATAAAGTTGCTTTGTACTTGATCTATGGATGTAATTCCATTGTTGATGTCATGCTGTGTTCTCTCTGTACATACATGTGTGTGCTTGTGTGTAATATTAGTGGTACAGACACATTTGCAAATAAATAAATAAGCTAAAATCATAAACAGAAACCCTTCAGACTGTAACATTTTGTTGCTCTGGCTGTGTTGGAGAAAAAATAATTTAATAAAACTGTATTTTGATGATTCCATTTTCTTTTAAGCCTATGGCCTAGTTAAACTGAAAAGGCCCGTGCCTGCCTAGCTTTTATGGTATAGAACTAGCTGTTTTTAGGTACTGTATGTAGCAATGACCGTTCCCCATATAAAAGGGGTGCACATTTTGCACGGTCGCGCACAGCCCCCTGGGATTCCCAGGACAGCAATCAGCAGTTCGGAGGCTGGCACCACCTTCCTGGGCTGGATACCTGTGGTCTCCGCCCACACAGCCAGCCGTCCAATACAGCTGGGGGAGGTGTTGCCGGGGGGATTGGCCAGGTAGGAGGAGGTAACCATACAGTGCACACAGCAGAAGGAGAGACATACCTGGGAAGCAGCCGACGGCTCCAGAGCAAATGTCCATTCCAGAACATTAAAAAGAATAAACTGTTAGAAACTATGGTGGCCATTGTATGCATGAAAAGGGAATCAACTAGGCATGGCAATTGTGATTAATCTTGAATGGTTTTGTATATAGATGAAAGAGGACATTTAATGAATAGGAAAATTAGTCAACATCTTAATAAACTAAAAATTGTTCTATGTAATCACATGATATTATGATGAGGGCTGATCTGAAGAGCCCAAATACTTTTGATTGGTTCAGGATGATGACATTGGATTGCAACTACTAAGATTGCTGTGATCCTTTGATTGATGAATGAAATGACATGTGTGATCTGAAAGTATGTAAAAAAACATTGCTTTGGATGTGGTTCCTTGCAGCCTCCTCCTTATTTTAGAGGCTGTCCCTACGAACATCTGTATTTCAAAAAAGGCCTATCTTTTCACTTGGAGCCTGTATCCTTTTATTTTGGGTTTCTGTGTGGGAAACCTCCAGTCTAGGAACCTCTTTTTTAATTTCTCTAACAGCTGATTCCCAGCAGATGGAATCATCTTCTTCTGCGCACCCAGGAAGGCAGGATGTAGGAAGAAGTGGAAAGAGCTTGTGTGCATGGCACCATTATGAGAGTATCAGTGTATAAATCACAGTATATAAATCACAGGTGGGCCCTTGTATTGATCCAATAGAGCTCTTCCTGTTTTCTTGGGGGTGAAAGCAGAGCAAATGATAATGTTGCACTTAGGCCAGCATGTCATAGTGTTAGTATGAGATTATGTGATTATGACAGTGGTGACTGCTCAGTTCAAAAGACAGAAGATAAATGAAATTTTCAAGAGGAATGTCAACAAAATATTCTGTAAATTGAAGACTTTTTTACAATGTGAAGAAATTGAACATAGGTGAATTGTTCTGGCTATGCCCTGTCCAAGACTCAGTTGATCTTGCCTCTGATCAAAGGCCACTTCATACAGGATAGATCCTCCTGTGGTTAGATTTGTCAATTTTTTCTAGACCCTCTATTGACATCTTAAAAAATGTGTCTAAAGATTCCTAATTCCCCCACAGCTCTCTGAAGTCGGTGTCAGAAGTGCATGCACCAAAATGATATCAGGAATGAAAAGTCATCTCTATTTGCTACAGCAAAAGTGCTGTTCTTGCATATGAAGGGTCAAAGCTCAATGGCAGGAGCTTCTGCTCTGCATGCTAACAATCCCACTTTCCATCTCTGGTATCTCCAAGTAGGGCTGGCAGGCACCATTGTCTGAAAGCTTGGAGATCCACTGCCAGTCAGTGTAGACAATACTAAGCAAAATGGACCAATGGTGCTTCTGTAACAGCAAAACTGGGCACCTTCATCTGCCCCAGGTACAATAAAACATGTCTTTTCCATATTGAGCTCTACAGCCACAGCCAGGCACTGTTTGACTACTTCCAATGGCACACTTCCTATTGTCTCTCTTAAACAGATGGATGCCAACAACAAAGAGCAATGGTCAGAAAGAGTTCTAGGTGTAAAGATTACCTAGTGGTCAGGCTGGTCATGGCCAAGAGATCTTTGCCTGTGTCTTAGACACAGAGTAGGCTCAAGACTCACAAGGACTCAGCTCCATGAATTTGGAAAGAAAAATTAAGTGTGTGTGTTCACACTTTGTATATTGACCATACAGGCCAATAGGAGTGTGCCTCAGCTTAACACCTCTGTTGGTATTATGGAAAGATCTGGGCCAATGTTTGATTTTCTTCCAGATCTCTCTCTGTTATTCAGCTATGAACACATTGTGCAATTAATCTTGAATGGGAACCAGAACATTTCACCACTGGGTGCATAGCCAGCTGTTTCTCTTTCTTTTTGGAGTAGATTGCCTTGTGCTAGGGTAATTGGATGCAACACAGGGGGAGAATTCTTATACTTATTGTGAGAACAGGGAAATTTGGCTTCTTCCAGTATGAGAAAACTCTTCCAGTATAAGAAAATAGGCCAATCCTATGTCTTCAGTGCCACCACGTAGATGCTCATTGTCATAAAACTTTCTTCTCACAGTTTTGTGTTTCAATATAGCGGCTCGGTGCTTTGCTCAGTACAGATCAAAAATATAATTTCACCCAAGAACCAGGACTATGATTGACATGCCCATTTTTGGAAGAGTTGTCTTAACAAACCTGATCTCCTCCATAAGCAAATTGCCAATGGTTAAATTTTGATGAAAAACACTAGCATCTCTTTTGAAATCTATATTGTTTGTCTATGCCATATTTTGGCTTTTCTTGGAGGAACTGATGTCTCTAGTGTTTTCTGATATCAAGATGAGTGTTTCTGAATCCTAACCTAGTACTTTTTTTTTTCTTTTGGAGCCAGCACAGCGTATATCCACAACTGCAGACCTAGCTAGAGAAGTTAGGAGTGTTTTTATCTTTTCATTTCTTATCTACAATTGTATGTGTTCTTTGATGTCTTTCATCTCTCAGCATGTTTGCCGATAGAGAAACACAACACCCTTTCTTGTTTTAAAAGCTGTAGACTGGTACATAGTGTGAGCACAAAAGCCAACACCATGTCTAACCACTCTGTGGGCTGCTAAATTCAGGACTCGGAGGCATGCCCAGATGAATTCTGATCCTTTTATTGCTTTATTCTTTTTGTAGACTACTTTGGAGGGATATATATATATATACCAGTATATGCCATATTTTTCTGTGTATAAGACTAGGTTTCCCCCCCTACAAAATAATGTCCAAAATTAGGGGGCGTCTTATACACGGATAGTGTCTCCCCCTGTTTTCTTGAATCTGAGTCCTCCAAAATAGGCGGTGTCTTATACATGGGGGCATCTTATAGACGAAAAAATATGGTAATTTTATGAAAGAAAGAAAGAAAGAAAGAAAGAAAGAAAGTTTGGAACTAAGGAACTGGGAGCTTCTGGCTGTGCCCAACCAAATTACTATTCTGGCAGCAAACTTTCAGTACCCTGGACAGCTCCATGTGGACCTGGATGGAAGATCAGGCCAGATACCAGACTCAATCACAAGCAGAGAGCTCAGACTATTGCTCCAGCTCTAGCCTGAAGGCAGCTAGAAGTTTAAGTACTCCTACAGCAAGAGGCACATGTGTAAATTCACTGCCCTGGATGGAGCCTGGTTAGGCGATAAAGAGAGCATGCTTTAAAAACAACAACAACAAAACCAGATTACACCCCTCTGTACCTTCTATGATTGCTGGTGCAGTGGTGGAGGGGAGGAGTCCTCTACTGCTGCTGGGAACAATAGAATCATAGAATTGTAGAGTTGGAAGGGACCATGAGGATCATCTAGCCCAGAACCTTTGGCATTATCAACACCAGAGTTAGAGGCAAAACTACCTACTTAGGAGAAGAGAACGGGGAGCTCACTATTCACTGGGGCTTCTCCTCAGTAGAAGACTCTAGTATCTGCCTTTCTAAGTATGAGCCAAAGCAGTAAAAAAAAGCAAAATAAAAGCTGTTCATCCCAACTTTAAGGAAGGGTAGGAGCATCAGAATTCAAGGGAAATTGGTCAAGCCTGCATACATGTTCTGAGCAGTGCCTGAACTCTATAATCTTTCTGTCCGTTTTCTCCTAAATATGTGCAAACTAAATCCCTCGGCAGTGTTTTGAACTAGCTGTCCTCTTTAAATGAAGCCAGGGAAAGATGTGATATTTCTGATGTTGCGGTCATTATTACTGTGCATTCCTTTAAATATTTACAAATCCATTTATCATGGAGTTTAAGGACTCAGCTTTTATAATGATCCAATAAATATAAACTAAAAAATATATAAAGAACCCCACTGCCAGAATCCCAAGGGCAGAAATAACATTACAATGCTAATACGGTCTGTTGGAGGCTGCAGTAATCCAGATTACCATACATAACCGTCTCCCAGAAACTAATTTGACTTTTATTGTGCTGCTAAATGAAATTATTACATGAGCTATAGATTATTGAGCCCTGTGGCAACATGGGATGGCAAAGCACTGGGATGGTATTTTCCCCTCCCTTTTTTGGTGGGTGGGGAGAGGAAATAAACTTCCTTCATATTGGCGCCTAGGTTTACGGAACAGTATGCAGTTTAGGGGTGAATAACAGGTGCTCTATCACTTAGCCTTAACACAGCAAGTAAATAATTATTACTAGGCCAGGCAGCAAAGAATCACTTTGCTGGGGGGGGGGGAAATGCAGTATGCAAAACATTGTGCTCATTACTAGCATCTTTCTGTCAGAGCCAGGGACTGCGACACTTAGTGACAAAACAACTCAGAGCAATTCAACAGTGGCAGCCACAAAAGATCTCTTGCAGTTATATAATCCTCAACTGGCTGAAACCCTGAAAAGACCAATAAAAGACTTGCTGGAGATATAAGCTGTGCTATGCTTTCTGGATGGTTTTTGGCTTGTTACTCACTGGTAGCTTTCCCCATAAATTATTCCCTGGCTCATGCATGCAACAGGTCCCATATTTTATCCCTGGCATCTCCTGGAGAGTTGCTGCCAGTATGTGTAGTGAACAGCTTGATTGAGTAGGGCACCTCCATAGCAGGCAGTGGAATCTGGTCCAGTAGGACAAATGGGGTGCTGCCCCACCAACTATAGTTTGCCCTCAGCCAGTTCCCAGCTGCCTGCCTTCTTACTTACATTCAGTCCAGGAGATGCAACTGGCTAACAGCTTCCTCATTCTTATGCTCAGTGTTGGCCCTTGTAGAACTCAGCAAGGAGGAGGATGGCAACAAGACTAGAATTATTTGGCTCTGGTTTCACTTACTGTTGGGATAACCACCTCCCCCAACTGCTGTTCACTGCCCCCATGTATTCACTCAGGTGGGGAATTAGCCATGCCCACTTCTTTGCCTGCTGCCCACTCTCAGGGGTGGGGGAGCTATGGTGAAAACTGACCCCACCAAAAAGATAAATACTGTTAGTAAGTCTAACTGCAGAAATCATCCTGGCAGTCATTCTGCAGCTCATATTGTTGGCATTCTCAGCATGAGTCTGGCGAGTTACGATTTTTGTCCAATGGTACACTTCACTTCTTGCAACAATACAGAATGGCAGGCTAAGGGCTTTACTATGCACAGCCACTGCTGGAGATCTTGTCTGACTGGCTAAAGACCACCAAACTTGGATTGCATGCTGTGAGGCTTGGTGCCAGGTCTTTATAGCCTGCAGGTGAGTATTTTATCTAAGTAGTTAATGTTTTCGGGCTGGTTTATATTTCAAGTTTTTTGCAGTTTGATTCTCCCAGAGTGGATTTCTTAAGGTGTTCAGGAGGAAGGAAGGAAATAAAAGGCTGAAATGGTGAAAAAAGCAGGAGGGAAAGTAAGGAAGACTGCACTAAGGAGGTATATTCGGCCAGTTCTACCTTCTTGAGCCAGAACTGAAGCTTAAAATGGGAATTACTGGCTTCTCCTAATTTACCATTAGACCTCAATGAGAAATTGCATTGAATGGAAGAAGCCCTAGCACCACTATACTGCTAAGGTAAAGGTAAAGAGACCCCTGACCATTAGGTCCAGTCGTGACCGGCTCTGGGGTTGCGCGCTCATCTCGCATTATTGGCCGAGGGAGCCGGCGTATAGCTTCCAGGTCATGTGGCCAGCATGACAAAGCCGCTTCTGGCAAACCAGAGCAGCACACGGAAATGACGTTTACCTTCCCGCTATAGTGGTTCCTATTTATCTACTTGCATTTTGATGTGCTTTCGAACTGCTAGGTTGGCAGGAGCTGGGACCAAGCAACAGGAGCTCACCCCGTCACAGGGATTCGAACCGCCGACCTTCCGATCAGCAAGCCCTAGGATCTGTGGTTTAGCCCACAGCGCCACCTGGGTCCATACTATACTGCTACCAGCACTATAAACACTACCACATCTACTAAGAGCTAATGATTGGGGGAGGGTTGCGGTTTGTTTAATAGTGGGTGGGGATCTGCCTTATTCACACTTCCAAAACAATAAGCAAACCAAAATGCAGCTCTCTCTTTCCACACTGGCACTTCTCTGGATTTCACAGTGTAGTCACCAGACAACATGTACAGAATATAACAGGAAATTGGGTGTAACTGTGCATATGCTAGTGAAAACAACATACAGTACAGCAATGAATTTTTTTTGGGGGGGAGCACTAAAATGTTTTAAAATTGTTTATATAGTTGTTTAAAATGTTTATGTTTTGTTTTTTCTTTAATGCAATGATTTTGTTTTTGTGAAAATTAATAAAACTATTATATATAAAAAATGTTGCTGAATTTTCATGTTGCAGACTTTTTCTCTCTTTTTAGTGATCCAGAAAAGTGACAAACTGGACATATGACTGGAACAATCAGAAATTGAATCTGACAGATTCATCCATTCCTACTTGCAGCTCAATCTTTTCATGCTTACTCAGAAGCAAGCACCTTAAGACGAATTCAATAGAGTGGAAATTCCTAATCAACACACAAATTTCAACATGCTGGGGCTGGGGCTGGGGCTGGGGCTGGGGCTGGGGCTGGGGCTGGGGCTGGGGCTAGGTGGCCCCTCTGTCCTCAAAGTGCCCACTTCCTTGCAAATGCAGCAGCTGTCCATTTGCTTATCTCTCCCTCTGTGAACAATCATAAGACCACAAGAAGGGCACTGTTGTATCAGACCAAACACCCATCCTTTTCCCAACCAGATGCTTGTGGAAAGCCCAAAAGCAGGATCTCACTGAATCAGTTCTCTCCCCAACAACGGAATACCAAGCAGCTGGTATTCAGAGGCATGGTGTCTCTAACAGTGGAGGCAAACATTGTGGCAATGGCAGAAGCCATTTGGTGCACATCACCTCTGAGAGAGAGAGAGAGAGAGCAAGTTGAGTGGAGGTTATTGTTTTTTCCTCCTAGCTCCTTTTACAGCTCACTTACTTGGAATGGGCAAGCAAACAAGTAGCAAGCATAAGTGGGCTTTGGGGATTATCAGTACCCCCTCCCCTTGGGACATGGGCTTTGGCAGGTGCCCCACAACAACAACTCAGGAAGATAGCCTTGGACTACGAAGATAGCCAAGTTTGCACAGTTGAAACCACTCCTTCAGGCACCTTGGTCTCAAACTGAAAATCATGAAATAAACGTTGATCCTCAAGTTGCCTCCTCCATCTTCATATGCACAATCTCTCAGGCCAGCTCTGAGCTTCTCTGCCATTTTCAATCTTCCACATAACCCGAACAAGTCCCTGAGCCAAATGAATCTTTAATGTCAAGAGCCAGGTGCATCTTCTTGTGGAGCATCTGAGCTTGTCTCTGACCCTCCCTGAAACCCAGCGCTGGAAATCATACAGAAGGGAACAAGTCTGGTTTGGATTCTGCCAGCATTCATGTGAAACAAATGCATCACTTTATAACCACAACAGCAATGTACTTTTCAAAATAGCCCCGGGCAAGATTTTCAAGAAAAATTAAACCCACTGCTCCACAAAGCTGCAGTTGACAGCGAGCTTTTTGATTCTGTGTCTGTACAACAGCTCTTTATGCTGCGCAGAGGAGGAAGATGTGAAACACTATGAAAGACCCCACATCTGTCTCCTTCCTGGGCACATCACACATGCTTGCCCACACACTGGTGATGCATCACTTGGGGCTGCTTTTGATTGACACTGCACAGTAACCCATTGGGGATGCTTCCCTTGAATAAGCGGTAGGGTTATATTGCACAGAAGTAAAAGAGGTCCCCGTTGCATGAGTCAACAGCTCACTTCTGTGTGATGTTGCAGCGGGAGATGCACGCTTTGAACTTCCTTTGACAAAAGAAAGTGACCACTTCATTCTGTAACATGTATGACAGGTGAGAGAGAGAGAGAGAGAGAGAGAGAGAGAGAGAGAGAGAGAGAGCTGGTAGAAATTCTGCACTCAGTTCCCAGAAAGAATGTTAGAAGTGGAAACAGCAAGAAACTCCGACAGCAGAAGAATGGCAGAACAAGATGATCGAACATACAGAGCTGGCAAGACTGTCCAGGAAAATCCGAGACCAGCGAGACCAACAGTTTGAAAAAGACTGGAGTAAATTTATTATTCATTTGAAAGAACATTGTAAACATTTAACAATACTAACAGGACTGGCTTAAAGGTTTGTCAGTTAAAATTAGAAACTTGTTTACAATGATAAGGAATCTTAAAGCAAAAGGAAATGTAGATGTGGGGAATGAGAAATGCGGATGAAATTATAATTGGAAGTTAGAAAGTCAGTTGGGAGGGATGGGGGGGCAAGACGTTGACTTGAGAGAGTCAGAATATAGGTAATTTAAAGATATGTAAAATCACATGGTGCTTTTTGAAAACGAAAATGCCAATAACTATTATAATTTTTAAAAAAACCCAGAAAGAATGTTAGAGGCTTGGACATGTGTTTCAGCACACATGTGACGAGAGAGGAAGTGTTTTTTTTAAAAAAGAAAGAAAAGAATCAAGATTAAAGCAAGCTACGAGAATGGTTCTTTTGTGAATCATTGGAATATTAATGTATCCAATGTCATGATATGGGTTTATAATTTAGAAATATTCTAATAGTATTAAGAAGTTGGTGATTTAGGGATTTACCCTAAATACATGGGATCTAGGCAGTTCCATAGGCCTAGAGACTGTTGCCCAAGTTTGACTTAGAAACTATGGAGAATAAAGTTGTTTTCAGCTATTCTGCAGTCCTCTGTCTGTGGACCAGTCTGTAAATGCACTCTACATTCTCAAAGGTAAATTTGCTTGCGAGAGAGTGGCAAGCTCTTCTTATTTGGTTTTCTTACCTTCTCAGAAAATGCCCATGAAGCTCTGAGAATTTTCCTACAGTCCTTGGGCAAACTGGGTATACTATGAGTTGAGCTGGGGAAGCTCATCCACTACAAATTATAACCCAAATAAAATAGTGAGATAGTTTCTACAGTTCAGGGGTTGGCATCCTTTCTGGGGTCAGTGGACACATCAAGAATTTTGAGAAAGTGTCACAACATGGACCACAAAATGGCTGTCATGGAATGGTGATGACTTCTTTTTTCTTAAATTTCTATCCACCCTCACTCCCAATGGAGCCCAGGGCAAGAAACAGCAAAATAGCAAAAAAATACAACTGAAAATGAAATAAATATATATTTTAAACAATTAAAAAACACTAAGAACATTTTAAAGCATTTAAAAGCATCAAAAAACATGGAAAAGTCATATATCCACACAGTTAATAATTCCATGCATGCAGAAAATAATATTAAATTAAATTAAATTAAGAAATGAGTTTTTTTTCAAGCAGGTTGCGGAGAGCAGTATTGAGTTGTTACAGGCAAAAGGCCTTCAACACTTCTGCACTGAAAATAGAAGGATGCCAAGGTTGCTTTTCATTTTATTTCTTTTATTAAACAACAACAACACTGAGATTTTGTTACACACAATTGTGTGTAGAATTTCGTTTCCCACTGAATGACTAAAAGCCTTCAAAGTTCAATTTGTGTAAAAGTGCAACAGAAGGCACTGGAGTAAAGTTCTTATTCAAGGCATGAATGCCCCTTTAACCCAATATTTCTATCAAATGTATAGACTCTTCTGATGAATACATGCTGGGCACTCTGAGGTCCAACTGGGTTAAGGGTTGGCTCATCGATTGATCTCTGCATAAGAAAGAATAAACAGAGACATTGGAAAGTGGTGGAAATATCATGAACGAGACCTTGCCAAGTGCACAACTGCTGTTGTTGTCATCCTATACCCTCTGTACATCCTCCAGATCCTGCTGGACTACAACTCTCATTATCCCTGACCATTGCCCATGGTTGCTAAGAATGTTGCGGTCCAAGAACAGGAAGGCACAGGTCTCCAAGCCTGCTATATAATATCACCCATTATAGAGGATAAAGGTAAAGGGACCCCTGACTGTTAAGTCCAGTCGTGGACGACTCTGGGGTTGTGGCGCTCATCTCGCTTTACTGGCCAAGGGAGCCGACGTTTGTCCGTACACAGTTTTTCCGGGTCATGTGGCCAACATGACACAGCCGCTTCTGGCAAAACCAGAGCAGCGCACGGAAACGCCATTTACCTTCCCGTCAGAGCGGTACCTACTTATCTACTTGCACTTTGACGTGCTTTCGAACTGCTAGGTTGGCAGGAGCAGGAACCGAGCAACAGGAGCTCACCCCGTCACGGGGATTTGAACTGCCGACCTTCTGATCAGCAAGCGCTAGGCTCTGTGGTTTAGACCACAGCGCCACCCGCTTCCCTATTATAGAGGATAACACCAAATTATTAAAGAAAGCGTATAATATCTTATTAGAATGGGAAACTAAAGATGAAGAAGTAAAATTGGAAGGGCCGGCCCTACGGCCAGGCTGGGTGGTGCAGGGCACCATGGCGCCGGCCCGCCAGGAGGGGCGCCGCAAGCTGCGCCCACCTGCTGGCCGCCCGGTCCGCCACGCAGCTGTGCCTGCCCACCCGCCCGGCGCGCTGAGAAACGGGGCGGGAGGGCACCGGAGGGATCCAGCGCACCACGGCGCCAGGGGCGCTTAAGACGGCCCTGCAAATTGGTAAGGAGAAAATGGGCACAAATTTAGGACACAACATACAATGTGAAGACTGGGAATTTTTTTGGAAAGTGGATTTAAAATTCACAGACTGCATATCGTTGAAAGAAAATTACATGAAAATGATGTACAGATGGTATATTACACCATTAAAAATGGCAAAAATATATAGAACACGATCAAAAAATTGTTGGAAATGTAAAGAAAAGGAAGGCACATTTTATCATATGTGGTGGGAATGTAAAATTGTTAATTTTTTTTAAAAAAAACTTTTGGGAAATGATATCTTCTTCTTCTTTGGTGATCACTCGTTCTTCTTCTTTGGTGATCCCACTCGTAGCCGAGTAAGATTGTCTTACATAAACATGATTTTAACAATGGGTCAGTAAGTGACTGTGGAGGCCAATTCTGGATCCACACGTCGTTCCACAGTGGAGACATTGGTTTCCAGGTGGGAGTTGATCACGGTGTGGATTTGCCAAGCATGCCTTCCACTTAGCATGTTTCTCCCTTGCGTCCTGAGATCAAGTGTCTTCAAAGCCCATGACACCTTTGGTAAAGGCTGTTCTCCAACTGGAGCGCTCGCAGGCCAGTGTTTCCCATTTGTCAGTGCTATACTACATTTTTAAAGATTTGCCTTGAGACAGTCTTTAAACCTCTTTTGTTGACCACCAGCATCACGCTTTCCATTGTTAAGTTCAGAATAGAGTAGTTGCTTTGGAAGACGATCATTAGGCATCCACACAATATGAAAATGAATGGAAAAAAAATGTTTAAAATAACATTTGTAAAAACAAAACAAAAACAGAAGCCTTTTTGTTAGGCATTTCAAGTCAAGAACTGCCCAAAGAAAAATAGAAAATATTTATGCATGCTACAACAGCGGCAAGAATCTTATTAGCTCAAGACTGGAAGAAAGAAGAAGTACCTACGAAAGAACAATAGCAAGAAAAATTGATGAACTATGCAGAATTAGCAAGGTTAACAGATAAATTGCATGAAAAGAACGATAGAGAATTTAAAAATGAATGGGAATCTTACAATTTATTTACAAAATCATCATAAAGAATTGGACTCATGGGCAGGTTTTGAATAAACACCCACAATTTTGTTTAATTAAAACATGGAGGAAGATAATGTAATGGCATTTTATGTATATTAACACACAGAAGACAACAATTTTTGTAACAAACCAGAAAGGGAAGATAAGGGAAGTCACCGGGGGCGGGTGTGTGTGTGAAAAATGTAAAATTGGACAATTGTTATTTGTAATTAGTTATACAAGAGGAAATTTAATAAAATGTTTATAAAAAAATAAAATCCCATTCTGAGGATGGATCCTTAGGTAACCAGCGTCATCTATGCACAAGTAGCAACAGGGACTGTGAAATCCTGCAGATATACTGCAAACCATTGTAGACAATGCTGGAATAGGTGGGTCAAATGTTCTGACTCAGAATAAGGAAGCCTCCTATAGTGGCCTTTTAAAAAATAATTTGGCAATTTTATCTGCTTAGTTGCATCTGTATGTGTTTGTAATTTGTGCACAGATTGAGATGGCTGATGGAAATAAGTATCTATCAGGAGATGAAAAAGCAAATCATCACATATCCAACTGTTCTAGTGCTGCAGGATGGGTAAAAAGGGTTTCCTTCCTTCCACTGGGTGCTTGAACTGAACCACTGACAGTGCAAGGCTAAAAAGACACAAACAAGCCCTTGTGTGCACTTAATGTGGGAGTCAGTTCCATTGAACCTTGTGGGGCTTGCTTCCCAATAAACATTTATTGGGTCAGGCTGTATAGATTAGGCAAGTCAGCACTAATTTTCGCTAGCGTGCAATGACAATGCTCTCCCTCCCCTCCTTTTAATATTACATTGCTTCTCAGTTTAATGCCTAATTACTTGGTGGGCTATTTTCTTCTGGGAGTACAAATATTGCCTCTTCTTCTCTCCCCCCCCCCCAGAACCTGAGAAGCATTCATTATTGTTTTATGAAGGCATATTTATAAAGTTTTATAAAAGGTGTCCTATCTCAGCTGCTGCCTGTTGCCATATTTTGTCACTTGTTAAGGACATCTGTTTGGGCAGGAAGTGAAATATTAAGAACAGAAAGCTGCCTTATGGGGCCAGGCAGACCCCCTGGTCTATCTAGCTTGGCATTGTCTATCCTGATTGGAAATTGGATCTCCATGTTTGCAGACTTGTTA
Organism: Zootoca vivipara; assembly: GCF_963506605.1. Lineage (NCBI taxonomy): Eukaryota > Metazoa > Chordata > Lepidosauria > Squamata > Lacertidae > Zootoca > Zootoca vivipara. The sequence goes on along the minus strand of NC_083290.1, from coordinate 37,059,767 downwards.
GCCCTACACGAAGATACTGACAATGGCAGTTAGGACCTTCTGCATGGAGAGCAAATCCTCTACTATTGATGTGTGAATCTGTCAGTTTCAGTTTCTCCCTTTTCCCAGTCTTTAGTTCTCTACATTTTTACTGTAGTTTTATATTTTTAAGTCTTCAAGATAATTCACAAGCGATTTAATGCCAATACACTCATTTGCATGCAGTTCTTCCTAATCTGCACATATCTGCAAATCAATTTCCCTTAATAAAATGCATTTTTATGCACACAACATATGCATTTTAATCCACAGTTTGCTCTAGTGTATACATTTTGCAGTGCTTTTTTCTATAAAAAAAAAGTTTAGGGGTACTCTCATTTTCCTACTCATATTGAAATACTGCCCCTTAATGAGGCCAAACTTACATTCACAAAATATTTAGGGGTATGCATCCCCCTGCATCCCCCCAGAAAATAAACACTGCATTTTTGTATACATACCGGTAATTTAGTCAGAGAACTGCATTGCAAAATTCAGAGAAATGTGGATTTCGATGGATGACTCTCATATTGTTTTGGAAAATGTAAAATAGCTAGCTTCACTTTTAAAAGTGATCTGAATAAAATTTCTCCCCCATCCCTAGCTCTCCTAGTTTTTTTTTTTAAATTGCCCCCCAAACCCACTTGAAGTGTTTGGAGGTCCTGGGTTTCTGACAGTTTTCGAAAATTCTGGAAATAGGTCAGCTTGAATTAGGATAACAACACTTTTTTTTTGCTGTTCTCTGGCTCCTTTAATCCAGGGAATACAGGCAATTAAGCTCTTTATATCCCTACGAGGCTGGCGGGGAAGTACTATCAAAATCCGAATTACAGAGAAAGTCTGTGAGCTAGGGGAAGTGAGAGAGCTGTCTGAGATTTCATATGGTGACTTCAACGAGCAATAGAATTTTGGAATATTTAAACTGACTACTGAAGGTAGTCTTGTAGTTACTAAACACAATGGCCTCAGGAGAAGGGAAAAACATACAGAAAGAAATACATTTCAAGGCCTGCCAATTTGTTTTCAGCCAAGATATGCAATTTTAATGTTGGCGTGCATCATTACTGCAGGAAGAGTTGTTACCGTCATTATCTTTATGAATAGAGAGAAGGAAGAGTCTCTCTCTCTCTCTCTCTCTCTCTCTCTCTCTCTCTCACACACACACACACACACACACACACACACTACTAGAACTTGAGGCCACCTAAAAAAACGTAGACCAGCAGTAGGTTCAGGACAGACCAAATATGTGAAATTCATCATACCGACACATTATTAACTTCGAAAACTTACTGAGCATGGCATGGCTCCAGTAGCTGGCTCCTCCTCCTCCTCCTCCTCCTCCTCCTGCTGCTGCTGCTGCTGCTGTGGAGAGAAAGGAGGGTGGAAGCAGCCTCTCGTTGGTGGCAGCACCATGAGGAGACAGAGCAGGAAGTGCCAGCCCATACCTGCCAAGTTGCTGTCCGAGAAATAAGGGACCGAGCCAGAAGTAGCAGACCAGAAGTAGCGCTGCCGCCATTTTGGAACTGGGCGGAGCATGCTCAGGAGTGACTTTTGATGCTGCTTTGCCCAGTTCCAAAATGGCCGCCGTGCCAGAAGTCGCACTGCAGCCATTTTGGAACTGGGCAGAGCAGCATCAAAAGTTGCTTCTGAGCATGCTCCGCCCAGTTCCAAAATGGCCGTCGCACCAGAATAAACCGGGAAAAAACAAAGAACAGCTGGAAAAACGGGGATTTCCCGGAGAATATGAGAGACTTGGCAGCTATGTGCCAGCCATTGAAGCCATGCAGCCATTGTTCAGCTCTGCCCCTGGCTCCTCCTGACATCACATGTGTGATGTTTCCCCCCCCCCATCATCTTCACAAGCTGGTGCCTCTGATTACACGCCTTACCTCTCAGTAAACAGCAGGGATGCAGGCCATAGGAGGTAAGATGAGCAGCCCTGCCCCAAGGACCACTGCTGATGGGCGTCTGAAAAGAGCTGGGCTTTTCTGTGAAAGCACAAATAACTGTGTAGTGCCCACAAGTGCAATACGGCTTCCCCCTTCTTCTCTCCCCTCTTGATCTAGGACAGTATTCTTCAACCTTGGAAACCCAGGCTTTTTTGGACTACAACTCTCATCATCCACAGCCAATTTAGACAAGGATCAAGGATGATGAAAGTCAAGGGTGCCAACTTGAATAAAATATTGGGGGAAGGGTGGGTATGCCCCATCCCACATAACTGATCCCGTGACACAGTGCACACACACCATTTGAACGGCAATGTCCATCAACTTGGGTGGCCTCAAATATTTTATTGTGGTGGCCTCAAATATTTTATTGTGGGGTTGAAGACCCTTCGGCCCCTAGGAGTTGGCTCCTACAATTAAAGCAACACCTGGGGACCTTAGGCCTAGGAAACTTTGCTGCAGGCTTAGGGTATATAATAGCAAAATTCTGTTTAGGGAAGCTTTTAATGTTTGATGGATTTCTGTATTTTAATATTTTGTTGGAAGCCACCCAGAGTGGCTGGGGGAAGCCACCCAGAGTGGCTGGGGGAACCCAGCCAGATGGGTGGGGTATAATTATTATTATTATTATTATTATTATTATTATTATTATTATTACTGCAGATGTAGTCCTTAGAGTCCTGCCAGGGAGCTGAATATTAATTACCCAGTTAAAAAATCTGTTGCATTGCCAACATTCAGGATGGCAGGATAATACATCACTAAAAAAGAGGAACTACATTGCTGGGGGATGGGGGGGACAAAGGGGGGCATCAATTTCCATTTGCATGTGTTGAATTATAGGCATTGGCATATTAAAAAAAAATTCAAATTGAAATATGGTGGGAAAGACCAGCCAACCTGTGTGCCTGTTCAGCCTGCTGTCTAGGAGCAAACTGTTCCTGGGCATTTGCCAGGCCTCCCCTGCTCTCCCTTCTTATGGTTCTTTATGTATTTAAACTGGCCTTTAAACTAAACTGAACTAAACATGCACATGGCTACCCAACTGACACTTGCCGGAATAGTCAAGGTTTAACAGAAAGCACATGTATCACGAGCAACTTCAAGTCATTTCCTGTGAAAACACAGCTGACCCATGGAGGGCTGTAGCTCATAATTGTTGCAGTCAGGGGTGCCAACTTGAATAAAATATTTTGGGGGCCCAGGTAAGCCCCACCCCATATAATTGATCACAAGATACACGGGCACGCACACCATTCAAATGGGAATGTCCATCAACTTTTGGGGACCCAGCCCCCTCAAATATTTTATTGTGAGTGCCGAAGCTCCCACGGCCCCTAGGAGTTGTCTCCTATGGTTGCAGTCTATCAAGGAGGCAACTGCACTTTAAGAGTGGCGAATAGAGATATCAATTAATTCCAGTGTTGACATGACTGCAGCGATTGCCCACAGAGCCCTTTTAATAGCGACAGTCCAAGCAAGGGCATCCATCATTTTGATTTTTATCATTCAACAGGGGAACAGAAACATACATTTGAGGGTAGTTGTGATACCAAAATATATGCAGCCATTATTGCTGGAGGTGAAATGACATTTCTCAATGGCTGAACATGGCTTAGGTTGTGAAAGCACTAGCGTGTAGTACAATTAGGGCTTTTCCTTGGCAGACTCTTGCCATGATCAATGTGCTCAGGGAAGGCATGGAAATAAATCAGGAGTGTTGAAGTGATCCCCAGGGTGAGGTTTCTGGGGACTAGGAGAATTGAAGGACTGCTATTTGGGCAACAGTAAGAAACAGAGTCCTTCCGACATCATACCATTTTAATCTTGAAAGCCAGCACCATAACTCATTCCATAAATCCGTTATTAACTATCACCAGGGCAAATAAATTACACTCTCTCAGGCCATTATCCACAGATCGGCAGCATTGTGGCTGGCAATATACCTGGTGAGTGGGTGAGATGAACATGACAGGGATTCAGAGATAAGTTGAACGAATTCAGAAAAACATCCCCTTGTAATGAATGTGTATTCAACTGTTATTTTCTAACCCTATTTTCCATTACACTCCAGGCAGGGCTACTACTTGAATTCACATTGAAAGAAGAAGGTCAGAGTTTGCAAGCCACCTTGAATGTGTTTGGGCTTAAAAGAAGAAGTCGAAAATCCATCCGTATTCTTAGAAAACATTCATTCCTAGCTATTTGTTAACATCATTATCATGGCATTTGTTGTTGCTGTTACCATTGAAAGTTCATAAGGGAGACCATGTAGTGTATTTCTTCTCCTTAACTCTGTAATGATTGAATTTGAATTATGACATTTTATCTTTTGAATATAATAAGAATGCGAAGCAATTTCCCCCTTTCTTTTTTTGCCCCTTCTTAGTAAACAGAACTAACGCAGGCGAGCACTTATATGTAGAAATACAAATACGCATAATTAGATCAGAGTTGAATGCCGTTTCCCAAGGAGATTCATTGAAACTTCTCAGTCAGCTGGGGGAGGGGAGGGGAGAGAAAGTAACCTTGAGAATGAAGCAACACTTTCTTTTTCCAGCTGCTCCTTATCTGTTCGAGAATTTCAGTCAAGGAAAATGTCCGATGAAATGACCTCCCCAACTAAATCACCCATAATTTTAGAGTGCAAGTCTGGGTCCAGTTTTGATGCTGATGAATATTATTTTGATATTTTTGAAGTAAACAATTGGATTGGACTTCCATTGCTCCTCTTTTAGCCTACTGTACTGCATTCTTCATCCAACAGGAAAGCAGAAAGGGCTGTAGCTTGAGGTGGAGCCTCCCAGGTTCATTTCCCAGGCTCTCCAGATTGGGTGAGGAGTGACCCCTGTCAGAAAATTTAGGAAGCTGCTGTCTGCCAGTGTTAGCCATACTGAGCTAGTTGGAGCAGTGGTCTGCCTTGGTATGAGGCAACTTCAATGTTCCACTGTTAACTGACAATAGAGTTCCATTCAAAGCAAGTTGAAATTAATTATAATTTTCTGAAAAGAAAATTTGTTGGAGAATAATACAGTGAAATTCCTGTTTCAAATATTGCTACTCCCAATAGTGAGTAGCGTGGAGAATTGTAGGTGGCCTTATAATTTGAAACATAGTCATTTGCTGGCTTGGGGCCTACGAGAGCAAGACTCTCACTGTGTCGCATCCATGAATTTCCAGCAGGCATGTTTTAAAAGAAAATGAAGCAGTTTAGATAAACAAATAAAATGGGAAGATGTATCCTATTCAGTTGCTCAGTAAGAAGTAAACATGCTCCCACTTCCCAATGTTTTGGCCGATGAATGCAAAGACACTGACAAGTCATAGGTCATTTTGTGTTATAAAATAAACAACTATGGTAACTAATATCATTTAATAACTTTGGGAAAGGGCTGTAGACAGTAGAGTATCTGCTTTGCATGCAGAAGGTCCCAGTTTCCATGACTGGTATCTCCAGGTAGGGCTGGGAGAGACCCCTGCCTGAAACCCTGGAGAGATACTGCCAGTCAGTGAAAACAATACTGATTTACAGGAACCAATGGCGTGACTCAATATAAGACAGTGTCCTGTGTTCCTAACATTAAACATGCTAACAGTGAACTCTTATGCACATCTCTGAAGCGAATCCCATTGATTCCATCCTAGGTGGCTCTTTTCTATCCAGCTGTTTTTCAGTGTGGTACCTTAAGTTGTTGTTGTTGTTTAGTCGTTTAGTCGTGTCCGACTCTTCGTGACCCCATGGACCAGAGCACGCCAGGCACTCCTGTCTTCCACTGCCTCCCGCAGTTTGGACAAACTCATGTTCGTAGCTTCGAGAACACTGTCCAACCATCTCGTCCTCTGTCGTCCCCTTCTCCTAGTGCCCTCCATCTTTCCCAACATCAAGGTCTTTTCCAAGGATTCTTCTCTTTTCATGAGGTGGCCAAAGTATTGGAGCCTCAGCTTCACGATCTGTCCTTCCAGTGAGCACTCAGGGCTGATTTCCTTAAGAATGGATAGGTTTGATCTTCTTGCAGTCCATGGGACTCTTCATGGATCACTGCCTTGTCATGGCAAAGGGGCTTAAATAACTTAGAGAAGTTATGTTTTGACCAAACGTGATCCACCTGGAGAAGGAATTGGCAAGCCACTCCAGTATCCCTGCCAAGAAAACTCTATGGACAAAGACAACAGGTACCTTAAGACCCACTCACTAAAGCATTTCTGAGTATGGGTCTCTTTTGAACCCTTATTCAAAGACCCCTGTCGGAGTGGTCTGCCCACTGTGCTTTGCCTTATCTGTCTTATCTGTCACAGACAGGAGGAATCAGTTATCCCAACTGTGAAGAAATGTTTTCTCATTGAGTATTATATGCCATTTATCTATCAAGTGTGTGCATGCACACATACACATGGGGGTATCTATTAGATGTCCCTGAAATCTCTAGAATTGCCTTCACGTACATTGTTGATGTTTTTATTGTGGACAATAAGTTGTGAGTAGCAGGACAGTCCCAAAAGTCACTGTGGGCTCCCAGAGCAAAACACAATACATATGTTGAACAAATGCTATGTCACATATGCTCCCATTTCCATGCTGAAAATAGGGTAGTTTTTCCCCAGGGGGTTGTTGGAAATATTTGCACACATAAACTCCAATTAAATTTGAAAATCCTGCTTGTTGTCTTAGTATCCTTAATGTACAGACTTTGATGTGGTTTCTTTGCCCCCACTTTTTGGGGGTACGGTCATACCTCGGGTTGAGTATGCTGCAGGTTGCGTACTTTTGGGTTGTGTACTCAGCGGACCCAGAAGTGTTTACTTCTGGGTTCCACTGCATGTGCATGCACAGAAGCGTACAGCGCACTTCATGCGTGCGCAGAAGTGCTCTATCAGCACTTTGTGCATGCACTAAAGCGGTTGAGTACTTTTTGGGGTGCAAATGGCACCCCGGAACAGATTGGGTACTCATCCCGAGGTACCACTATACTTCTTCCTGGATTAGCCAAGAGTCATCCCAGACAGTCAGTAATCTGAGCAGGATTATGCCACATAATCCAATTTTCCACTATGGTCTGTGGACTAATGCAATAAATGCTATTCCATTTGGTTCTATGTAGCCAATCAGATTTGTCTATCTCTAAGATGATTTCACTGATGACAAAGGCATTTGATAGAGATGGCAAGACAGGGCAATGTAAATGCGCAGCCAAACATTTCCACGGGCATTGCTGAAAGATTTAGTTTTTTTGCACTGCAAGAAATGTTCTCAAAATTACAGTGAACAGTTTCATTGATCCCTCTTCCCAGCTCATTTGAAACTGTCCCCTCTTCACCGTGGGCCCGAATGCTTTGAACAATGTAATTGTTAATGTTTGTGGCACAGTTGGAATGTACTTTCTAAATAAATAAATTATGGGCCTTTTTCTCATGAGCCAGCAACCCTTCTCATAGTTGAGAACACTGAGGATGGAGGGAAGGCAGGAAAGAAAACAAACTTGACAGTAGGAAAGGAGAAACTGAGAGTTGAGGCAAATTGCAATGGTACAGACTACAGTACTTTAAAAACTGGTTAATGACCCTCATGAGCTGGCTAGAGATGGAAGTTTTTTTTAATCTAGATGTTGTTGTTGTTGCTTAGTCGTTAAGTTGTGTCCGACTCTTCGTGACCCCATGGACCAAAGCACGCCAGGCACTCCTGTCTTCCACTGCCTCCCACAGTTTGGTCAGACTCATGTTGGTAGCTTCGAGAACACTGTCCAAACATCTTGTTCTCTGTCCCCTTCTCCTTGTGTCCTCCATCTTTCCCAACATCAGGGTCTTTTCCAGGGTGTCTTCTCTTCTCATGAGGTGGCCAAAGTATTGGAGCCTCAGCTTCACGATCTGTCCTTCCAGTGAGCACTCAGGGCTGATTTCCTTCAGAATGGATAGGTTTGATCTTCTTGCAGTCCATGGGACTCTCAAGAGTCTCCTCCAGCACCATAACTCAAAAGCATCAATTCTTTGGTGATAAGCCTTCTTTATGGTCCAGCTCTCACTTCCATACATCACTACTGGGAAAACCATAGCTTTAACTATACGGACCTTTGTCGGCAAGATGCTGTCATTTGACTTGAGTTCCACCCCCCATCTGCTTCCATTAAAATACACTTACACACATATTATATGGATTTAATGTGTGTGTAAGGCAATGTAAACAGAAAAGGGGGGACTGGTAATATGGTGAAATCAAATCAAATTCTCTGTGAAATACATTGTCCTAGCCAAAGCTGTTAAGTATCTCTTTGCATAAGTACACATAACTGGCTGCAATAGCAGCTAATGGCTAAAGGGGAAGCAGAAGTCCATTGAACCTGTTTGATTTCTTGCAAACACAATGGAATTAAGGCCAGCTTGTTGCAAGCCAGCCCTTGACTTCTTTTCTACTTCCACCCCAAATCATCTGCCCCATTTCTGCAAGGAAATGAAATTAGCTAGGGAAAGGGGAATAAGGGAGCATGTGTTAAAGGTTTCCAAAAGATGGTTGAAAATGTTGCTAGCATCATTTCCCACAGGACCACGTGATTTGTAGATTTCACCCATCTCTACAAAATCATGCTGGCAAGTGTGAAAATGAAGGGCGGGGCTTGCAGTCAGAAGGTGTGGCTTCTGTGTAGACTTGAGTTCCAGCATTTCTCATTTTGGAAATGAAGTACCGAAAATCCCCTAGAGCGAGAATGATGGATGGAGCTATTAGTTAAGTTTCCAAACAGCAAGTCTGAGTGGGCTTGAAAGGCCTTTGTGCTTATTCTCTTTTCCCACTGAATATAAGTTTTAATTCATTCAGTTAATCAGGGTATGTTTGTTAAGCATTCTGAAGTTGTAAATCACTACGTAAATGTTAAATGTTGTAAACTGCTGTCATGCCACGAACAGAACTTTCTTGGTGAATAATTGTTTAGAGAGTACAACATCCACACACACCCCATTTCCTTGTCTTCTTCAGCACTCAGTGATTTATTTTATTGGGGTAGGCACTTCTGATTTCTTTGAAATATATACAAGCCTAGATACGATGGAATCCTTGATTTTCTGCTTTTACCTCAAGACATCCTATAAAAAATCAGTTTGCAAATCATCTAAGATGTGAGGAAAAAACATCAGATTGCACAGGGAATATGTCGGTCAGTCAGATTTGTTTGCTATAAACCATTGGTCATCACTAAAGTGCAGAAGGACAGACTCAGGTATACATTTTTAAAACAGAGTATCCCCAGCACGTTGAACCCCATTTTGGGCAATACATTTTTGCCTGCTCAAGCAAAACATTGGAACCTTGTATGTAACAGATATTCCGATCAGCCAGTAATGAACAGGTGACATGAAAAATACTGCTTTCACTACTCTGAATGCTTCTTTGCTCCCAGCATTCTGTGCTATGTATTTCAGAAAGCCTGTCCACCTGCATCCCATCCAACATAAGCTCTTCGAAGGCCTGCCCCATTCTGCCCCTCTGACCTCATTTCCCAGCTTCCTCCAACTTCACTAGTGCAGGAGCTCAAAAGCATTGTGATCCCTTAAATCAGGGGTTAGCAAACTTTTCCAGCAGGGGGATGGTCCACTGTCCCTCAAACCTTGTGGGGGTCCGGACTATATTTTGAAAAGAAGAAGAAGAAGAACAAATTCCTATGCCCCACAAATAACCCAGAGATGCATTTTAAATAAAAGGACACATTCTACTCATGTAAAAACACGCTGATTCCCAGACCGTCCGTGGGCCATATTTATAAGGCGATTGGGCCAGATCCGGCCCCTGGGCCTTAGTTTGCCTACCCATGCCTTAAATGGATCCACCCTTTCTCCCTTTCTGCTCTTTAATGCATGGTGGTGTCTCTCAAAACACCTACGTCATAAGACCACGTTGCTTTGCTTTGTTTTGTTACTGTGCTTCTCCATAATTGCTGTCTTGTTTATACATTGGTACCTCTAGTTACGAACTTAATTTGTTCCGGAGGTCCGTTCTTAACCTGAAACTGTTCTTAACTAGAGGCATGCTTTCGCTAATGGGGCCTCTTGCTGCCGCTGTACCACTGGCACACGATTTCTGTTTTCATCCTGGGGCAAAGTTCTCAACTTGGGGTAACTCTTCCAGGTTAGCGGAGTTTGTAACCTGAAGTGTTTGTAACTCGGGGTACCACTGTATTTCATTATTTTTTTCCTTTCTCACTTTCCCTTTGTTTATTTTTTCCTCATTCATTTCATTTCCACGTTGATTTACAAGAGAGACTCACCCTGTCTTTCTACGGTGAAGGAGTGCGAAGAGTTTGGGGCATGACGAAATTATAAAACCTGGTCCTCACTCCTTCCTGGTTGGACTGCCAACCCTCATGTGGCTACCCCTGTTCTTCCTCTGAGTAAGACTACCTAAGTCCTGGGGGAGCTGGCAAAATCTTTCCCACTTGTATGTGAGAATGGCGTTCCTGGAGAATGTTCCCTGAATGTATCAGTTTGTATCAATTTGCTAAGCAATGCAATGCTTCTTGACAGTTCCAGGAATCCCCCCCGCCCCCTTCTGACACATTAATAGGGGAAACCAGATGAAAGGATTTTCATTTGTTTCTCAAAGAGATGAAAGTTAGTTTTGTTTTTCATTCAGCTCTTCCTTCAATTTGCTCTTCAAAACCCACCTCTTCCATTTTGCATAAGCTGACAGTCTAGCAGGCGGTGTATCCACAGGGATATAGTCTAGGCATGTAGGGGAGGCAGGCCCAGAAAGCAGCTTTGGAGAGGCAACCATACAGTGGTGCCTCGCAAGATGAATTTAATTTGTTCCGCGAGTTAATTAGTTTTGCCAAAAAATGGTATTGCGAATCGCGGTTTCCAATAGGAATGCATCGAAATTTCTTTTTTTGCCCATAGGAACGCAATAATTAAATTTCAATGCATTCCTATGGGAAACCGCAATTCGCAAGACAAATTATTCGCAAAATGAATTCGTCTTGCGAGTCACCATCAGATCGCAAGATGCATTCGCCTTGCGAAAAATTCGTCTTGCAGGGCATTCGTCTTGCGAGGTACCACTGTATGACCCAAGGGCGTTGTGCAGCCTGCACCTTATGCACAATCCAGTGTGTGAAGCCACTTTTACGTCCATATGATCACATAGGATATGGCCTTATACGAAGTCAAACTATTTGTCCATCTCTGTAATTATTTTGTCTACCCTGTCCGGCTGTGGAGATGATCAAGGCTCCTTTGATTCACATTTTGGTATTGGCCAAACCAGTTTGCAACACCCAAACCATTGTATGAAACACAACACAACACCCAGTTGTATCTTGCACTTCTCTGGATTTTGCAGTGCATTTGTTGCCCCCACACCCACAAAGAAAATGACCCATGAGACTAAACTCTGTGGGAAAGTATACATTTATTAAAAAATATATAACAACGTGGAGAAACTGCAAATTCACCAAGTTCAGAAAGTACAGTCAGGTGAGGATTTGAACTCTGGTAGAGAAACATCCCTACAGACCCTGGGGCATGTGTTACAGCTGCAGGCAGTGACTCCTCCAACAAAGGATGGGGAGGAAATGACTCCCGCCTTGCTAGGCACGCTCTGCAAACAAAACTGCCCTGTGCGCACACAGGCCCTGCTGTCCAGCATTCACTCAAAATGTGCATGAAAGCCCTAAAGGGAACCTTCCAGGTGGCGCCAGGCACAAAGCACTGGCAGATCCCTAAAGGGTGCCCTTACCCCAATAGTAGCTCAGTTTTCCTACAGTTATTCTCCCACACTTCCTCACCTGCCCAGACTCAATGCTCCATGGGCAAGTAATCCTTGCCACACCTCAATTTCCCAATTGAATTAGTCCCATCAGTGTGGAATAAGCGGGGTGGGGGTGGGGGTGGGGTGGGGTGGGGTGGGGTGGGGTGGGGAAGGAAGGAAGGAAGGAAGGAAGGAAGGAAGGAAGGAAGGAAGGAAGGAAGGAAGGAAGGGCCAACCAAGCAATTCCCCTCCAATTCCTACTCAGCTTCTTCAACAGACTGAAGTTCACACTGCATAAAGGGAGTGAGGGAAGGAACAACAAAAATTTGAAGAGGGCTTGAGGAAGGAGCAAACGACATAGAAGCCAGCTCCTAGGGGCTGAGGTCCCTTTGCCCCCCCCCAAATATTTGAGCCTCCCCCCGCAAAGTTGATGGGCATTGCCATTAAAATGGTGTGTGCATGCCACATCTTTTTATTGATTATGTGGTGTGGGGATTACCTGCCCCCCCCCATATTTTATTCAAGTTAGCATCCCTGATTGGCCATCTGGCCCCTACATGGTTCCCATCAACCCTTTTCTTCTGGGAGCCAATCTCCCAAGACCTTCTTTGAAAGGGTGAAGGCAAATATGCACACACCCTGAAGGGAGGGAATGGTGTTGGTTGAAAACAGGCTCGAAAATATGAAAAAAAATGTGCAAAATAACAATGCATTATACAGTGGAACCTTGGGTTACGTACCGTCCTCCTTACGAATGCTTTGGGCAACGAGCTCCACTAACCCGAAAGCAGATGTTCCTGGTTTTGAACTTTGCCCCGGGATGTGAGTAGAAGTCGCACGGCAGCAGAGGGTCCCATTAGCAAAAGCGCGCCTCAGGTTAAGAATGGTTTCGGGTTAAGAACAGACCTCCGGAACGAATTAAGTTTGTAACCGGAGGTACCACTGAAAATTGCTAAGAATATAGATCTTTGGGTGTATTCTAGTGTGAAATTTCTCAGTGTCACCTTCTCTTCATGCTCACATTGCTGTTTAATGTGGAAACAGGATGGAATGAAAATAGACTGCTCCATCCATCCCTATCAGCACCCTGTCAGGGTCAGAGGGGGGTCTCTCAGATGATGTTTTTCCAGGTCCTTATAACAAAAGAATTCAGGAACTGAACATGAGAGTTCTGCATGCCAAGCATGAACTATGGCTCCTCCCCATAGTGCCTTTTTGTAGACCTTTCCAGTTCTTTTAAACTTGAACATGCTCATCTATATCCCATCCTTCCTTCAGAGAGGTCAGGACAGCATACCTGGATTTTACCTAGCAGGAATTCTCCGTTTCTTGCACAAAATGTGGCAACTTCTTCCTCACAAGCTTTATTCTGCCTGAGTGGATAGGGCCAAGCAACTTGCCTTCTTTCACATGAGAAAATGATTACAGCTGGTTTCAATTCTGAAGTTGAGTATCGATGAATGCAGTGCCTGTTAAAGGCAAATGCATTTACATAGATGGTTGATCAATTGTCCAATCACCTGTTGAGAACTTACATTACCACAGCTCAATGCACAATTGGATCCCTATCTCTGGCGTAGATATTGTAATAACACCCAGTCATGTTCGGTTCACAATGCAACCATACATTACTCTTCTTTGAAAGTTGGGGAAATACCCTTCGGATTGGTGTGCCATTTACTTCCTCCTCCTGTGGGGATTGCTTTCTAAAAATACGGCATGTTGAAGAAGAGGAGGAGGAGGAGGAGGAGTTTAGGATTTGATATCCCACTTTATCACTACCCTAAGGAGTCTCAAAGCAGCTAACAATCTCCTTTCCCTTCCTCCCCCCCCCAACAAACACTCTGTGAGGTGAGTGGGGCTGAGAGACTTCAGAGAAGTGTGACGAGCCCAAGGTCACCCAGCAGCTGCATGTGGAGGAGCGGAGACGCGAGCCCGGTTTTTTATTATTATTATGATTATTTATACCCCGCCCATCTGGCCGTGTTCCCCCAGCCACTCTGGGCGGCTTCCAACAAAACAGAAATTCTAAAATACAGAAATCCATCAAACATTAAAATACGAGTCTACCTCTCTTAACCACTACACCACACTGGCTCTCAGTGTGGGAAATGAATGGAGCAACTGGGACTGCACACAAGGAACCCATATAGATGGATATATCTGTATCTATAGATCCCTCTGCTGATCACCTGTTCTGCAGTGAATGTGGAGTACTGGGGGAGCCAGCACTGGCCTAAGCCATTTAGCACCTGAGGCGAACCACAAAATGGCACCTCCTCAACACCATGGAAGAATGGGTGAGTGAAGATCTCCTGGTATGCCCCGAGGAGGACCTTAAGGTCCATAAATAACAATACTTTGGAGGCCCCGAGCCTCAAGGAGGTTAGATTGGTCTCAACTAGGGCCAGGGCCTTTTCAGCACTGGCCCCGACTTGGTGGAATGCTCTGTCACAAGAGACCAGGGCCCTGCGGGATTTGACATCTTTTTGCAGGGCCTGCAATATGGAGCTGCTCCACATGGCCTTTGGCTTGGACTCACTCTGACACCTTATATGGGATTTGGTATATAAATTTTCCCTTGGCTTTTTTGCTGGCCCATGTAGGACCAGTATGGACAGCTGGCTCGGGTGAATATCTAATGTTTCCTCCCTTTGTGGTCTTGATTTATGGGCTACTACTAAAATGACGCTGTATTTTAAGCCGTATTTTAAGCCGTATTTTAATTAACTCCCCCCTTTTTTCTATTACGTTTTATTGTAATTTATATTTGGTCTTAGCCGCCTTGAGCCCAGCCCTGGCTCTTATTATTATTCTTATTATCAGGGATGGGAACGGGGTATAAAGATCTACAACAGGAATAAGGGTGGGAGGAGAACAGCAGCACCTCCTATTTCTCAAGAGGCTACTCTAGAGGTGGCATTAGGGTGGAGCCAGGGCCGGCCCTAAGGCAAGGCTGGGTGGCGCAATGCGCCCGCCAGACAGCCGCGCTGGGAAACGGGGCAGGGGGGTGCGCCGGAGGGATCTTCGCTTAAGACGGCCCTGGGTGGAGCTGCTCAGGAGGAGGCAGGAGTGGCAGCAGGCAATGCAGGCAGTGTAGCTAGCCGCTTGGGTGCCTGGTGTGGCGTGCGCATCATGCAGCCGGGGGCAGGCGAGCCGCCCATTGGGGCAAGGTGAGCTGCATGGAGTCTCTCCGCCGCCTCCCCCTCAGCTGTACGGTGGCTGAGGGAGAGGCGGTGGGCAGATGCAAGCCCCACACTGCCGTTTCAGGCAGCGCGGAGCTTGCAAGTGCCCAAACCACCATGTCACTCCCAGGAGAGACGCGTGGCTCGGGCACGCTGCAGGCCCTGCAGTAAATGCCAGGCCCCGCGATGTGGCACCCAGTGCCAGCCGCATTTCATTACGTTTCTTGACTGAACTAAAAAGTTTTGTGAGCCCCCCCCTTTAAAAACTCATATTTTTGTCACCCCCCTCAGTGATGACACCTGGGGTGGCTTGCACTCACCGCACCCACCTTCCTCCGCCACTGAGGCAATGCATTCCTTTGAGGCTGGATCTGTGGGTCCTGTTGCTTCATGGATGGGCCAGCCATGAGTGGAGCTTCTCCCTCCCAAACAGAAAAGCAGAGTTTCAGCTTTAAATTCTGGGTTATGTACTTTGTGGTCTGCTGTAGCATTTGGAAGGAAACCTGTGCTTCCAAGGCATGCCTGGTTTCTAATTTTACCAGGGATATCCAGTTAGAAACTATGACTCCCCTAGCTAGAACAGAACATTTATTTTGTTTGGACAGAACGACCCAATGATATATGTCAGACTTCTTAAAGTTCTGCAGGTGGGATATGAAAGATCAAGGAGCAGAGTGTCTTGGCAAAGACACCTAGACAGGGATGTGAGCTTGGTAGGATTTTCACTATGATTAACTCTGATCCATGTGTGAAACCACGATAGCTTTCATTTTCTCAGTGCTATTCCACCTGTCCAAAGCAAGATAGAAAAGTGTTTACTACTAGGATTCTGAGGGCAAAAACGGAAATCTAAAGGAGCTTTACAGCTGGTACTGGGTGGGGTAGCACTCCAAATGAAAGACAAAGTTTGCACTTTGGGAATGCTCCCGGATTCAGCACTGACTAAGCAAGTCTGAGTAGTGTCAGAATACAGGAGTGCCTTTAACCAGCTTTGACTCGAAATGCAACTGGGGGAAGTTTGATTTCACCATAAAGTTTGCTTTATGCCTTGGGTAGATTCAGATTAGAATACTGCAAGAGTCAATGACATCATAGTTATGCCAGCTTCACTGGTCGCCACTGCATTTCTGGGTCCAATTTAAAGTGCAGATTTTAACCTTTAAAGTGCGATATCATTTAGAGCTATTTAATGCACTGCCTGTACCTATATAATCCTGCCTGAATATTTAGATCAGCACTAGAGACCCTAAGTGAAGTGTGTGTCAATTTCACTTCTCTCAGTTTCTCATTTTTATTTATTTTCTCAATCATCACAATTCTACCATCACAATTTGATATATATATATATATATATATATATATATATATATATATATACACCTATACCTATATATATACCTCATGAAAATTTGTTAGTATTTTAGTGTTAATTTCTCCGAATGTGCACATTTTTGTACGCAGTTTTGACAAATATACACATTGTTGCAAGCCATTTCCTCTTGTACAATGCAACTTTGGTCTTTTCACTAATATATGCATTTATAGTGATATGCATTTATATGAACACTTTACATGAGCATTTGCATTTTTTCCCCCTACACATTGCTTGGCTGAAGGAAGGCACTGCAAAATTCTTTATAAGTGCAAATTTTGAAGGACGGCTGGTTCCCATATTGTTTCAGAAACAGAATTAGGCAAGTTCTCCTTTAAATGTGAATTGACTTTCTCCTCCATTCTTAAGTGGCCACAAAGGAACAGGCTTTCTCCATGGTGGTCACAGTTTCTGGATTCCCTCACTTTAGTTCTGCATCATGTTAAAATGCTGCAGGGATTTTGGAAGGCTCTGAATACTTACCTTTTAACATTCCAGGTGTGATATTGTTTTATTGTCTAGAATCATACCACTTAATATCACTTTTATAAACTTGTTTATTAATAGCTTCTTTATTGTTCACTCATTGTGGGATTTTTTTTTAATGTTCCAAGCTGCTTTGGGTTTCTGCTTTGCCCAGAAAAGATGTGTTGGACAGTTAACTCTGTTCCATTCCTATTCTTTATTTGTAAATGTTAAAGACCCACATTTTTACATAGTAAAATCATGGGGGGTGAATGACCGTCTTAATATTTAATGTAATGTTCCCCAAGGCCTTATTGTAGACCAGCGTTTGGTTTTTTAGAGGCTGCTTTTAAACATTTTAAACATGTTTTGCTTGCCAAAATGCTCATACCCAACTGAGCACTGAGGAGTGTCTCTTACACTACATACATCAGTTCCCATGTACATGGTATTCCTGAGATTAGATAACTGAGCAGTCCTTCTCAGAGTGAATAAAAGCTTCATCAACACAACTGCTTTAGCTATGTCTATTACCGTACTTTCAGTGGCTCTACCCTGAGTGTAACCAGCATTAGATACGACCCATGGAAAGAAAGGGGTGGTGTTTTTATTTGCTTTTATTTCCACCATTCTGAAATGCTTTCAAAGGAAATCACAATCAGACCCCTTCTACTGGCGTTTGAGAAATTACTCCAAGCACAATTTCAGGAATTTGCATCAAAATTTGTTGTCAATTTTTTTTATCCGCTCTCCCTCTCTTTCGTTCAGAATCCTAAATTAAAACAATTCTTAGCATTTATAAAGCTAAACATTCTTCATGATAATTTCCATGTTGGAATCCTTGCAACAGCCATTAATTACATATATATATATATACTTCCCTGTTGCAGACAGGGAAGTGTGGATTGAAGCTAAAAATGAGTGCATACCCCACACATCTTTCTGGGTTGCCCCAGCCACTCTGAACAGCTTCCAACATATATAAAAACATAATGAAACATTAAACATTTTTTTTAAAAAAACTTCACTATACAGTGGTACCTCGTTAGACAAATTTAATTCGTTCCGAGGGTCAATTTGTCCTACGAAAAATTCATCTAGCGAGGCACCTTTTCCCATAGGAATGCATTAAAAGTTAATTAATGTGTTCCTATGGGCTCTGGGGGACTGGTGGCGGTGGCGGTGGCGCTTGCTCCCTTGGCTCGGGGAAGGCAGGCAGGCAGGCAGACGAGCCAAGTGACCAAGCGCCGCCGCCGCCGCCAATCCCCCAACCCAAGCGCTGTGCCCGCTGTGTGCGAGGCGGCGTGGGGGAGAAGACAGGCGGGGGTAGCGAGGCAGCGGGGGGGGGGAGAAGCGGAGGAATGATGTGGTTCCATCCCTCCGCTTCTCCCCTCTCCACCCCATCCGACAGAAGATAGGTGGGGGTAGCCTATGCTGGCTGTGTGCCAGGCGGTGGGGGCGGGGGAGAAGCGGAGGAACGGATCCACATCGTTCCTCCGCTTCTCCCCACCGCTGCCTGGCACACAGCCGGCATTGGACGGGGCTTCAGAGAGGCACAGCGCCTCTCTGAATCCCTGTCTGATACCAGCTCTGTGCGAAGCGGCAGGGGGAGAAGCGGAGGAACGGATCCGTTCCTCCCCTTCTCCCCCCCTTCTTCCCTCGCTAGTTCCCCTTTGTGTTCCGCTGGTCTCTGCCGGTTGCCCCTCACTGCTTGCGGCAACCGGCAGAGACCAGCAAAACACAAAGGGGAATCAGCTGTAGCAGGGGAAGAAGGCAAAGGAAGATCACCTGACAGGCGCTGACAGCTGATCTTGCTTTGCCTTCTTCCCCCGCTACAGCTGGTCCCCCTTTCGCTAGAGGAATAGGTTTTGTGATCAGAGGTTGACTCGCCACCGCTTCATCTTTTTATGGCCACGCTTTGCAAGACGAAGCGGCGGCCATAGAAAACCTTGTCGTCTTGCGAGGTAACCTCCGATCAAAAAAAACCATTTGGCTAGCGAAAAATTCGTCTAGCAGTGCATTCGTATAGTGAGGCATCACTGTACAGGATTACCTTCAGACAGTTTGGATAACTCTGTACCCTCCAACATTTTTCCAATGAAAATAGGGACATCCTAAGGAAATGTGGGACATTCCAGGATCAATTCAGAAACCCAGATGGCTTCTCTAAATCAGGGACGTCCCTGGAAAATAGGGATACTTGGAGGTTCTGGGAGTGGTATGCCTAAGGTCAACTAGTCAGCTCATTGCAATGGCAGGATTTGCAATTTAGAACTTTTTGATTTGTGGTAGGGATATCACAGGAATTTGCATTTCCTGCTAAGAAGTACAGAGTTCTCCTAACCTCAAATTCAAGGCAAACATTATTGCTACATAAATTCTTCTCTGGTTCAGATTTTAATTTAAGCTAGCTAAGTATTTAAGTCCAGGGCCGGCTCTAGGTAGAGTCCCGGTGGCGCTGGGTGCCAGGGCTCTGGGCCGGTAGGCAGGGGAAGCAATCCCCGCCCCTCAGCGCCAGGGCAGCTGACCTGCTCGAGACTGCCCTGTTTAAGTCTTTGATTCCACACATCTACCTGCCTTCAAGGTCTCCCCCCCCCCCATGCAATTATTACCCTTAATGCTCCAGGGCTGGTGGAATAGGAGATGGGGTCTTGCTTGTGTACTTCCCATAGGGATCTGATTGGTCACTTGTGAGCACATAATCATAGAATCTTAGAATTGGAAGGAACCCCAAGGGTCATCTAGTCCAATCCCCCCCCCACAAATGCAGGAATCTCAGCTAAAGCATCCATTACAGATGGCCATCCAACCTCTGTTTAAAAACCTCCAAGGAAGGAGAGCCCACCACCTCTCATGGGAGTCTGTTCCACTCCTGAAAAGCTCTTACTGTCTGAAAGTTTTGTCCAAATGTTTAGTCGGAATTTCCTTTCTTGCAACTTGAGTCCTACCCTTCAGAGCAGGAGAAAACAAGCTTGCTCCTCCACCATGTGACAGCCCTTAAGATATTTGAAGGTGGCTATCATATCTCCTCTCAGTCTCCTCTTTTCCAGGCTAAACATACCCAGCTCCTTCAAGCGCTCCCCGTAAGGCTTTGTTTACAGACCCTTTATTATTATTATTATTATTATTATTATTATTATTATTATTATTATTATTATTATTATATTTATACCCTGCCCATCTGGGCAGCTCCCAACAGAATGTTAAAAACACGATAAAACATCAAACATTAAAAACTTCCCTAAACAGGGCTATCTTCAGATGCCTTTTACAGTCAGATAGTTGTTTATTTCTTTGCCATCAGGTGGGAAGGTGAGAAGGCCCTCTGCCTGGTTCCCTGTAACCTCACTTCTCATAGTGAGGGAACCACTAGAAGGCCCTCGGCGCTGGATCTCAGTGTCTGGGCTAAACAATGGGGTGGAGACGCTCTTTCAGGTATTCTGGGCCGAGGCCATTTGGGGCTTTAAATGTCAGCACCAACACTTTGAATTGTGTTCGGAAACATACTGGGAGCAAATGTAGGTCTTTTAGGACTGGTGTTATATGGTCTCGGTGGCCACTCCCAGTCACCAGTCTAGCTGCCACATTCTGGATTAGTTGTAGTTTCCGGGTCACCTTCAAAGGTAGCCCCACGTAGAACACGTTGCAGTAGTCCAAGCAAGAGATAACTAGAGCATGCACCACTCTGGCAAGACAGTCTGTGGGCAGGTAGGGTCTCAGCCTGCATACCAGATGGATCTGGTAGACAGCTGCCCTGGACACAGAATTGACCTGTGCGTCCACAAACAGTTGTGAGTCCAAAATGACTCCCAGGCTGCATACCTGGTCCTTCAGGGGCACAGTTACCCTATTCAGGACCAAGGAGTCCTCCACACCTGCCCACCCCAAAACAGTACTTCTGTCTTGATCATCTTGGTTTCCCTCCTCTGCACACATTCTAGTTTGTCAATATCCTTCTTAAATTGTGGTGCCCAGAATTGGATACAGTATTCCAAGTGTGATCTGACTAAGGCAGAATAGAATGGTACTATTATTTCCCTTGATCTGAACACCATATTTCTGTGGATGCAGCCTAGAATAGCATTCACTTATTTTCTTTTTTTTTGCTGCTGCGCCACACTGTTGACTCATGTTAAGCTTGTGGTCCACCAAGATACCTAGGTCCTTTTCACATGTACTGCTAGTAAGCCAGGTGTCTCCCCCATCCTATATTTGTGCATCTGGTTCTTCCTGCCTAAGTGCAGAACCTTGCATTTGTCCCTATTGAAATTCATTGTGTTAACTTGTGCCCAGTTCTCCAATCTGTTAAGGTCATTTTGAATTCTGATGAAAGACTAGATGAGCCTTTGGCCACTGGGGCTCTCACATTCTTATGAGAAGGGAAGGAGTTTTCTCCCCCTGTTATATATGCTTAATTTCTGCACATGGGTGAGGCCAAGGAGGGGGCTGTATGTTGGATACAATTTCACCCCTGCCTTACAACATACCTCACTTTAGCCCTTTGAGCAAAAGAAACCAATGCCTCACCGTATTTAATGTTTCAGGGAAACACACTTTCTTTAACCTCTTTGAGAATGACAGCAGTGAGGAAATCTTAATTCAATTGTCTCTAGCATAACTATTTCCTTTAAAAATTAACTCAGCTGGGATATGCAATAAGTGGATGTGAATTATTTAATGCCTACTACATGTGTGACTTTTCGAGATTTGTTCTCTTTTCCCCTGCCCCATATTTTCCACCTGTGTGTGTGTGTGTGTGTGTGTGTGTGTGTGTGTGTGTGTGTAAAAACAGGTACATGACTTCTGAATAAATGATAGTGCATTTATAAATCCTTAGCAAATGAACAGACAAGTCACGCATTAATAAAACATCTGATATTTCCTCCTATCTCTTTGCCAGATGGTAGCAAATGGAGTGACAAACAGTTCATCATATATATTCTAAATGCTTGCATGCTCCTTTGCTCAGACCTACATGTTGATAAGGTATGGTCCCTGGTCACACAGAGATTTCGAAACACATGTGTGTAGAAACCCCCTTCAGACATCTGTGCTCAACACATGAAAGCCAGAGGGTAGCCTGCATTTGTCTGGACATGCAGCCGCTGGGAGAGATCATCAGGGGGTTTGGGCTGGGTGTTCATCAGTATGCGGATGATACCCAGCTCTACCTCTCTTTCAAATCAGAACCAGTGAAGGCGGTGAAGGTCCTATGTGAGTGCCTGGAGGCGGTTGGAGGATGGATGGCGGCTAACAGATTGAGGTTGAATCCTGACAAGACAGAAGTACTGTTCGTGGGGGACAGGAGGTGGGCAGGTGTGGAGCACTCCCTGGTCCTGAATGGGGTAACTGTGCCCCTGAAGGACCAGGTGTGCAGCCTGGACTCACTGCTGTCCATGGAGGCGCAGGTCAATTCTGTGTCCAGGGCAGCTGTTTACCAGCTCCATCTGGTACTCAGGCTGAGACCCTACCTGCCCACAGACTGTCTCACCAGAGTGGTGCATGCTCTAGTTATCTCTTCCTTGGACTCCTGCAATGCGTTCTATGTGGGGCTACCTTTGAAGGTGACCCGGAAACTACAACTAATCCAGAATGCGGCAGCTAGACTGGTGACTGGGAGCGGCCGCTGAGACTACATGACACTGGTCTTGAAAGACCTACATTGGCTCCAGGAACAATTCAAAGTGTTGGTGCTGACTTTTAAAGCCCTAAACGACCTCAATCCAGTATACCTGAAAAAATGTCTCCACACCCATTGTTCTGCCTGGACACTGAGGTCCAACGGCGAGGACCTTCTGGCAGTTCCCTCACCGTGAGAAGCCAAGTTACAGGGAACCAGGCAGAGGGCCTTCTCAGTAGTGGCACCCGCCCTGTGGAACACCCTCCCACCAGCTGTCAAAGGGAAAAACAACTACAGTACCAGACTTTTAGAGACATTGGAAGGCAGCCCTGTTTAGGGAAGCTTTTAATGTTTGACACACTGTTGTATTTTAATATTTTGTTGGAAGCCACCCAGAGTGGCTGGGAAAACCCAGCCAGATGGGCGGGGTATGAATAATATGTTATTGTTATATTGATTACAGTGGTAAGTAGGTTTTGCCTAGGTATAAGGTATGTGTCCTGCATCAGCCTAGCCTGATTTTTGGTTTATCACTCCTTTAGGGTTGATCCTGGGTCCAAGGACCCCCTGTCCCCCATGTAAATCAAGTGGGCTGACCCCCCTCAGGCAACTACTTGGAAAGTTTTATGGCCTGTTTTATGGTCCCATCTATAGGGACGCGGGTGGCTCTGTGGTCTAAACCACTGAGCCTAGGGCTTGCCAATCAGAAGGTCGGCGGTTCAAATCCCCACGACGGGATGAGCTCCCGTTGCTCGGTCCCTGCTCCTGCCAACCTAGCAGCTCGAAAGCACGTCAAAGTGCAAGTAGATAAATAGGTATCGCTACAGCGGGAAGGTAAACGGCGTTTCCATGCGCTGCTCTGGTTCACCAGAAATGCTTTAGTCATGCTGGCCACATGACCTGGAAGCTGTCTGCGGACAAACGCCGGCTCCCTCAGCCTATAGAGCAAGATGAGTGCGCAACCCCAGAGTCGTCCGTGACTGGACCTAATGGTTAGGGCTACTGTGAGGGACGAGGGATACAGGGAAGTCCCTCCCATCTTAAGTTCCAGCCCATCCCCAAGCGCGGGAGAGAGTAAGGAGAGCTCTGCATCCAGCGGAGAGTCAGGAAGTGGTGTCCGAGGCTCAGGCAAGGTTGTGGAGCCCAGGCCGCAGGTGGGACAGGAAGTAGGACGCACAGGGGGGAGGCCAATTCCCCCAACTCCCGAATTGCGACGCAAACGTAGGGGGAAGAGGTTGGGTCTGCCAAAGCTGTGGTGCTGGAAGAAAACGCGCCAATCGCCATTCGGGAGTTCAGACACCTCACCTTAAGGATGCATTTTTACTGCTCTGAACACTGTAAATAATCAGCACTTAATAAAAACCTTAAAAGACCATGCTGGAGTCGTTACTCTAGAGTAGCCATACCAGGCCCTCTGACAGCAACTCCCGAATCTTTTTTTTTGGCTACTTTGGAGTGCAGCGATGAGCGCTCAAGAGGCTGAGCATTGGAGGCTGGAGGCCGAAGCAGCGAAGCAGGAGCTGCAGAACCTCACAGCGCACGCACAGCAGCAATTGCATGCCGCTCAGGAGGGAGCGCGAGGGGCGCAGGAGGAGCTGAACAAGCTGGTGGACCAGGTGAGGA
Source organism: Zootoca vivipara (assembly GCF_963506605.1). Lineage (NCBI taxonomy): Eukaryota > Metazoa > Chordata > Lepidosauria > Squamata > Lacertidae > Zootoca > Zootoca vivipara. The sequence goes on along the minus strand of NC_083290.1, from coordinate 37,035,805 downwards.
CAAAAGAGGAGACTGAGAAACAGCTAAGGGTGATGGTTTTGGACCTACAGAAGAAGTTGGAAGAGGAGAAAGCCGCTAGAGGTGGGGGGGTGCCCCAGCCGCAGCTAGTCCAAGTGAGAAGGGGACAGAGCCTAGTCACCAAGTTTAGCGGCGACCCTAGGGAGTACCTAGGATTCGAGACAGAAATAAATTATGCGCTGGAATTGCATGCAGCAGAATTCCCAGATGACGCGCACAGAGTCTCCTTTATCATAGAGCATTTTACGGGGGCCGCCCGAGAATGGGTAAGACCGCTCATCGCGCAAAAAAATCCTTGCATGAAGAACGCAAAATTATTTCTAGAAGCTTTAAAAATAATGTACGCTAGTGACAGTGAAATGGAGGCCACTAAAGAGGAGCTTCATAACTTAACACAAGGAAAATCGACAGTTAGGGACTACTGGGCGAGATTCACCATGCTGGTGCACAAACTGGGGTGGGATCTGCAAAGTGAGCCAGTGAAATCAGCCTTCTACATGGGTTTGCACGCAGACGTTAAGGATGAGCTGGCAAGAGGTCCCAAACCGCGAACTATGGATGAGTTAAGCAAAGCGGCGCTAGCGGTGGGGGTGAGACAGGAATCCAGATGGAATGACAAACAAGCGACGCGCGCAGCAAAACCTTGGTTCCCACGCTCCCAGGACAGACCACATCACCAAACCCCACCCCAGGGCCCGCCCCCACACCCGCCCAGGCCAAGCCCAGAGCCGGAACCGATGGAGATCGGAGGAGCGCGCGCGCGGGCTTTTCAAACCCCGGCGGCGCCAAGACGCAAGGAGGGAAGAGGCGGGAATTGCTTTCTCTGCAACTCCCCCAGGCATCGCGTCAGAGACTGCACTCATCGCAGAGAGTGGCAAGGAAAGGCGGGAACGGTTGTACCTTCCCCAGCTGACGCAGCACCACAGCAGGGAAACGAGACAGCCTGGCTGCAGGAGACAAGGGGGAGCGGCCAGGCACAATCAGCAGACAACAGCCCCCGCCCGCCCACCCGCACAGAGAGGAGCACAGCCAGCCCACCCCTCCCAGAGCAGGAGTGGTTCTAGAAGTCACGCTCACGCTCCCAAATGGCTATCCCCTGACAGTCCTCGCCTTAATTGACAGTGGTGCCTCAGCCAACTTCTTCTCGAGAAACTTTGCGGAAGAGCACCAGATCCAACTTCTGCAGCTGGATTTTCCCCTGCACGTGGCCACCATTGACGGCAGAGAGCTGCTGGGAGGGGCCATCACGCATCAAACCCCCCCCCCCATGAGAATGACGGTGGGAAGGCACTCAGAGACACTGGCTTTCAACGTCACAACCATCTCAGACCCCCCCATCGTCTTGGGCATGAGCTGGCTGACGCGCCACGACCCCTCCATAAGTTGGCACCAGAGATGCATCACTTTTGGATCGGACTTTTGTCTGGAACATTGCATGCAGCACCAACCAGGGGAGGGGCCTCCGATAGCCACGGTGGCCACCATGCACGTCAAGGGGGGTGAGGCAATACCCAAGCCGTACTGGGACCTGCAGGAGGTCTTCAGCGAAGCGGAGTCCGACCACCTACCCCCACACAGGCCTTTTGACTGCCAGATCAACCTGGTGCCAGGGGCAACTATACCCCCAGCCAAGCTGTACGCCATGTCAGATCAGGAACTGGAGGATCTGCGCGCTTTCATCGACAAGAACCTCAAGCGGGGGTTCATCAGAGAAAGCAAGGCAGCAGGGGGCAGCCCGGTCTTCTGGGTGGACAAGAAAGACACGCAACAGCGCCGTCTGGTGGTGGATTTTAGACGGCTGAATTCGGTGACAGAGCCAATGGCTTTCCCCATGCCCAGAGTGGATGATCTCCTGACAGCGGCACGCAGGGGCAAGATCTTCACCAAGCTCGACCTAAGAGGGGCGTACAACTTGATTAGGATCCGGGAGGGTGATGAATGGAAAACCACGATGTTCACGCCTCTGGGCTCTTTTGAATATCTGGTGATGCCCTTCGGGTTGCAAGGGGGCTCAGCATGCTTCCAGGCCTTCATGCACCACGTCCTGGGGTCCCTCCTCTTCAAGAACTGCTTGGTCTTTCTGGATGACATCCTTATCTACTCCAATGACCCAGCGCAGCATGTGAAGGATGTCAGGGAGGTGTTGCAGCGCCTGAAGGACAACCACCTGTATGTGAAGCTGGAGAAGTGCAAGTTTCACACCAAAGAAGTGGACTTCCTAGGCTACAAGCTGTCAGACAAGGGGCTGGCGATGGACAAGGACAAGGTGCAGGCCATCCTGGACTGGCACAGCCCCAGGACGCGCAAAGATGCCCAACGCCTACTAGGCTTCGCGAACTTCTACAGGAAGTTCATCAAGAACTTCTCTCGCGTCACGGCTCCTATCACCGACTGCCTGAGAGGCAAGCAGAAGTTCCGGTGGACACCAGAGGCGCAAGCAGCGTTCGAAAGCCTCAAGAGGGTATTCGCTTCAGACCAGCACCTGTTCCATGTGGTGCAGGATGCGCCCCTACGCCTGGAGACAGATGCTTCGGACAAGGCTCTGGGAGCGATTCTGTTGCAACTGGACGCCAACAGAGAGTGGAGACCCTGTGCCTTCTTCTCCAGGAAGCTGACCCAGCCGGAACGCAACTACACAGTGTTTGACAGGGAACTTCTCGCGATCCACGCTGCGTTCCAGCACTGGCGACACTTCCTGGTGGGCGCCAAGCACCCCATCCAGGTGTGCACAGACCACAAGAACCTGGAGTTCTGGAGAACTGCCAGGGTGCTCAACCAGCGGCAGATACGGTGGGCAGAGTTCTTCTCGAACTTCAACTTCTCCATCCACTACATCCCGGGAGAGCAGAATGTCAGGGCGGATGCCCTCTCCCGCAAGCCAGAGTACATGGAGGAGGAGTTGCCACCGGCACCCAGGCATATTTTCCCCCCATCAGCATGGTCCTGCGGAGCAACAGTGGTGAGCGAGGCAGAACTCACAGCACTGACAGCAGCTGATGAATTTGCCACCCGCATCTTCAGAGAACTGAGAGGGGGGGGGAGCAGGCCAAAGACTTTGAGGAAAGGAGGGGTTTGCTTTTTTACAAGGGAGCCCTGTACCTGCCAACCAAACAGCTGAGAGGTAAGGCCCTCAAGCAGATGCACGACAACCCAACGGCGGGTCATTTTGGAAGGGACAAAACCACTCACCTAGTCATGAGACACTTCTGGTGGCCAGGGGTGCGGGAGGATGTTCGGGATTATGTAAGGGGATGTGACACCTGCCAGCGAGCAAAGGTGGTCAGAGCGCCACCAGCTGGTTTGCTGGAGCCCTTAGCCACACCACACAGGCCGTGGGAAGTAGTGTCCATGGACTTCATCACAGACCTGCCGTCGTCCAGGGGCAAGACCGCAGTGTTGGTGGTGGTGGACCTCATGTCCAAAATGTGCCATTTTATACCGTGTGCCAGGGCGGTCTCGGCAGAAGAGACGGCCAAACTGTTTGTTGACCACGTATTCAGACTGCATGGATTGCCTTTAAGGGTTATTTCGGATCGTGGCCGCCAATTTGTTTCCAGGTTCTGGAGGCGGCTCATGAACCTCCTGCAGGTGGAGGTCAGCTTGTCGACGGCTAGGCACCCGCAAACCAATGGACAGGCGGAGCGGGTCAACGCCATTCTGCAGCAGTACCTGAGATGTTACGTCAGCCAGAGGCAAACGGACTGGGTGGATCGCCTGCCACTGGCAGAATTTGCCTACAACAATGCGGTGCACGTCTCCACAGGGGTGTCGCCCTTTAAGGCCAACTACGGGCGCGACCTCAGATCTTTCCCGGAGAGGGAGGGGGAGGAGGAGGAAGAGGGCCCACAGGCAGAGGATTGGGCAGAGGACCTGGAGACGGTGCACCAGCAGCTCAGAGAACACTTGGAGAGGGCCAAGGAAGCGTACAAGAAGGGGGCAGATCGCCACAGGCGACCGGGAGAGGTCATCAGGGTGGGGGACAAGGTTTGGTTATCCTCGGAAGGTCTTCCCACCAGGGGGCGATGCAAGAAGTTAGCACCCAGGAGGCTGGGCCCCTTCACGGTCACGCAACAGGTCAACCCGGTAGCCTTCAGGCTAGCACTGCCGGAGGACATGAGAGTGCACCCAGTGTTTCATAGATCGCTGCTGTCGCCGTACAGGGAAAGTACCAGGTTCAGGGACAGCGATCAGCCTCCAGAGGGAGGGGGGGAGACGGGAGACGCCCGACAGCTCAATGAGGCAACTGAGATTTTAGACTCAAGGAGAGGGGTGAGAGGACTGGAGTACCTGATAGCATGGGAGGACACTCCGCCGTCCCACAATGAGTGGATACCGGCCACAGAAGTACCTGAGGAATTTTTAGTGGAAGAGTTCCACGCCCTGTTCCCCCACAGGCCCAAGCCCTGGCACATGGAAAGGGAGGGAGAGGGGGAGGGGCAGGAGGAAGGGATAGCAGGCAGCAGCTCTCCATGGAGATGGGAAGCGGAATTTGAGGACACGGAAGAAGAGGTGTGGGTTTCACCGAGGTCAACGACGTCAGAGGCAGGAGAGGACTGGCAGAACATTTTTACTCCCACCAGCTCTGACGCCACTGACTTCTTGGGATTCCCGTCTTCTCAGGGGGAAGGAGAAAGATCGCAGGATTGGGGGGAAATTTTTACACCCACAGGCTCGGATGCCACAGACTTCTTGGGGTTTCACTCGTCCCCAGCAAGCGGAGAGCCACTAGGAAGGGGGGGAGAGGAGCCTGGGAGGGGGATGGATGTGAGGGACGAGGGATACAGGGAAGTCCCTCCCATCTTAAGTTCCAGCCCATCCCCAAGCGCGGGAGAGAGTAAGGAGAGCTCTGCATCCAGCGGAGAGTCAGGAAGTGGTGTCCGAGGCTCAGGCAAGGTTGTGGAGCCCAGGCCGCAGGTGGGACAGGAAGTAGGACGCACAGGGGGGAGGCCAATTCCCCCAACTCCCGAATTGCGACGCAAACGTAGGGGGAAGAGGTTGGGTCTGCCAAAGCTGTGGTGCTGGAAGAAAACGCGCCAATCGCCATTCGGGAGTTCAGACACCTCACCTTAAGGATGCATTTTTACTGCTCTGAACACTGTAAATAATCAGCACTTAATAAAAACCTTAAAAGACCATGCTGGAGTCGTTACTCTAGAGTAGCCATACCAGGCCCTCTGACAGCTACCTTTACCTTTCACCCCCCCCCCATCTGGGCCTTGAACAAAACTTTCCCCATGGACCCCTTTACTAGGAGGCCCTAAACATTTTGCTCCAGTTTTGACTCAGGATCCAATCCAATGTTTTTTTCCACCACCCTAGATGACCTCCTCCTTGCTGATTCTCCACCAAACCATTCAGATCTGCAACCAACCAAGCAGTCCCCAGTATATATCCAATAACCCGGTTTCACTGCCATGTGATGACAAGTGGACAGCATCAGGCCTGTAGAGTTCTGCATTGTTGAAAGTGGTGCCAGGACATTGTCCTGTTGACAGGGTTAGATTGAGACCTTTAAAAACCCTAAGTATTTAAAAGAGTTTGGTGCCTCCATATACTGTATCAAATGTCTTGCAGGTGGGGGGGGAGTTTTTTTTAATGAAACTATCCCTGTGCCTTCAGAGGCAAGGTGAGCTAAATTTCAAATTAGTGAACAAGGAAATAAATAATATACTCTATTTAGGTTCCTGTCCTCTTATTTGCTAAACGTAATCTCAATTCCTTGTATAAGGAATTGTAATGAATGAGTTCAACAGAGAGTGCAGCAACAAAGAAATATGTCTGTAGACAGTGGGTGGGACCTTAATCATATTTGAATCCCACTTGCAAAAGCACTTGAGCTAAGCTCAGAAAGACCCCTTAAATTCTTACAGTACATCTCTCTAATCCTTTCCAGGCTTCCAGGTCTGTCATGCAATCAAATAAACAAACAGGCCATTTCAACCCATCAGCCTCTTAATAGTGGGATAACTTAAAGATGTGTTAGCTGTCAGACAGCGGCATTAAGATTTCATCATGGTGCTGATGAGGGAGGATTTAATTAACTCACTATACCTGTCTCTTCCTGCACACAGACAAATGGAACAATGCTTCCAAAGAAGAATAATTAATGTGGCATCGAAGAACATTGCAACAGAGACTTCACAACAGTCAGACAAGCCTGTCAGTTGCTAGGTGTACAGCTTGAGGTGGAAAAAGAAAACAGAAAAAATGTTCACCTGTGGGTGATGGTAGGAAATGGAGTTCCAGGGTGGAGGTTTTTGTATTTTTAAAAAATGTAGGAAACATCTCAGAATGAGCATCCTTTTGACTTTGAAGAATGCTTAAGGAGCTCCTTCATTCTTCATTTAATTTCAGATTAATGTGGAAAGACTTCACTGGAGACTTCAGCTCATTGAACTATACGTGATGCATGCTTAGGGATGGATAAATTATCCAATTTCCATTCTGGGCCAGTTTCACTTGCGTTCAGTTATATATCTCTTCTGTCCTGTTTTCTACATAAAATTTTTGCGTTGTCAATACAACTGAGGGAAACAGATTACATATATTAAATACACTGGTACCTCGGTTTAAGAATAGCCCTGTTTACAAACGATTCAGTTTACGAACTCGGCAAAACTGGAAGTAGTGTCCTGGTATGTGAACTTTACCTCAGTTTAAGAACAGTTTCGGTTTAAGAACGGACTTCCGGAATGGACTAAGTTCATAAACCAAGGGACTGTATAACAAATTAGTGAATCTGCAACAAACCATATTAACCAAATTGAACCAGATTAAATTTGTCCAGGCAGGTGATTTGTAGTAAATGGGTGGAGCTTTACCTTCCATCTCCTTGGTATGTTTACAGTCACACACTGTCAGGGAATGATCAGATTGGACTGATCCTGCAGGAACAGTCCAATCAGGCTCCAGGAGGGGAGTTGAATCAGCCAATCACACGGGACCCATTGTGTAAATAATGTATATATAGCCAGAGGTTTTTTTTGGGGGGGGGGGACACTCACTCACTGTTTACCATGAGCTGAAATAAAGAGCATGAAATCAACACTCAACCCCAAGTATATTTCACATAGTTTTATAAACAAGTTTCTACACACCTTATTTATCCTCCATCCACACATTCCAACCAGGTGGAAACACTTAAGGTGGGAAAGCAAGGGTGGTGAGGGACGTAGCCTGAGGAGGAGTCAGCATGGGGGGAGTCCCAAGGGCCAGATAGAGAGGCTTGGAGGGCCACATTTGTCCACAGGCCTGGGATTCTCCACTCCTTCCTTCACCACCTCTTTCAGGGAAGTATTCAAGACTCTGTGGAGACTTAGGACAATGCAGGCAGTGGGGGTTGAGTGCAGCTGACCTATTCCCTGGGATAAAGCAACTATTCTATGTAAAAGCCATGTTCAGAGAATCCATTTCTCATGACAAGGAGGCCTTTGGCACATAATTGTTGCTGCTGGTTTCTTTAAAAGGTCAGTAGAAGCTGCACAAGGTGCCATTCCATTACACCCCAGTCAGCTACACTTCTCACAGCATTTCCATTTGCTGTTTATAGATTTCCCATATTTTTCCCCCTTTCCTTTTTCAATTATGCTCTTTTTCCAGCCAGGTTTTTTTTAAAAGGAAGCTGTGGGAGTAGCAAGGGGGTTTAATGAAGTGGCTAAATCTTGTGGCAAGGCTCAGTTTTGTGCTGATCAGATGACTTGTATCATATTGGAGGAGCAACCACATTGGAGGTTTCCGGAGGCTTCAATAACAAGTCAACATTCAAGTCAGCTGTCAAAGGCCCAGCAAGAAAATATATTTTGAAGCGGAAAAGTGTTCAGGGGTGGGATATAAATAAGGACGGTGTGGAAAGGACACGAGGCATATTTGAAGCTAGGGGGATGAATTCAAGCTGCCCCTTGAAAATGATGGCAACTTATGGCTGTTACATCTATTTTGATTTCATGGGATTTGCTATTTTAATTTCATAAATATATAAGAGGAGTCCTGCTGAATCAGACCCAAGGTCCATCTGGTTCAGGATTCTCTCACAAAATCATATACCTCTGAGAAGCCTGCCAGCAGCAGCCCCATTCAAGTTACCTAGCAACTGGGGCTATGCATTGGAGTCAGCTGGGAGCTTGAGTCTGAGCAAAATCTAATTTGGGGAATCCGGGCTTTGGCCAAGTGGGGTAATAACAGCCCCAGATTGCTCTGGGTCATGTCAGGCCAGCCTGAGTGCCAGGTGTCATGGTACTGGATGGGAAGGAAGGGCAGGCAACATGCAGGGAGATGGTTGGGCTTGAAGGACAACTGGAAGATAATGGCAAGAAGAAGAGGCAAATTTGCAGTGGCCTACTTTGCAGTACAAGTTCTTTCCCCATAGAGAGAGGGCTTGTGAAGCAGCACCCCACAGGATCTAAACCATCCTGCACAGCCATTCTAGCAACTCGAATTCAGAGGCACGCTGTCTCTGATACTGGTGATAGTATACCAGGGGTTGTCCATTTTTCTAAGTCATTTGCAAATCTGAGAAATTTCCATGAATGCCAGTCCCAAGATGTCTGCTATGGGGAGCGGAGGGACATGGCACGTAACACAAAATGGCTGACATGCCCGAAGAAAGAGAAAAAAAAGAAAGAGGGAATCACCAAATGGTGCAGACATGCCACCCATCAGTGCGGAATAAGGAACCTGCAATAGCCACTGCTGCTCCTTGCTCCTGCTTACAGAAAATAGCTCTTTCCACCTCTCATTTGTTCAGAATGGATGGGGGTGGGGTGGGGTGGGGTGGGGGCCCAGTCCTGGCATCCAATGAAATGTGAGCATGTTTAAGGGGTGTGTCCAACATAGGAGAGCCTTAACCAGCGCAGACTGGGACTGAGCAGGCAGAGCAAACAGCATTGTGGAGTTTTGAGGGGCTATTTACTGACACCTTTCATTGGCACCATGGAAATGACACCCACATTGGTTCTTGTGGGTCCCACATTGGTGACTCCTGTAGTGACACTGGTGACAGCCTTCGTGACTAGCAGCAACTGTAGCAGTCTGTGGAGATGAAAATCAGTGTGCAGCATGAAGAAGAAGAAAATATAAATAGCGAATATTTGTGATAAGAGCAAAGTGTTTAAGATAGCAGTGGATAAAAACCAAATCCAAAGCAGCAGATTAAAATATGCCTAGGCATGACAAATGATAAAAGCTCAAATAGTAAGTATGGCTGAAACAAAAATGGTTCACAAGGAGTGTCTAAAACGAAAACTGAAGAGGCCTGACAGATATCCATGGAGGACCTTCCATAAGCTTGACACTGGCACTTCAACAACAGCTGCTCATCCTTATAGAAAAGCCCCATTTGCACTTGCAAAGACATGGGGTTCATCTCTCAAAGCTCCCCTGAAAGAATCACTTCCAGCACTGAACATATAATGTTCAATCAGGACCGGCCCAAGACATTTTTTGCACCAGAGGCAAACCACAAAACAGTACCTCACCACCCACCAGCGATGAAGGGGAAGAAGTGAAGATTGACATCAGGGAAAGGGGATTCTGTGAATTCTGCCCATAGCTGCCAAGTCTCCTGTTTTCCCCGGGAAATCCCCGTTTTTTCCAGCTGTTCCTAGCTGAAAAAACGGATTTTTTTGTTTTCCCCCGGTTTATTCTGGCGCGACGGCCATTTTGGAACTGGGCGGAGCATGCTCAGAAGCGACTTTTGATGCTGCTCTGCCCAGTTCCAAAATGGCGGCTGCGCTACTTCCGGTCTGCTATTTCCGGCCCGGTCCCTTATTTCTCTGACAGCAACTTGGCAGGTATGATTCTGCCACCTGAGGTGGTCACCTCACCTTGCCTCATGGGTGGGCTGGCTCTGAGTTAGAGGCTCCCATGATCACTACAGGAAGTGGTGACAGGCAGGAAAGCCTTTATGTGTAGAGCCCTCTGCCATGCAACATTTGTGAATGGGAGGCTGCTAACAGGCCAGTTGGTGACCCTGTACATTTAATATGTCAAGCGGCACCCCCTGGTGCCTACCCACCCCTCAACATTCTCCAAATATATTTTGCTTTCTGTGAGAAAAGCGAGAGTAAAGACTTGCATGGATGGCGATGCTCTGCCTCCACAGTCGGGGGCAGTATGTCTCTGAATACCAGTTGCTGGAAACAACGGTGGGGGGGGGGAGAGAGATTGCTCTTTTGCTCAGGTCCTGCTTGCAGGCTCCCCCTAGGCATCTGGTTGACTAGCGTGAGAACAAGATGCTACACTAGTTGGGCCATTGGCTTGAGCCTCTTATGTCATGTTCCTAAAGTTATGTTATAAAACATAGTGGGCCAATGCACAAGGGGCCATGTTTTGGTTGCCCATGGCGACATTTCATACCCCCTTCCCAGCCCTCATGCTGCCTTCCCAAAGCTGGGTAAGCAAGACACTGGGCTCTGGGAAAGGGGCATGAGGGCCCTGACAGGGTCCTAGAATCCCCCCCTCCTCCTTCCCAAAGCTTAGGTAGCACTTTCTCAGCTTTGAGGAGGAGGTGGGAGGGCTCTAGGACCAGCACTTTGCTTAGCCAGCTTTGGGAAGGCAGTGCAAGGGTGGTGTGTGTGTGAGCATCAAATTTTAGCCTTGCTCCCCCCTCATGTGGCATGGCAATGTGCAGCCCATGGGTTCTGTGTCAAAGTACTCTTGTAGCCCACTTGGTATGAAAAGGTGGGCCACCCTTTTGTAGATAGAGGGGTTCAGCTTCAGGGCCGTCTTAAGCGCCCCTGGCGCCGTGGAGCGATGGATCCCTCCAGAGCCCCCCCGCCCCATTTCCCAGCGCGGTGGGCGGGCGCAGCGTGGCTGCCACAGGCGCTGCTGCGCGGCGGGCGGGCGGGCAGGCACAGCGCGGTTGCCGTGGGCACAGCTGCGTGTCGAACTGGCGGACCGGCTGGCCAGCGGGCGGGCGCAGCTCGCGGCGCCCTCCTGTCGGGCCGGCGCCATGGTGCCCTGTGCTACCAGGGGTCTACCTAGAGCCGGCCCTGTCCAGCTTGACACTAGTTTAAACTCCATGGGGTTAAACTCCCCTCTGAAACCCCCTCCCCATTGGAAATGAGAAATGAAGAGAAACGGACAAATTCTACCATTCCTAACTGCAAAGCAAGTGACACCTTCTGATGTGGCATAGTTCCTAGGATGCTCTGAATTGTAACCCAAATTGTCCTCTTTTACACTGTCAGTTATGCTGATGGATCTCCAAAGGGGTGCCCTTTGACTGCAGAACTGGGTCACTCCTCTTGGTTTCTGTCAAATATGGATGGAGTTGTGTGAGATTTCCCCACCAGCTGCTTCCTCAATGATCCCTTGCTAATCCAATATCCTGCAATTAGCAGCCATCCTGCCAAGTATTTGGAAAGAAAAGCACCCAGGTATAAATCTTTGGCTCCATCTATATCAATACCTCTGTGTCTGTCTGTCTAATTGCTATTGACTGTGGAAAGTAGTTTTTGATTGAGGCATGAGGCAAAGTGATATTGATCACGCTAAATGAACTTTTCTACAACCCTCGAGTCAATTGGCCAGGGAGGGAATTGTGCCAGAGATGTCACCTTTGATACCAAGCCCAAATCTCACCGGAGTGTCCTCTGGCTTTCCTGACTAGAATTTCACAAGAGTGTTGTAAGGCAACCCCCTCCTCTCCCAACCCTATTAAATATCAAACTATCCTGCCCTGTACATGAGCAAAATGAAAGCCTAATTGCTCTTCTTGCTTAGTTGGAAGAGAACAGAAGGAAATGAGAACACACACACAGACACAAAAACCGATTTAACTTTTCATCCTTCAGGCAAGAAGCTTTTGCCACACAACTCCCCACCACCACCACCCTCTCTTTGCGGAGCAACATATTATGTTCCTAAGAAATAGCAGTGGCAGAACAATGAGTTCCATATCAGTGCTCATTTATCTTGTACAGTATGTTCTTCAGGACTCCAGATTGTGGTCTTTGGGTCCATTTTATTTGTAACCAGGGCTGGACCAGGAGTTGGGGTGCAATGTGCTATGGCAATCAAAGGGTGCTTATTTTGATGCTCAGCGTGGGTTTACTGCATGGGAAAGTTGGGGGGAGGGAGAGAGAATGGGATGCACCCTGTGTTTTATTTCTCAGCAACAAGCTCACATACAGATTAGCTTGCTAAAAGCCAGATCTCCCATGGCATCATTTTCTGTCTCAAGGATAATCACCTCCTTTCTTTCCCCAAAAACATCCTCTTTTTTTGTTTCTGTTACAGTTATCTGAGTAATTGCTTAGTTGTTGTTTAGTCGTTTAGTCGTGTCCGACTCTTCGTGACCCCATGGACCATAGCACACCAGGCACTCCTGTCTTGCACCGCCTCCCGCAGTTTGGTCAGACTCATGTTGGTAGCTTCGAGAACACTGTCCAGCCATCTCGTCCTCTGTCGTCCCCTTCTCCTAGTGCCCTCAATCTTTCCCAACATCAGGGTCTTTTCCAGGGAGTCTTCTCTTCTCATGATGTGGCCAAAGTATTGGAGCCTCAGCTTCATGATCTGACCTCCTCCAGCACCACAATTCAAAAGCATCAATTCTTTGGCGATCAGCCTTCTTTATGGTCCAGCTCTCACTTCCATACATCACTACTGGGAAAACCATAGCTTTAACTATACTCACTGTTCAATTCAATACTAGCAGCTTTGCACCTTCTGTTCAATGCATATAGCTTGCTTGCCACTTTTTTATATATATAAAAATGTTTGATTATGTATTCATATCCTAAGCAATAGGCTGTCCTGTATAGCTTCTGGAACAAGCGTAATAGTAGGCCGACTGTAAACTGAAAAATGTATAGCAGCACAATCACATCTATGTTATCTCAAAAGAAAGTCACACTGAAATTCAATTTAGCTTACTCCAGGGTAAATAGACAAAGGATTGTACTTTAATAAGATGAACACAATGCAATTCTATACATGTCTATTTAGGAGTAAGTCTCACTGAGTTCAAGGTGAGTTTCTAGAGAGATACCATGAGCAGTAGAATTGTGAACCAATAATTGTGCGTTGTGAAACGGATGGGGGGCAGATCTGTGACCAACCACAGACTCCTTTATTTATTTTATCTGGCCTATTTTTAAAAGAATCACATTGCTGCCATTGTTTGTTATGAACTGTATTGTATTTTTATAATAAGGTAAAGGTAAAGGGACCCCTGACCATTAGGTCCAGTCGTGACCGACTCTGGGGTTGCACGCTCATCTCGCATTATTGGCCGAGGGAGCCGGCGTATAGCGTCCAGGTCATGTGGCCAGCATGACAAAGCCACTTCTGGCAAACCAGAGCAGCACATGGAAACGCCGTTTACCTTCCCGCTGTAGCGGTTCCTATTTATCTACTTGCACTTTGAGGTGCTTTCGAACTGCTAGGTTGGCAGGAGCTGGGACCAAGCAACGGGAGCTCACCCCGTCACAGGGATTCGAACCGCCGACCTTCTGATCAGCAAGCCCTAGGCTCAGTGGCTTAACCACAGCGCCACCTGGGTCCCTATTTTTATAATACGTGAATTTTATTTATTTATTTATTTATTTATTTATTTACAAATATTTCTATGCCACATTTTTCAGGGAGATGCCACCATCCAAACTTAAAACAGTAAAAACTAATTTTTAAGCCACTGAAACGGCAAACAAATACTTTTTTAAAAAATAAAATAAAATTTCTCTCCTCCCTTTCACCATGGTTCATCATGTATTTTACTTTTAAAAATTTCGACTCTTTTAAAAACATTGACTATTTTGACTATTACAGCAAGCCTTGTAAAGGGCAGGAAAAAAGAGTTTTAAATCAGGATTGGAAGACCTCTGGCTCAGGAGCCCTTCAGCTCCCTCAGGCCTCTTTCTCTGGTGCTTAAGTCTCTCCCCAGGCTGTTTCTCCTGCTCAGACTCTACCCTCATCCTCAGCACTCACTTGCCCACCTTGCACCCTTCCTGAGTGTTTTTGGCAGACTGGAATGTGTCACTGAATGCTGGTAATGCCTCTTGCTTGCCTGGATGGAGCATAGAGAGGTATTTGTAAAACTACAGAGGCAAAATTTGCATGAGTTGCTCCACCCACTTTTGCCTCCAGCCCCGCCCACCACTGACATGTTGCCCCTATATGCTTGCCTAGAAGGAAATGTTGCCCTTCATCTTAAAACAAGGTTCTCAAACTGTGTTTTAAATAATCCATCAATCAGTTCATCAATCCTAAAATTAAAGGTTAAATAAAGGTTTCCCTCAGTTCACTGATTCACCCCAACCCCTTTTCTTGGGTGCATTTTGGATTGGCTGTGCTCATATCCCCCCTCTTGTTTGGCCCTTGTTCATAATTGATTTTGGTCTATTTCCAATTTTTACTCCCCACTGCTTCCTCTAGGGCCATCTTCCCACTCTTTAATGTATCTTTCACAAACAGCATTTTAGCATTTTCTTACCTTTTGTAAAAGGAAGTGTTCTCCGCAAAAATTTTAATGAGACTTTTTTTTTGTGGTGAGGCCAGTTCTTTAAAATTCTTTCATTTGAATTCTATTTTTATTTAACTATTTTATTATCCTTCATGAGCCAAGCTCCTTATGACAAGTTTATTATAGTAATTTCCTCCTTTCCCCTTTTATTAATTCTCTTAGCTTTATTTCATTACAATGACGTTGTGTTCTGCACTCAGTCTACTCCTCCTCAAACAAATGCATGCAATTCATCTCTTTGATTTCTCTCCCTCTTCCAAATTAAACAATGTCCAGTTTTACACCCTTACTTAGACATGGATAATATGAGAATTCCTTGACCTCGGAATTCCACTTCTTCCCGAACCCCACCAGAGCCAATGAAAGTGGCCTCTAAAACCAGGGTGGTGTGTATGCCAGATTCCCTGCCACTGAAGAGCGTGGCACCATCAACCACAGAATTCAGCTCCTGGAAAGCCCAGGTTTTGCATGAACAAATGAGTTAGGAACAGCTGGGCACTGGCTCACCTGGTGAAGTGCCTAACTTTAGTCCCAGAAATGGCTTCGCCCACCAAGCTAGCCATTAGTGCCTCCAGAGAAGGAAAGGCTTCATGTCTCAGCCGTGCTTTTGTTTGATCAACAAGATTCATCCAAAGCGGACTAAGGTGTGGTTTGGTTGCAGAGCACCTGACCAGGGGCATAGCTCACTGCTCCGGCACCTGGTACGACAGGGGCAAGAAGACCTGCCCATAGGGGTGGGGCGATCTGCCCATGGGGGGGTGCCGCGGCAATCCATTTTGGGCAGCGCGGGGCCCCGAGCCACCGCATCACTCCCAGGAGAGACATGTGGCTCGGGTGTGCTGCAGGCCAGGCCCTGCTGTAAGTGCCACCCCCGCGGTGTGCCATTTTGTCACCCCCCTCAAGGATGACACCCAGGGTGGACCGCACCCCCTTCCTACGCCCCTGCACCTGACTTGAATGTAGAAGGTCAGTGGTTCAATCCCAGGCATCTCCATGCAAGGCTGGGAATGTCCCCTGTCTGAAATTCTGGGGAGCCTCTGCCCGTCAGAGTTGATAGTACTGAGCTACTTGAGGCAATAACATGACTCGGTATAAGGCAGGTGTCTATGTACCAGGCGTCTTGCATGTCCTATATTCCTTCCTTCCACGAAGGAAAGAAGGAAGGCAAGGCCACAACTCAGTGTTAAGCATGGTTTAAGCTGGTGAGCTTCAAAAGAACCTTCCAGGGGCCACCTGGTAGTGTGGATGGGGCAAGAGGCAAAAGTGTGAGGAGCATAAAATCATAGAATTGAAAGGGATCCCGAGGGACATCATCCAACCCCCTGCAATGCAAGAATCTTAGGTAAAGCATCTATGACAGATGGAAGGTTTTAAAAAGGATCTTTATATATTAGGCAAGGTACCTCTCTAAACTCTGTCTAGGCACCTGCATTACCAGAGGTCAAGGACACTTCCGAGCCAGGCAAAAACACTCAAGGGAGGTGCAAAGCAGAGACAGTGTATCCCTCTCAACGTTCCTGGTGTGGCTCATGTGGAAGAAAGCCTGTGAAGATGGGCATCCTGATTTCCCACTGCAATATGTTGGAGGGTATGGCAGTGTGGCCTTGGGAATAATAAAAATATATATGTGGCATGAGGAGAGTTCCAAGAGAGACTTGGAGGCCAGGTTAGAAACTCAGATATATAAGCTAGGAACCAAAAGGTTCCTTAAACCAAAGTTACAGTTGCCAAAACGGAATGTCTAGTTGCCATTTTGGGGTAAGACAGCTCTAGAGTTTTATTTTTCAAATGATGGACTGACTGTGATTGATTATCAGTGAAACATCTGGCTAGTTCAAATGCCAACCTTGAGCTAGGTTAAGAGCTTTGAAAACTTAAAGAAGAAAAGTCACTTGATTAGGGACAGTCTACATATACTGTATTTAAATTGGCCTAATCCTACCTCTTTTTCTTAATGGTGACTGCTCCTGCTCAGGCTGCACAGAAAAAAGCATTTTGGTACCTGAAATTCATTCTGATTGTGCAGATAACGTTTAACTGATAGAATTCTACAGGATGTGGTATTAGTGTGTGAAAACAGTCAAGATCCAATGTTCCCCAGGCATGCACCTCCAGATGATGGCGGCGTCAGGTGCCATCCTGATGCCCAGGCATCGTCACTTGGTCACAAGTGGCTGATAGTCAGTTGCAAAAGGTCCCTGGTGCCAGGCTAATTTCGAACATTGCTTGGAGGACCATATTTGGCTACCAGACCTGAAATTCTCCCCCTGCTCTAGAAGTACTAGATTGACACTTTACTGTGATCCAGGAAATCTGTCTGCCATACAGTTATGAATTGGATTTGGTGTGACTGACCATGGCTAAAGTCACTTACGGCATTAAGTGGAATTAAACCACACTGAGCAGAGTGGGGCTTATTTCTGAGTGAGCTTGCATAGATTGGGCTGCTTCTAATATATTGTTCAGCTTAATCAAAACATAATGTCTCGAATGTCATCTTCAACATTCAACATGTATAAATCAGGCCAACGGCCTCATAAGTTATGGCTGTCAGCTTTATTTTTGGCACTTTCTGAAAGAGGAAAAGATCTGCAAGTGTAAAACAGCTGAGAACAGTTTCAAGCTGCAAAGCCTATGTTCTAATAACTAAAGCTGTCAAGAAGACGGCGACAAATCAAACCATTGAGAAAATGAAGGAGGGAAGTATCTTGCCCCAGAGTACTTGTGCCTGTTGATTGACAAGTGCCATCTTCTGTTCATGTTTTACACGTCCCACATGAGCTTCTGACCATATGTATAAAAGTATGGACTAGCAGGGGGAGCCATATGCTTTATATGATGGAGCTGGTGGTTTTAATATACTGAGGGACCAATTCACAGAATTTGATTAGAGTCGCGGTTTGGACCGACTTTTGCACAGGAAGAAATGGTTGTCCCATACATTTAACAAAAAACTGACATGAAGTGGTTTTGATTTGCATTATGCCTAGCCATGGTATACTTTGTGGGATGTATGAGGAAAAGCTATCAACTAACATCTTCACCAGCCCTGCCCCCTCATTTATTTATTGTTTTAAAAGTGTATAAACCATTTCATAGCCAAAGCTATTGAAAGGACGTACAGTAAGATAAAATGAGGTAAAATACAAGAGATACAGATTTTATAAACAATAAACCTTTTCTGCAACTCTACAATTACTATTCCATATAATGACAGGGCCACACTTTGGGCAAAGCCTGTCTCTCAGCCCCACTTGCACTATACATTTAAAGCAGTATCATTCCACTTCAAATAGTCATGGCTTCCCCCAAATAATCCTGAGAAGTCTAGCTCTTAAATGTGCAGAGAATTCTTAAGAGGCCTCTATCCCTCTCAAAGAGCTATAGTCCCCAGTTTCCCCTTGGAAGTGATTGACTGTTAAACCACTCTGTTATTATCTGTTTGTCTATTGTTATTTATGTGTTTGGATGTCTCTTGATATATCATAGCCAAACTCAGCAAGAGGATGCCTGAGGTGGGGGGTGCCCCCCCTTTATGCTGGGATGTCAGCCACAATTTTGAATCAGGGTGGTCTGAAATTTGACTTTGATATGACTTTGTCTGATTTCAAACTCAGCACAAGGGTTCTTGATGGAGGGAAACAAGTTTTCTTAAATGCTGGGACAACACGTGCTATGTTGAATCAAGATGGCAGTCTTAAACATGACTTTGGCATGACTTCCCTGATTTTGGCATGGTGGGTCCAAACTGCACCAATGTCGAACTTGGCACAAGGGTTTCTGATGCAGGGACAGACATATTTGTCAATCTTGGGGTGCTGGATGCCATTTTTAATCAAGATGGTGGTCTGAAATGTGACTTTGGCATGACTTCATCCAAAGTTTGGTGTGACAGGGCCAAACTGCACTGACTTGCACACCCCAGGATATATCATTGCTCCATTTGGTGAGCCTTCACCAAATATGGCACTACTGGTGCAGCCTGCACCAATTTGGTTGGCCCTGAATTTATTATTGCCCAATTTGACAGTGCCATTCCGACCTGTGCCAATTAGAATGCCTCTTAAGGTATCATCGCCAAACTTGGCATGAGGGTTCCTCAGGCGGAGGCAGCAGTCATGTTGGGATGCCAGGCACCATTTGATTCAAGATGGTGGAGCAAATTAACACTAACTAAATGCCACCCACACCCCAAATAATGAGTCACAGCTGAGTCAGGTGCATGCATTGGTGTTGGGGTGTGTGTGGGTGGGTGGGTGCATGTACAGCCCCCAAACTCGCAAATTACACTATTTAGAAATCACTTTCTTTGTTTCTTCGAATTCCCAGGCAGCCCCAGGCACTTCCCACTAGTATTATATATTTCCTTCCACAGGCTCTATGGAGCTTTTTATTAATGAAAACATCAATAGACTCTCCCTCTCTCTGGATGCATTCACTGTGTTTACAAATCACTATCAAATGCTTTTATCTTGTCGGTGATGCATTCCCTGACATTTCATTATGATTCCATAAATCACTTTTCTAGGAAAAGGGGAAGGGAGCACAACTGATCTTAAAAAAAAATACTAGCAGACTTAGCCTCAACAGTATCATTTCCACCTGCCAAACCCCACAGGTGAAACGGAGCCTGGACTAGAGATGCCATGGCAGAGATTGTCATCCTGTAGTCCTCCTGATAAAGTCCTCTAGCTTCTATCATCCCTGACCATTGGCTATGTTGGCTTGGGATGATGGGATTTGAAGTTCAAGAACATCTGGATGGCCACAGAATCCCCATCCTTGTGATAGAGTAATGAGTGGGTGTGATCTCAAACCCAATAGAAGTCTCCCAGGTGAGCATGGCTGCACCAAGGCAGTTGGGCATCCATCCTTTCAAGAAATGAGAGATTTATCCAGTACCCTTTGTGGTGACACAGAAGATGTGAGAGTAGTCTCTCATTTGCCAATGGAAGGGGCAACCAGTGCCAGTGTTTAACATAAGTCTGTTTTGTTCTGTTTGGTCATACTAACACTAATGTCTCAGCTTCAAAGCATTTTCTCACATTTAGCTGACTACCATTATTGAAGTGAGTTGGGGCATCTGTTAATGTGAGGTGAAGCAAATGGCAGGTCCTGCATTATTGGGGTAGAAATTTACATTTATAGGTGAACCTACTTAATTTGAACTTTTGGAACCAACATGTGAACCAAAAGAGAGCCCCCCTTTGAAATTCACACTTCTCCGATTTCCCCCCCATTCATTTCTCTAGCCATGTAATTTGTACAAAACTGCATGTACTTAATTAAAATGTGCACATTTGTGAAAGGAACATAGAACTCCATTAAATTATTGGGAAATGTTTTGCAAAAATGTATTTGTCATTAACTGAAGTGAGCGTGAGAGATGTAAATTAGCTGCATCATTGCTGTGAAGATCCAGCTGTCCCTCTTAGTAGGGGTATGGATTTGATGTCCAAATTGGTTCAAAAAGCATTTCAGTTAAAAGTGGTAAAGCATGGAGGTAGAATAGGCAATGCCTTTCAAAAGAACATACACCACTGAATCTATTTGGTGGTGGAAAAGGTTGTTGAGCTTCCCCTCCAAAAAAAACCTCAAAGAAGAAGATGATGAAGAAGAAGTTGTTGAGCTAATTTTAAGGGAAATCAACAGTTCAGTGACAATTTCAAAAGTTTCATAGAGTTGCCATATGTCCAGATTTCCCCAGACATTTCTGTGATTTCCACCTGGAGATTGCTTCTGACTGCAATATTCTGGATCTGTCCGGGAAATTCTGGACGTATGACAGCCCTACCAAATGGACAACTATTTCTGACTATTTGTTCATTTATGATGATATATCACAAGCACTTTGCTCTTCCAAGTTACCTTCATCATCATCTTTGATGTGCCTTGCTGGCATTAATAAATTAATTATTTTTCAAAATTGCTTGTAGAATCAAGATACAGTATTACTGGGATAGATAATGTTTTTCACAAAATCACACAGAAATAGTCATTGCTAAGCTGAATGGAGAAGAATATTACTTCCCTCTGATGTTGTTGAAATGGTAAATGCAACCATTGTAGCTGATCTTCTGAAATTTGGCAAGATTTGTGTACTCAAAAGGTGTGACCTTGCCTGCACATCTCATCCAACTCCACCAAACAATTTAAAAAGTTACAGATTTTTTTAATATATATATATATATATTAAAAATTTAATGTAACCTGCATAGAAATCACTCTAATTTGGAAGATGTGATCCATTGTGAAAGGACCAATATGCCTACAAATTTCATCTACTTCTGCCATAAGGAGAGTGGGCGGGAGTTATATTTATATATTGATTTACCAGTTGTGAATTGGGGTGGGTGGGTGGACAAAGCAGACCCTGAGGCAAACTGGGCAACC
Source organism: Zootoca vivipara (assembly GCF_963506605.1). Classification (NCBI taxonomy): domain Eukaryota; kingdom Metazoa; phylum Chordata; class Lepidosauria; order Squamata; family Lacertidae; genus Zootoca; species Zootoca vivipara. The sequence continues at coordinate 37,014,933 of NC_083290.1, read as the reverse complement.
TTGGAACGACTTGAGCATTTTCCTGAAGCGCAAAATTGGGGTCAAAACTGAATCTTGTGCTCAGTGCACACTCCTAATATATAAACAAAGTAATATGCAATAGTATACCATGTGCCAAACCACCTATTACAGTAAATACCTAAGCAGCCCCTTTTATTTTGAAGAAAAAAACAACTGTGGGTCCCTGATCAGAAATGTAAAAGCTGCATCATTGAGGCAAATAAGAGGATTGGATGGTATGGTCAGTAGGAAACCATCATTTGAATTGGGACCTACAGCTGCTTTGCCTTCTGTTTAAACAACTTTTTTGTGTGGGGTGGAGTGGGGGGGGGGAAGAGAGAGTGCATTTATTGTAACATTTCATTTTATCCTAATAATCTGATTTAGTAATACATGTTTAAAAGTCATAAGCCAGTATTTATACTTGCCCTGGAAAAGATGTAGAACAAAAGTCAGGATCCAGAGTCAGTCAATGTATGCTTGGTCAGTCAAGACAAACTCAAAAGATTTAATGATTTCGAGCTAGAAAAAAGTTGTTTCCTTATCAATTGAAGAAGCATTTCAATCTAGACACACTGAATCCATGTTGGGCTGAGTCAGTATCTGCCTGAAGTGTCAATATTAACGATGGATTTATTAACACATGGCTTAAAATGCCAGGAAAGCAAGACTTCACCTGCTGATGATATCAACCAATTAAACATTGTCAATAGAAACACTGAGTCAGAACTCTGATGCAGAAGTACAGATCAAGGTTCAAACATCGCGAGGAATGTGACCATTGTTTCACAGATGCAAAGAAAATGGGCTGCAGGCTCTGAAGTCTATTGTTGTTGTTTTCATTTTTTAACTTGATGTTAGTTTTATAATCAAGATGACTGCAAAATAACACACAGTACAATAACCTTTCTCTCATAGTCTGCAATAATTGTGCTGTCCTGGAAGCAGCAAACGTTACCAACGATTGATGAATGGCAGATGAAGATGATGGAATTTATGGAATTGGCAGAGATGACCGGACGAATCCGCAACCAGGGAGAACAAGCAATTGAAGAAGAGTGGAAAGATTTTAAATTGTATTTAAAAAAATCATGTTAAAGTAATATTTTAAGAATAGAAATTAGGTGGTAAATAAACCTGTGGATTAGGTGAAGAGGTTATTTTAGAATAGAAAATAAGAAATTTAGTATTAAAAGTGAATAATTAGAGGTAGAATTTGCTAAATTAGAAGTGTGTTTGAGATACACAGGGACGGGAACCCGAGGAGGTCCCAATATACACTGTGATAAAGATAAGTTATACAGTTTTTTACTTTCTTATTTTGTGCTTTTTTCTGTTTTTTCTGATTTCTGTATTTTTGTTTTTTTGGTATTTGTATTTCCCCCACCCCTTCCAATTTTCTGTAACCCCTTTTTTTACTGTGAAAATTAATAAATATCTATTTTTTTAAAAAAAGAATTGTGCTGTCCTGACCACGAATGAGGCCCTACAGGGGTCAACAGACATTTGAGGATGGTGTTGTCAGTCAGACTAAATGGAGCAGGAACTGCCAGACTTGGATAGTTCTGGCTAGATGATTTGCTCCAATGAGGCACGGAGCTCAGCCGAGACCTCCATCTTGAGGAGGTTTAATGGGGTTGGAGCCAAGCACTCTGTTGCCTTGTGTATTGCCTGTGTTAAAGTGAGGTATGCGAGGCCACTGGTGCTGAGGGAAATAGATCTTCAGGGGATTTTTGTTCAGTGGCCTCTTGGCTGACAAACTCAAGCTTGATACAACACCTCAATGAGCTTGTGCCTATGATCTTTGTAATAATTCAGCCCCTTCCCATCTCCATCAGGGTCTGGACTGCTGTGCCAGGGCAGGTCATATCAATAAAAAGGAGCAATTTCTGAGCTATTGCAGATTACTGTTACATGGCGGATCATTCTTGTAAATGGGCTGCCCTATGCATTATTTATTTGCCATATTTTAACCCAGATTTTCCAGATAATTGGTGTCTCTCAAAAGTACCTGACATCAATAGAGAGAGGAAAGAGGGAGGCAGGCAGGCTCTGCCATCAGGCTTACCAGCTGAAAAAAAAACACATGCACATACACAAGGCAAGGGGATTAGGGCAAAAAGGTAGAGAAGTGAGACTTGGTTCTTTAATGCTGAAACAAAATGTTGAGCTAAAAGCATTTATATCCAGTTTGGTCCAGGCTGATCTTCCCTTGGTGGTGTTCTTCCTTGAATAGCAGTTGGTGGTTCTTGTTCCTTTGGTCAATGGATGGGGCCAGAGGATCCTTCCATCTTGCTTCTGTGGTCCCAGAAGAACTTTAGAAGAACCTTCTGGATCAGGTGATCTAGTCCAGCCCCATCTGGTCCAGCATTTGGTTCACGTAGTGCCCAACCAGATACCTGTGTGGAGCTTGCAAGTAGGACCTGAACACAGCAATACTCTTTCTCCCTGAGGTTTCCAGCAACTGGTATTCAGAAGCAAACTGCCTTGGACTGCAGAGGAAGAATGTATCCAGCAGGGTTAGTAAACATTTATAGCCTTGTCCTCCATGGATCTGGAGGATAAAAGCAACAGACAGTTGGAACAAAGAAGGGAGGGAAAAAACAAGCTCCTTGCAGGTACTCTTTCTTCAACTGATGGATGTTGCCAATCTGGCTTCTCCCTTTCTTTGATGCTATTCCTGAAAAAGAATGGAGGCAGCCTCCCAGTGGCCATAGGTCTCTTGGTTGATAACAGAAGCTAGGGTTTTATTCCCTCTTGTTCTTTGGCCCTAAGAACTATGGCTGTTTGCTTGTTACATTTATATCCTGCTTTTCATCTGTTGTGAACTGCCTAAGTACCATCTATGGAAGCCAGTACTCCACAGCTGAAATAAGATATTTTAGTCTTATTTTCACAGCAGCTGTCCATGTGGCTTACACTTTTCTCCTGTCGCTGCATTGTATGTACAATGGGGTTTCCCCATTGTACCAGCGCAGATATTTTGCATAATGGCATTTGCCATAATTGACTTGAACAAATCCTGCCTTTGCTTCCATTATTTACTTCAGACCCAATACACTCTTCCTCACTGGCCTCATGCTGCGTTACTCCGGTGAGGCAAGATATCGTTCTTGATGTCAAGAGAAATTCAATTATAACTTGTTTAAAAGCTGGTGTTAAAAGGCCTAATGGGATGGTTCTCATGCCTCATTCTGGCAGCTCAGCTCATTTCCCAGGGAATATGCTATGAGACCATGATGAGATTTTGCAAATGGCCTGACCTTTCCTTCTTCCACATTTGTCATGCCCTCATCCATGTAGCTAAGTTTTCATTACTTTCAAAAAAGCTCAACATGAAACCATAATTTCCCCCACTCCTACTTCACATTAAATATTAACAGGGAAATGACCTTCACAGCTAACTTTATTTCCAGGGCAGTGGTAGGAAACCTCCTAAGCAGCTTGGCTAGGCTGCTGATTTGACCTGAGAGGCCATTTCCCTCGAACCATGCCCAACTGCCCCACTCATGACCTCATTCTATATTTGGATAGGGATGTAAACAGGCAGGGATTTCCATCCCATCCTGTGCTCATCAAAATCAGCACTGTTTCCATTCTGCTACAGTTTGACTCCCACTAATACATATGTTACTCATCCCATTATCTGCTATGGCCAAAACTAACGCAATTCATTATGTGATTAATTTTGTGAGTAACTTCAGTGCATTTCAGTGCATCAAAAACAATGCAGAAAATACTTATTTGCAGACTAAAAATAAATAAAAAATGGTGGTGAATACTGTTTCTATTCTCTTGCATGTTCTCCTTCCTTAACCTTAAGCGACCATGTGTCCATTTCCACTCCATCTCCCTCAAAAGGGTTCTGCAAGTGAGCCCATTTGAAGTTGTCCATTTGGTAAGGTTTGCAGTCAAAACATGCCTGCACATGGATTCTTTCCCTCTGCAGATTACAGACTGCTTTGCTGATCTGCAGAAGAAAAAATCCATTTGTAGATACGATTTGAATCCAAACTGGGCCTGTAAATGGGCAAAATGGAACTAACTTTGAGTGCAAATCAGCTGATTGGCGCTGGCAGGGTGCCAACAACAACAACAACAACAACAACAACAACAAAGTATGAATGAGTTTGCATATAATTCCTGTGTCTTTATGAAATATCCAAACAGGCCATCACAAAACAGTACGCTAGGCTTTACAGTGAAATTCTTCTAAGTTCTGGGAAAACTGAGACTCCTTCACTGACTTTGAGTGACTCCTCTGTTTAATATTTTGCATTGCGACAACAAACACGAAGCATTGCAAAGTCATCTGTTGGATTCTGGGTTTCCTGCTGTACATGCAAATGTAGTTTTCAAAGGGATAGTCTCACTTTAATCACCACTGCTAAAAGGACCTGGTGCTTGCCTTTCATCTGGCAGCAAATTAATTATAAAAGCTCTGTGTTAATATTAATATTGTCTCACTATAGATCAATGGTTTTATTACCTTTGATTCTAATATTACCCATTTGAGGGTGGGGAGGAGGGGCGAGAGAGAGAAAGAACCTGGCAGTATAAAATCCAGAGATTTTCAGACTGGTAAAATCAGGTAAAGATTTAAATGGAATTGTTTAATCTTTTAATCTGTTGACCTAGTTTAAAGTTCAGAACTGTAATCTACTTAAGATGAGAAATTGCTCACTTTTTAAAATGGAAATGATTTAAAGAAGTCCTATGTAAGTGTGTCTTCCTTTCTTCTCTCACTGCCTTCCACCAAATTGTAGATCATGGATGAGGAGTCTTTTTGCAGTCCAAGAACCACACTGCCTTCTGGGTAACCTTTCGAGGGCCACATGGCAATGGTGGACAGGCCCAGAGGGAAAAGAGGGGAGTGTTTGCTTTTGCATGACAAAGCCCCCCAGAAATCCCAATTTAACTCACAACTGACACAATATTTTAGGTTTGGTTTTTGGCATTATTTTGGCCACAACTTTATTCAAAATACATTTTAATTCTGAGTGTTGGCTTAGGCTTTGGTTAATCCATCTGTCCACTCTAAGGGACAGGATCATTTTCATCTGACCCCCATTGGGTCAGGACCATACCATCTGCCCGGTTGGGCAAGACCAATTCCATCTGACCATTTGGGTCAGGACCAGCTCCGACTTACCTAATGGTCGGTAAGTCAAGTAAACACCCCAAGGAAGTGGAGGTACGGTTCACAGGCATTCTCCTCCCCCAAGGAGTGTTCCCCAAGGCTCGGCTCTGTAATGGCCGCACCATCCTTGCCTATGGCAGGATGACGGACTAGAGTCCCTGAGCCCCAGGATTCCTTTAACAGAATACTTCTATAAGGAGCAAGTGAGGGGGGTAGGCATTTTTATGCCATGCCCCTCCTATACCAATTTTTAACCAAAGCCTAACGGCCAACCTAACAAGTTGTGACAATTTGCTTGTCAGTAGGCAAAAACCAAATGGCAGCAGTCAATCAGCCAAGTGGCAAAATTCCTACTGGGCCCCTGAATACAGGCAACCCCCGCGAACCGGCAAGCAGTGTCGACTAAGCCTAAAGGCAGCGGTGAGCGGGCGGGAGATTCGCAGGCTTTTTCAAGAGTGGGGAAAAGCGAAAATAACGTGATCGTTAGGTAAGAAGTGGCTGTCAATCAAACTCAAAGGCACGCCCTGTGACTCAGCCTAACTACAGCCCACCCCCTCCCAGATTTCTTTTGGGCTCGTCCGCAACCCCCACTATACTCTATGAGTGTAATGGGCTTTCTCTCTCTTTTTAGGAAATTGGTTTATACTTGCAAACCTCTTAGAAGCCACTTTGGCCATTAAGTAGTAGATTCATTCCCAGAGGCATTACTGATGAAAAAAGGATGGCTGTCCACATGGGGCAATGGCTCTCTATGCCCCCTTCTACCTCCTGTAATAATGGCAAGAATTTCACTCTCCCTCTCTCAAACGATTTGAATTTGCCCTGCCTCCCATGAAGGTGGCCAGAAATGTTCTCACTTTTACGAGACCTCATTGCCCCTGTGAAAGCCTCCGGAGGATTTTAGCCAAGAGCTAGTTTGCAAGTTCTGCACGGTGATCCTCATTTAGAACTCTTGCAATTTCACCATGGGCCATTTCAGGCTTACAAACACTCTACAAAGACAGGCGTATTTGGAGGACATTGAAGTAGTCTGAGCTGTGTGAATGAAGTCAAAGTCGAAGCCAGACCAAGACATTTTACTGCCTGAGGCAAAGGACAAAATAATACCTTCCACTATCCAGGTACAAAAGTCAGTCAGACTGGCTGTTGACCAAGTCTTCCACCAAGTCTTCCACTGCACCTGAGGACAGCAGGCTCAATGCTGGATTTACATATAAGCGAAACAAGCTATAACTTAGGGCCCCCACTCTCTTGCCCCCCCAAATTAATTGTATTTGTGTGTTGACCTTTAAACCTCCCCCTTAAATAAATTCAGACAAGACTCAAATTTTGGTTTGGTTTTTGGCAGAATCTAGGCCACAACTTTATTGATTACAGCAAGTAAGTGGTTGCATAGGCTCTGGTTCAACTAGCTCCCTGCACCGTTGCAGGCAGCGCTGACCCAGGGCACCAGCATAGGTCAGCCTAGGGTGAACACCCGGATAGGCAGGCGTAAAGCCGGGAGCAGGCTATGTCCACCACCCAGGTGTCCCCCTGGACTCATGCATGGGCACAACCCCCCTCACAGGGTTGCCCCAAACCATTGAGTCCCTGGATTCCTTTAATGGAATACCCTTCACATAGGGATGGTGAGAGCATTCCTCCATCCTTATCACCTGAACCAGAGCCTATCTGCAACCTTACAAGGTGTGACGATTTGCTATGCGGCAGGTGAAACCCAAATGGCACCAGCCAATCAGCCAAGTGGGGAAAATTCCTGCTGTGCCCCTGTCCCAACGACACATGACACACGACGGCATAGCAAGGTCAAGCGCACAAGCCCTAAAAGTAGGAAGAGGTGGGTGGGTGTTCCGATGCAGACACCAAAAGAGGAAGCTCTGGGTCATGTGCATGGGCATATATAGGTCCCTTGATACGTTTATCCTGGCCCCATTGGCCCGATTGAACCCTGCATCAAGGGACCTACCAATTGGGTGTTGTGGCTATCCAATCTTACCCACCCACAACACAGGGTTTGGTTGCCAGGTCTCACTGCAAAACGTGCCCTCTTTGAGGGGGGACCTGATTTCAGTTCAACAATTACTTTGACAAAATACATATTTTGTTATGTGCAAATGGCTTTAGATACCTATTAGGTCCATAAAGCGCATTATCTTATAAAAGATAATGCGGGTTGCGGAAGGGCTGGGAGAAGTCCTCTTGGTTTGGTGGAGGGCTGGCTGAGGCAGGCTGAATAGCCTGCTGAGTGTGACAATAATTAATGTCCAGTTGATTGACAGGAGGGCCCCTATATATTCTCAGTCTCTTTCGTCACTCTGGCTGGCGTTTTGAATCTCCCTCCCACCCGCCACGTGTTTAAGAAGGTGTTAGCCTGACATTGCTTTGCCTCTCACGGGGTCGCCTGCATTCAGGGGCCCAGTAGGAATTTTGCCATTTGGCTGATTGGCTTTTGCCACTTGGTTTTTGCCTACTGCTTAGCAAACTGTCACAACTTGTTAGGTTGGCGGTTAGGCTTTTGGTTAATTAATTTGGTTGGAGGAGGGGTGTGGCATCTACATGCCTACCCTCTTCCTAACGTTGCTCCACATAGAAGTATTCCGTTAAAGGAATCCTGGGGTTCTCAGCTCTAGTCCTTACATTCCCGCCATAGACGGGGCTGAAGGGCCATTACAGAGTTTGAGCCTTGGGGAACATTCCTGGCGAGAGCGGGGAATGCCTGGGCACAGCGACCTCCTTTCCCATGGGGTGTTTACTTGACTTCCCCAATCCCATGGGGAAGCCGGTCCTGTTCCTAGTGGACAGATGGAGATTGTCCTGGCCCAAGTGGTCAGATGGAATTGGTGGTCCTGTCCCAAGCGGGGCAGATGGAAATTGGTCCTGTCCCAAAGAGGGGGGCGGATGGTTTAACCAAAAGCCTAAGCCAACACTCAATTTAAATTGTATTTAAATAAAGTTGTGGCCAAAACAATGCCAAAAACCCAAACCTAAAATATGTGTCTGTTGTGAGTTATTTGGGGGATTTCGGTCAGCCTCGTCACGCAAATTACCATATTGCATATTCAACACAAAAAACAGCAACAATTAGTTGTTGACAAAGAAAAGACAGCTTGACATATAAAGGGCCCCATTCTCTTCAGTAGCTTTGGGCCTCATCAAACCTAAATCTGGCCCTGAGCAGGCTAGCTGTCCACTCTCTGCATCTGCCACTTGAGGTGGCTCCCTCCCTTTGCCCAATGGTAGAGTTGTTCCAGGTCTCAATTCATATGCAACAGTGGCCATTTCTGACTGTTCCATGAAAGGGTGCAGATAATCTGGGCAATGAAACAAACATGTGGGGAGGGGGGGAGGTTAGATGGGCAAAAATAGCTTATACTAAAATTACTTGGGGAGTAAGTCACCCTACACGAGGGGAAGTGGAAAGAGAGCAAGAGTTTAGTATGTCGGGTGACTTAGGGGAGGGAATCTCTTTCTACTCCATTGTACTGTAACTGAGAGTAATTGGAACAGATTGTTGTAGAAGGGTTATAATTCATAATGCTGTACTTTGACATGCAAATACTCACCTGCAGAGGAAATAGCAACACAGTGTGATTAGTATAATAATATAGTTTTTGTATTGCATATTACCAACCATTGTTGGTGCTTGTATTTCCTATACAAAGTTTTGCTTTATTTATATTGTTCAGACTGAGCAAATGGCATTTTCCTCAGGCAGACTAGAAATGCAGTTGCAGAAAACAGGAGGAGGTAGAAGTGAGCTAAACAGCAGGAGAGGAGGAGGAATTGGGGCAGCTTAATGAGCGCTCTTTTCTTCTTCTTCTTCCCCTTCCTTGTTTCCAAGGTTTTCATAGTAGAAGAGTGAGGTGAAGCAGCCATAAATAGACCCCCACAGCTACCCACTTGATTGTCAGAGCCCCACAAGATCAAGGCATCCTATAGATCTGCTCCATCCAGTTCTCACATCCAAGAGTCTGCAGGGAAGTGCAGCTGTGTGCCCTAGGATGGGTTAGCCAACACGGCTCCCTCCAGATATTGCCACTGACACCATCCAATCACGGATCACACAGTGACTGGGATGAGTGCCATGATGCTGCAAGTCATTCATATTTTGTTGTTGTTGTTGTTTAGTCATGTCCGACTCTTCATTACCCCATGGACCATAGCACGCCAGGCACTCCTGTCTTCCACTGCCTCCCGCAGTTTGGTCAAACTCATGTTGGTGGCTTCGAGAACACTGTCCAACTATCTCGTTCTCTCTCATCCCCTTCTCCTTGTGCCCTCCATCTTTCCCAGCATCAGGGTCTTTTCTCTTCTCATGAAGTGGCCAAAGTATTGAAGCCTCAGCTTCATGATCTGTCCTTCCAGGGCTGATTTCCTTAAGAATGGATAGGTTTAATCTTCTTGCAGTCCATGGGACTCTCAAGAGTCTTCTCCAGCACCATAATTCAAAAGCATCAATTCTTCGGCAATCAGCCTTCTTTATGGTCCAGCTCTCACTTCCATACATCACTATTGGGAAAACCATAGCTTTAACTATATGGACCTTTGTCGGCAAGGTGATATCTCTACCTTTTAAGATGCTGTCTAGGTTTGTCATCGTTTTTCTCCCAAGAAGCAGGCGTCTTTTAATTTCGTGGCTGCTTTCTCCATCTGCAGTGATCATGGAGCCCAAGAAAGTAAAATCTCTCCCTCCCTCCATTTCTTCCCCTTCTATTTGCCATTCATATTTAGCCATACGTAAAAGATCATCTCACCCATTATCTACTCAACCATTTACTGTGCTCTGCAGGAAATCTGCAGATATCCTCTCCTCAGGAAACCGCTTCTGTACAATGTAGGAATCAGGTCTTCGGTGTGGTGGCACCTACCCTTTGAAACTTTATCCATTTACATAACTGATGCTGTCACTGTTGTCTTTTTGGTGCCTATTTAATACCTCTCTCTTTCAACCTGCTTTTTAGGGGAATATTCTTTTATATATATTTTTGCCCCATTAATTGAAACTGAAATTGCTTCAATACATTTCTATAAAGCTTTTTAATTGTTAATTGTTTTGTGAGGTCTCATGCAAAGCAGTAACTAATTAAATAAACAGGGCAACACTACCAAGGCAAGCAGTGGAGAGTGAGAATAATGCTTCCTAACTATAATCACATGGGTAATCACAGCCAATTGGTGATCACATAAAGAAGAGCATGACATCATAACTCCAGTATGTAGCCTATAAATTTTGGCTAAGTGTCACTAAGGGAAAAGAACACCAATTCAGAGTGACAGCAATATTTCCTGAATTGGCAAGCAATCCTTCCCCCGCCTTCCCCAACCCCAAAAGGGGGGATGTGTGTAATGCATTTCACTGCTGCCAAACCCATTTGTGAAAAGCACCTGAAACTCAAGTTTCACAACCTTGGAAAACAACATTCTTGCCCGTGAATCCCAGGCTAAGCAGGGCTGTTAATCACATATGCTTGCGATTCATCAAAGTTTTACTTCATCTCTAATGGTCATGAAGACCGATAAATTCTGTGTTCCAAAGGGAGCCACATAAGCAACGAGCCAGATCATTTGAAAGCTCCTGACCTTGGTTTATGGCCACTTCTCTTCCTGCAGTCATGACTGAGCTTTTTTTAAAAAAATATATTTTATACTTCTCATCTGTTTTTACCATAAAAGATTAGTAGAATTTTATGACCAGAGGGGATCTTTATGATAATCTTGCTTGACCTCAAAATATAAATGATTCCTACTAATTTCAAAGAACATTTGTTGCTGTTAATTCTTCCACCCTTTTTTGGGAGGGAGTGTGCATGAGGATATGCTAATGAACATCTTTGTTGTTAATTTCCTGCAAGGCAGTTGTAATGAACTACCTTTTCATGGCAGTGCAACAACAAAGCGAATCTTCTAGTCTTCTCAGCCCCTGATCTCACAGTGGGATGTGCTGGCTTTGATCTAACTTTTGAAAACACACCTTGATTTCCATGATGACAGTTTGGATTAAGACTCTGGAGAACTTTATTTGTTTATTTGTCTCATGAAAGTTAGTGCTCTTGCAGTGATAAAGGAACACTCTCCTATTTAGGTCATCCAAATTACGAGTCTGGATGCAGGAAATAGCCTTATAAAACCACATCCCCCCTTTAATTATGATTTTGTTCTTAGCATGGTGGCGATTAAATTGAATGCTCCAGATTAAGGGAGAGAGGAAGGCATTTTTAATGTAACAAGCAATTGGCTTCAGTAAAAATAGGTTCATGAATGTATTTATAATTTTATCTTATGCAATGAGCAAAAAAAAAGCTGAGCCTTAAATGGTCTTTCTTCAGGAAAGTTTATATACTCCTAGATGACTTTTGCAAATTCTCCAATTGGCTTTTGAATTTCTCCGGAATTCTTGAGGCGTGTAAGGAAACCACCTTTCTAATATCATAATATCCAAACATGGTGTATCCTTGTTGTCTGTTATACTTGCAATCAGTTTTGATAATTGTTCCATCTCATGACAATAGCCCTCGTAATTTCCTGCCTTTTTCAGTGTCCCCCTGATATTTCTCTCTCCTAGAGGGTATGTGTATGCATCTGTTTGTGCACTGTGAACATTTGCAAGTAATATTTGAACCAAATATGTGTTACTTCCACTGTTAGAAGCAGTATTTTTTTGGATTCCAGTTGCTGTGTATCAGAAGTGGGGAGAATAGTTGTTGTAATTGTGTCATGCTTGAAGGTTCCCCATAGTCATCTACTTGGCTACTGCAAGAACAGGATACTGGACTAGATGGGATTTTGGCCTGATCCATGTGTGCTCTTCTTATCTTGTTAAGTTTCTAATGTTTACAAATCATAATTATGCATCAGTGTGGAAAGTGATTGTTTTAAATTAATAGATAAACCAGTTAACCTTGATCAATATGTCTATGTCAGCTGCTGGAAACTGAACACATCTTGACTGCCTGTCAGAAATTTATATGCAGCCAGTGTCACCCAAAGACTTGAGCTGTATGCTTATCACCACAAAAGCTTGGAAAAGAATTTGCTGACTAAACTGTAGTGGCAAGCACTAGCTTGTGCTATGGTTTAGGGCCAGTTCTAGGTTTGAGGGGGCCTTGGGCAATTTCCAGCAGTGGACCCCAATGGCAAAGCTGCATGCTCCACTACTGGGGGAGGAGAGCAGATGGGGGCATGGCTGGTACCCCTGGGGTGCGTGGCGTGCATCCCAGGGGTGTGGTATGCTGCTGTGAGGGCGTGGTGCACCGCCCGCAGGGGCATGGTGCGTGTTCTGGGGGTGTGGTGTGCTGCCTGTGGGGGAGTGGCGCCCGGCGCCTGGGGGGTGCGTGGCACATGTCCGGGGGTGGGCCGCCGCGATGGCACCCTACCGGAATAGTGGTGCCAGGGGGGCGGTCTGCTCCCACTGCACACCCATTCCTCTGCCAGTGGTGGGTCCCCTCCTCTGTCAATGGACCCAGAAGGTCTACAAATTCCAATGCTAAGCATGAAGAGCTACAAGATCCACAGCTCAACATGTTGATCTGGAAAGGAAATGATGTGTTTTGTACAATGCTTCGGCACATAAAAAAGAAGAAGAAAAATACCCCAGCCAATGCACCCATAGTGAAATCATTCCCCCCCCCTCCCCGCCACAATGCCCTTGATTAATAACAATGTATGCACATATTTATCAAACCATTTTGCTGGAGATACATAAAGTCATGGCAACAACAATTTGACTTTCCATTTTCTAGGTTAGAATTGATAACCTATTCAAGTATTTCCTTTAAAAGGGAAGGAGAAATAAAACCAACACAAACAGAGACCCAAGAGATGTTTTCTTAACAACCAGCGCGCAACACAGCAAGACTCGGAGAGCAAAAACCTATGCTATACTGAAGTGTTTCCTATTGACTTGGCAAGTGATTTAAGTTCAGGGGGCTGTTCCATTCAAAGAGTAGCTGGCAAGGTAGCACTTTGAAATACAAGGCAGAGGACTATTGCCTTCCCCTGCTTCCTTGAGATGACAGCAGGGGTCACCTGACGCTACCTGAAAGAACTATGAACTAGTTTTGAATGCTCACCTTACTTTAGGGACTGAGATAACTTAATTAGGCAATTAGAGACAGCAATACTGTGCATTCAGCTTCTGGAGGTTGAAACACCCGTTAGATGAAATCAGTTCATTTAAACAAAATACTTTCATTGCTTTTTAAATATAATGGGGAAATTAATTACAGTTGGCCTCTGCCTCTTCCCAGAAAATATTGCTTTACCTTTGTTTCTTAAAAAAAAACCCCACAAAATCTACAAGATCCTTCTTTATTTTCTAACTCATGTTTGGTTCTCAGTGAAAACAAAATTGCTAGTGCTTTCACCCATGCTGATCTGGGGACAGAAGCACGTGTTTTGTTGTGCTGTGCTTTTGGACATAATGCACGTGTGGCTCTCCCTAGTGGAGACAGGGTTCCCTTGCATGCTTTTTGGACTTCGGTGAAATATATATTTCATTTTAATGCATTTTAATGCTTCACCATTTCAGATCCCTATGGTCTAGTTTACTAGTACCTTCATGGTTATTTTATAAAGGCATATTTGGATGATCACTGCCATATCCCCAAAATGCACAAGGGTAGAGTTGAAGAGACAATCCTTCTAGGGAGGTCGTAGGACCATCTTCCTTGAAGTTTTTCAGTAAAATGGCCGGGCAAGATTTTGGGAGACATTCTGCCTAGCAGGGATGGGAAACCCCTGTTGTCCTCCAGATGTTGTTAAGACTCCAGCCCCCATCAGCTCCAGCCAGAATGGCCAAGGGCAAGAGATTACGGAGTTCAAAACCATCTGGAGGGTCATAGCTTCTCCATCCCTAATGTATAGAATGCCTTACTCTATGACATGGGACTAAGCTAAACAATCTACTGATCCCCTTCAAGCCAATGAACCTTTCCAGCCAGTGACTCTTCTTGAGACAGATCACCCAGTTCCCAATCCCTTCTTCATACTGCCCTGTAAAACATCAGTGCAGCTCTGACTGAATGTACTGTATTTTTCTGTTTACAAGACGCCCCCATGTATAAGATGCCCCCTAATTTGGGGGACTCAGAATTAAGCAAATGGGAGGAGATGTATCCGTGTATAAGACGCCCCCTAATTCTGGACGTTATTTTTAAGGGGGGAAACCTAGTCTTATACACGGAAAAATGTGGTGATAAAAATGAAAATGAAGCCAGCATCCTTAGACTTGATCCCCATTGTGAGTTACTAAATTACTTTAATATTAAGCTTATTTTCTCTTTCCCACCAAGGAACATTCAGCTTAAATTAAGAATGAGCCATGGAAACCAGAGTAGGGAGTGATAAACCACCGCACACCTTTGGCGAACAGCTGTTATCTGCATTTAAGATGGTTATGAATGTTACAGTCAATTAATTCAAAGATTTGTTCTTGCTAAATATATAGAACATGCACAAGCTTGGGGCTCTGAGTTGAAAGAAGCTCATTATATTATCTCATCATTGTTTTCTGTTGAGGGGGAGGTGATGTTTTACACCTCTACATTAGAGGGAATAATAAACTTACATAATGCTCCTCATCCCCATCTGCTTACGGTTATTGGGCAGGAAAGCTTTTACCTATCCTAGAGCAGAAATACATTAAAGTATTCTATCTTTTTTGTTGTTGTTTATTATGACATTCATGCCCCTCCTTTCTTCCAAGGAACTCAAGGTGGAAAATATGGTTCTATTTCTCCTAATTTTATCATCACGATTTATCCTGGTGAGGTTGGCTAGACTCTGATAAGGTGATTGGCCCAAGGCCACCCAGTGAGTTTCATGAATGAGTGGGGTCCTATTTCAACACTTCCACTACATCGCACTGGCTATACCATGGGGTTATCAACACTTTCCTTTCTCCCTCTTCTTTCCAGGCACAGGTCTGCCCTTAAAAGCTCTGTGTCTGATCTGAGCTTTCTTTTTTCTCTCAGAACTTTCCCCATTAAAAAATCCACTCCTTTAGTGCTCAATTGGAGCGAACAACACCCCAGGTTTCAACCAATGAAGGAGGAGTGGCAGATGAAACTAATGGCATATGTAGAGTTGGCAAACTAACAGAATAAGAGAGCAGGGAGAGATTTTAAAGAGGATTGGCAAATGTTTGTAGAATACCCGGAGAAATATTGTAAACAGGTTAAAACGTTAGCAGGGTTAGAGTAATTTCAGCAGTATTAATGAAGCAGAGTTATAGTGAAAAGGGAGGGGTATGGAGTAATTAAAATATGCAGTAGTAATGGATAACTAAATGAACCATGCGGGGGGGGGGGAGTCGATGTTTAATGTTTGTATGGGAAATATTTGTAATAGAAAAAAATTAAAATAAAAAAAATAGAAAGTTGCTGGGATTTAAAATAAATGCACAGATACAAGGTGAGTCTTGTGGCCTGTGCAAATTCCCACCCAGAAAATTGCTTTTTTGAGTAGGATATCTATATAGCGTCCAAAATTAGAATATTAGGTTTCATGATTTATAGTTACTTTGTTCTGTTGTGGGCGTTGTTTTCTTTGGGGGGGGGGATGAAATATGGACTTGCAATGTTTTCTTCCATTTCCTTAATTAAGCTGAATTTACTCTTTCTGTGACCCAAGAGAAGTTCATGTAAAAATAGAAACCAGGCCGTTCACCCCTATGTCTTCCTTCCCACAAAGATGTACGTGGCATTCCCAGACAACTAACCTGGTGACATTTTGTTCTTTGCCGAAACCTGCTTATCTGAAATTGAATCCGGTGCTGCGGAATGATCAAAGATAGGGTGCTGCCCTAGCACAAAGCTACCTCTATGCTAGATGACAGTGAGAGAGAATGTATACCTCACTCACGCAAAAGTAAGGAGTGCCTTAGAAGGAGAGGGAGGGTAGGTTCTGGAAGGCAGAGCATAACATGGCTGACCTCTCGAAATGAACACTTAATCTGAGAAATGAAACTCAAGTCATCTGTGCAGGGAAAAGAGGACACCCTTACAATCCGCAGAGTGTCACGACCCTTGAGTCCAGTAGCAATACAGATTGCTAAGAGGCTGCAGAGATCCAGCTAAAGAGCTGGACTACGTTCAGGGCTCTGAGCCTGCTGCTAGAAATCAGACCACTGCTGGCCCTACAGCTGACAAACAACTCATGAAACAACCTCCTGCAGAAACAGGAGCCAGAAGCAGACCCAGATGTCTTCCTCTGAGCTGGAGGAACCCAGTGCCTCCCAAAGTACACCACCAGTCCAGCAATTCAGGTGATGTACCAGGTGGGAGGAGTTACTATATTAGGCCACACAGAAGGTCCTATCTAATTCTCCACAAGGAAGAGTAGGGTGGGGCCTAGGGAAAGTAATCTAGGGGCAGAGGTTCAGTTTGCCTGCAACCTCTGCTGGAACAAGTAGCTTTCCATTGCCCAGCAACTCCTGCCTCCCTGCATAGGATCTGGCCCCAAACCAGCAAAGGGCCCCCAAGGATTTACCCTCTGGAAAAAGTTTGTGTTGCATTCAATTGCAAGATAAAGCCAAGTTCTGGTATTATGAGGGGGGAATCTCTATCCATTTTCTCTACCCTATGCATACTTTGAGAGACTGCTGTTGATTTCCCTACACAGAGGGAGATCAGTTGCCCCCTCTCAATAATCTCAAAAAACCCTTAAGAAAGAGCCAAGATGGGACCCTCCAGGTGTTGTTGGACCAGGCTTCCTTGGAGGCAGAATGCTCAGTCAACCGCAGCTCCACAAAGGAGATGAATGCTGTCCCTGGTATGTCCTATGTGAGTCTGAGCCCTAAGGAGGCACCTCTGCTGCCAGGTTCTGAAGGCTGGTCCACATCCTCCTTGGAGAATTAAGGTTCCCTGAGTGAGGGGAAACCGTTACCTCAGAGGCTGTCTACAGGAGAAGGCACTGGCTCCTAACCTGGCTGGAAGGCAGCACAGAGTGGGCAAGGCCTCTACTCACCTAGCTCTGCTATAAAAACTCAGCCACTTGTGCCAGAACTTTGCTAAGGCAATTTGGATGTTTGATGTCAGGTGCAAGAACACCATCTGTTGTCCTGAACATGCACCTTGGTCTCCCTACAAGGTGCCTGTGTCTTGGGAACCAGGAGCTTCTGGTCTCACCTTGCTTGAACCATGATCCCTCACCCCATCACCCCCCCCATCACCCCAAGCCAGCATGGCCAATGATCAGAGATTATGAGAGTAGGAGTCCAATAACCTGCTAGCTACCCCTTCATTAGCCCTTTCTCAGAGGAACTCCCTGTTCATTCTTTGGTTCTCATTTTCTACACCTTTCCAAGCGCTCCAATAACAGTGGAAAAATGAAACAGCATAGAATGTTATGCAATAAGGATTACAATGATACTTCTATGAAACCTGCACAAGTTGATGTATCTATTAATTTCCTATTGATAATTTAAGCATAAAAGCAGCATTTTCTTGAAGGGAGAAACTGCCTCCCCCATCCTTTGATTCTTCCTTCTCTGTTTCTGTCACAGGTGAAAAAGAAATACAAAAGGTGACAATCTTGGACCAATCATACCATCTCATTTCTTTCCTGAAACAGCAGAGCTCTGACCAGACACACAAAAGCTGCTTGTTAGTGCTTTCATTCAAACAGGATTTTTTTTTTTTTTGTACCGTGAACTGCAAATCTCTCTGAATTAACTTGCAGCATCTCACACATGTTTTAGAACCGGTATGCAAACTTTGTTTGGATGAAACAAAACATTGCATCTCCTTTTTTTCTGGTCAGAGGATTACTGTGCAAACCCAGCTATGGATTTACTGAGACTCGCTTCTGCCTCTTGGGGAGATCCTTTATATAAGGAAATATTGTGAGAACTGCAGCAAAGAGATCAGAATGTGCTAGGCACTAGTAACCTGAGCAATGGTAACTTGATATTGAGATAGCAGCAGAGCTTAAAATACAATCAAGGGCAAACACGACAAACAAAACTCTCCCTGGTAAAACGGTTGATGAAACAAAGGTAAGGTAGCACGCACCTAAATGTGGTAGTAAAAACAGAATGTTCTTCATTCTATGTAACATTTGTTCGTGGTATACTTAAAAAGGTAAAGGACCCCTCTGGGGTTGTGGCACTCATCTTGCTTTACTGGCCAAGGGAGCTGACGTTTGTCCGCAGACAGTTTTTCTGGGCCAGCATGACTAAGCCACTTCTGGCGAAACCAGAGCCGCACACAGAAATGTCGTTTACCTTCTCGCCTATTTATCTACTTGCACTTTGATGTGTTTTCAAAGTGCTAGGTTGGCAGGAGCAGGGACCGAGCAACAGGAGTTCACCTCGTCGTGGGGATTCGAACTGCCGACCTTCCGATCGGCAAGCCCTAGGCTCAGTGGTTTAACCCACAGCGCCACCCACGCCCCGTGGTATACTTAGGCATCATATAAAGGTTCTGTCCTAGTGACTCATTCTGCTGTGGTCATGGAACACCAGTTCTGACATGCCAGGAAAAGGATGCTGGGGCTGCCGGGGAGGCAGGTCAGATTAACACCCGATCATTTGCTGTGTCAAGTAGACAGGACGCCCAGGTAAACTGAGAATCGCACAACAAATAAAGAGTTTGCTGCATGTGCTGCATGGTCTGGCCTGTGCCCAGTAAACTAGCCTGTAGTTGAGGACACAATCCCACTGCCAGTGCTGTTAACTGCTACTCCAGTTGACTTCTCCACATAGGTTTGGGAAGGGCACCATTTTGTCCTTCAGCTAAGGCAACAAAATGGCTCGAGAGATGCAAACGCATACATCATAAAAGTGGTTGCGATCCCAGCCCCACTTACTGGGAAGTAAACCCGATTGAATCCAGTGGGACTTTCTTTGGACTAGACATGTTTTGGGTTGCAGCCTTAGTGATTCAGAAGTTTCCATAGTTCTTGTATGTTCTGAAGCAGTCCTCATCTCAAAGCAAAAGGTATCAAGATACATTTAGAACTGTATATTTGAAGGGGAATATAATAAAAATTAATGTTTCCTGTTCTTTATTACGAACTTGATATATTGCCTGCTCTCTAATATGTCTGTCTGATGTATTTGTTGTTGCTGTCTTTCCCTTTTTATTCTGAACTCCCTGTACGGTATGTTTCCTTAACTCAATTTTGTATTTTTTGTATTTTTTAAGAAAGGAAAATACATTGAGGAATGCACATTTTGAGAGAAAATACATTTTAAAACAATATTTAAATGCATAAGCGTTTTTAGGTGGTTAGGAATGAGTGAAAATACCCCTCCTAAAAATTGTCCATGCTAATTATGGGTGATAAAATGTGGGCAGGTGTGTGTATGTGTGGCAATGAATATTCTTCAGGGGAAGACTAGATTCTCCAACAGTTTATTAGGAAATTTCAAAACTTTTTTTTAAAGAAACGTCAATTTTTGGTGTGAATTTTTGACTTCTTAACAGTGCAATCCTAACCCTAACCCACCACCCTTCTGAGTAATACCCCTCCCCACCCTCTGACTATACATAAGGGTCTGGTGACTTCTGTTTCAGTGTATCTGAAGAAGTGTGCATGCGCACGAAAGCTCATACCTATGACAAACTTAGCTGGTCTCTAAGGTGCTACTGGAAGGAATTTTTTATTTTACTTTTTGTTTCAACTACGTCAGGCCAACACGGCTACCTACCTGTAACAACCTTACTTTCCCTGTGAGCCTCAAGCTCCCACTGGAACAAGATAAGCTCCCGTAACAGAGGAGAGGCCTGGTGGTGTTACCTCCATAGCTAGGGGCGGAGGAAGTGGAGTGCGGTGGGTGCGGGGTGCCCCGGGTGTCAGCACTGAGGGGGGGGTGACAAAATGCTGGGCAGCACTCACTGTGGGGCCTGCAAGAGACACAGTGGCTTGGGTGTGCGTAGGCTCCATGCTGCCCAGACGGTCCAGCCTCTGGCTCCCCCCCCCCAGCTGTAGGGCGGCTGAGTGGGAAGAGACAGGCAGACTCCGGAGGCCCTGTGGAGTGCCCCACCCCTATGGGCGGTTCGCCCCACCCCTGGGCGCACTGCCCCAGGTGCCCGAGCAGTTTCCTCCGCCACTGTCCACAGTCAAAGACATTCAGAACATGGGGCTTATAGAACATCATTTTGTGCCAAAAACATGGGATTGCCATCAAGCCCCATAATACAGTAGTGGAAAAAGACACTTTGCCCATATTAACACCAAGGAGAATATCCTGCAGGCCCTCTCCTCTGTTATCTCCTCTGTTATCTACACTTCCCTCCACAACAAGACAATAAGGTTGTTGTTGTTTTTAGTTTGGGGAAGTGAGGAGTAGAAGGAAAAGCAAAGGTTGAGTGCAACCCCTAACTGGAGGAAAGACCTTTTCAGGGCCGGCCCTACGTGCAGGCTGGGTGGCGCAGGGCACCATGGTGCTGGCCCACCAGGAGGGCGCCGCGAGCTGCACCCACCCGCTGGCCGGCCGGTCCGCCACGCAGCAGTGCCCGTGGCAGCCGCGCTGGGAAACGGGGCGGGAGAGCGCTGGAGGGCTCCGGCGCACCACGGCGCCAGGGGCGCTTAAGACGGCCCTGGTCCTTTTCAAGGGTAGACTGTGCCTATGTTGAACTGATGCCTCTCTAATATATATAAGGAATTGTGTATATTTTAGCAGTCCCACTTTAAAATCTCCACCTCCCAATCCCCATGCGCTTGGCATTTAGGTCTTAAGCTTGTTAAATTTAATAGGAACTGAACTGGATCTGTCAAAGAATGGGAGAATGTCCATCCCTTCTTTGTTACCGAGTTGGTTTTAAATTGCTTCTTCATTCTTCCTCTTTCAAAAATACCAGGCAAAGGCAGAAACAACTTTGCCAAGGCCTCCCAGCACAAAGCAAAGATAGAATTTC
Source organism: Zootoca vivipara (assembly GCF_963506605.1). Classification (NCBI taxonomy): domain Eukaryota; kingdom Metazoa; phylum Chordata; class Lepidosauria; order Squamata; family Lacertidae; genus Zootoca; species Zootoca vivipara. The sequence goes on along the minus strand of NC_083290.1, from coordinate 36,993,933 downwards.
CCCCTGCCCCGCTTGATGGCTTATGGCGTAATAACAACCATATTCACTCCTTTGTAGCATAATTACAATGAACTGCTGCGCAATGGCATTTAGTCAATTGCAACAGCCATTTATTGCCTTGTACACAACAAAAAGCCACAGAGATTACCACTTTATACATACACACATCTCCCAGCTATTATGCTCTCCCACGGAATGCAAATATTGCAGAGGTATAATGGCAATTGATCTATACATAACCATATTTATGTAAATTATAGACACTGGATGTCATTAATTCAACCCTGACAAGTGTTAGTTTCTCTGGAATGAATGACATGAAACGGATTAACAATATAATGACACAATGAGAAGGAGAATATGAAGGAATAATGTTCTAACATTTTTGTTTATTATGTGGCCGGCCTTCAGGCTACTAGAGTCTGCTTCAGATCATTAGAGCATCGTACTGGCTGCAAATCTCGAGAGACTTAGGTGGACACTAGATGGCAAAAGATGCAACCTTAGACCCCTCTCCATCCTGTTTCTTTCTATGGGCAAAGCAGAATCAGTATAATGTCAAAGGTCTCTGTATAGGAACATAGGAAGCTGCCATAGACTGAGTCAGACTATTGATATTTCTAACCCAATATTGTTTACACTGGGGAGGATAAAGATCTGGCTCCACCCTGTGGGTCAACACTGACAGGTGGATGGGGCAACCCACCAGTCAAATCCCATTTGAAAGCTTGGGAGCCATCCCTGTAGGGCTTGGGGGGCTGAGCCCACCCACCCCCCAAAATGGGGGGTAGGCCCCCTCTATATTCCCAGGCCCACACAGTGGAAGAAGGCCTGGCAGGGCCCATTGTGCCCTCAGAAAGGCACAATGGGGCCTGCCGCGATTCAGTGAGAGGGCCCGATTGAGCCTGTCAGGCCTTGTTGGGCCTTTTTGAGGGCTCAATGGGCCCCATTGGGCCTCTTTCCACCACATGCAGGACATCAGGCATGTCACACCGGACACCCACAATGTTGGGCGGAACCTGGCATGCCTGCAGTGAACTGAATAATGTAGTTTTTGATGGAAGATGGCCTGCAGTGGAATGGAAACAGAGCTGTGTGTGATGAATATGGGGCAGAATGGAAAATGATACCACCTTACTCAAAACCACACTGCTAGCCGGGAATTTATGCTAAAATGTTTTTTATTCAGCTTAATAAATTCATTTTAGCTCTGTTTCCACTTGTGAGCTAAGAGAGGGAGTATTGCTCACTGTTTCTACTAGGCTGGTGTACAGTTCCCATCAATTTTATTTGTATACAATGAAATAACACACACAAGCTGGTCACTGCCAGCAAACAGAAGCAATAAATCTGTGAATTTATTGTGTAAATGTGCCCCAGTTACAGCTATGTGCAGCTACACAAGCTAGGTTGTTTCCCCACAAACATATTTATTAGCATTGGCCTTTCTTCTATTGCATTCAATAAAGAATCCCAAAATAATGATGATTTAAAGTGTTATCTGACAATCTGAATATTCAATAAATGTGGTGCATTACAATAAAATCTGGCTAAGTGTATTTCTTTCTTCTTCTTTTAAAAAAGGTTGGACTTTCTCATTGGTGATCTACATTTAATGGAATGCAGTTGTCTCTGTTCCAATTTGCATATTCATAAGACTCTCTGACAGCAGAAACAGTGCTCCCCCCTTATGTTCCTGTTTTGTTTCAATTTAAAAACAAAACAAAAACAAAACATTTTTGCCAGTACTTTAAATACAGTGGTGCCTCGCTAGACGAATGCCCTGTAAGACGATTTTTTTGCTTAACGAAGAGATTTTTCTAGCGGAGGTTGCCTCGCTAGACAAATTCGTTTTGCGAAAAATTCATCTAGCGAATCGCGGTTCCCCATAGAAATGCATTGAAATTCAATTAATGCGTTCCTATGGGCAAAAAATAAAATAAAATAAAAATCAATGCATTCCTATGGGATTCGCTAGACAAATTTTTCATTATGCGAATTGACCCATGGAATGAATTAAATTCGTCTAGCGAGGCACCACTGTATTAGGATCACTCCTGGAATCACATCAGCAATCTTGTGACCCGGCAAGGTACTTTTTTGGATGAACTACTAAGGAGAGAATCCTAAAAACAGGCTCCACAGGCTTGCTGAATAATAGTGGCAGATCATAATTCACTGAGGTGGTGCTGGTCCATCTTCTTGCAAGTGCAGCTGTTTTTCATATTTTAGATACATTATGCAACTCATCCTGGGCTTTCTCAAGCAGCAGCAGCTACCCACCAAGTATAAGTACCCTATGACATTGACTAAAGATGGACAGAACAATTGTCAGATGTCCCCTTCCTACGACAGTAGATCTTCAGATCTGATCACCTTCTGCTTATGCCAAATGGTCTTGGTTTCTTCTGACGATTCTAATCATTTTAGTCTGGTCGGAATTATGTGTTATTTGGGAAAGGTCATAGCTCAGTGGTAGAGCATCTGCTTTGCATGCAAAAGGTCCCAGCTTCAATCCTCGGCAGATACTGGTAGTGCTGGGACAGTCTCCTGTCTGTCAACCTGGAGAGTCATCGCCAGTCAAGGTAGACCAGAGCTTTCCAAACTGTTCATGTTGGTGACACACTTGTTAGACATGCTTCATTTCCTGACACAGTAATTCAGTTTTGCTAAGTAAATCTGAGGTTAAACTAACCCTTTATAAGAGCGATTGTGCAACACACCTACACACTGCAGCCGACACACTAACGTGCCGCAAGACACAATTTGCTGTAGACAATACTAAGCTGGATGGATCTATGACCTGACTCAGGATAAGGCTGCTTTCTATGTTCCTATGTTATGGATAAAATATGGCTGCTAAAACAGAAGCCTTATATATTGTTCTCGTAACACAATGTAGCATTAGAAATCTGTGTTGCGAGGCCATCACTTTCTGAGTTTCCACAGCCCTGCATATGGCAGCCAATGAAGATGAGCAGGATGGGGCAACTCAGAGTACAATGACATTAAGTTATATGTTATTATTGTTATTGTTGTTGTTGTTGTTTGTTTATGTATTATTCATACCCCGCCCATCTGGCTGGGTTTCCCCCACCACTCTGGGCGGCTTCCAACAAAGATTAAAATACATTAAAATATCACAGATTAAAAACTTCCCTAAACAGGGCTGCCTTTAGGTGTTTTCTAAATGTCAGGTAGTTGTTTATCTCCTTGACCTCTGATGGGAGGGCGTTCCACTACCGGAAAGGCCCTCTGCCTGGTTCCCTGTAGCTTTGCTTCTCGCAGTGAGGGAACCGCCAGAAGGCCCTCGGCGCTGGATCTCAGTGTCCAGGCTAAACGATGGGGGTGGAGACGCTCCTTCAGGTATACAGGACCGAGGCCGTTTAGGGCTTTAAAGGTCAGCACCAACACTTTGAATTGTGCTCGGAAATATACTGGGAGCCAATGTAGGTCTCTTAGGACCGGTGTTATGTGGTCTCGGCGGCCACTCCCAGTCACCAGTCTAGCTGCCGCATTCTGGATTAATTGCAGTTTCCGGGTCACCTTCAAAGGTAGCCCCACGTAGAGCACATTGCAGTAGTCCAAGCGAGAGATAACCAGAGCATGCACCACTCTGGTGAGACAGTCCGTGGACAGGTGGGGTCTCAGCCTGCATACCAGATGGAGCTGGTAGACAGCCGCCCTGGACACAGAATTAATCTGTGGCTCCATGGACAGCTGTGAGTCCAAAATGACTCCCAGGCTGCACACCTGGTCTTCAGGGGCACAGTGACCCCATTCAGGACCAGGGAGTCCCTCACACCCGCCTGCCCCCTGTTCCCCCAAAACAGTACTGCTGTCTTGTCAGGATTCAACCTCAATGTTACCTAGTACTTGGTCCAAGGGGGAGGAAATGGAAGTCATACCTTGTTTTACGCTCTCTAGTTCCAGTCCATACATTCTGCATATCTGTAGACAGAATGACCAGATTGTAGCTTCACAGGAGCATTTTTCACACCATTGGAAACTTACTTTCAGATGACAAGGGGGTGATATAATGTCCACTGTTTATTGAACATTCATCCTGATTATTTGTGGGAAGGTGATACAACATTGCATCAAGCATTGTATTGCACACTTTCAAGTGCATTTCCCCATCACTTGGGGAATGGTGGAGAAGCTAGTTTTCTTGCACAGGAGCCAGCTTTAATTGTGCAGGCAGAATTTTTTGGGATGCAGTTGAATCCCACTCACAAAATAGTAAAAATTTCAAAGTGCAGGTTAAATGTGTGGAGAAGTGGAATCACATCTGCTATTGACATTCCTGATCTTTATGTATTGGCCATGATCTGAAACCTGTCACCTCACACACTGCAACTTGTGAGATATACCATAAGATAACCAAAGGAACCAGAGCAGCATATGAAAACGTCTTCTTTTTTTCCTCTTTTTTTAATTAAAAGACTTTATTTTTTTAAAAAAAGCATACACAAAAATAAGAAGAAAAAACACGAACATAACACAACTGAACAAAAATCTCAACATAACAAAATCTCAAACAGAAAAACATTTAAACAACAACAACAAAAACCAAATATGAAATAAAATTAAATCCAAATCATATATGCATAAGGATAACATAACTTTAAATCATATATATAATAATATTAAATAATAGTAAACAAAAATAACAATATAAACAGGAGCATCCTGAGATTAAACAATACTAAGAAGCTTCACCCCACCCCACCCCCACCCCCTCCACCACTTGTGACTTCTAGCTTCTCCTATATACTGATTTATATTTCCTTGATATATTGCATACTTTGTTCTATAATAACTTTCTTTTTTCTTTTTACTTGTTGTGCCCTTCATACCTCTGCTACAAGATTCACTTTCTCTACCTGTTTCTTTAAATATAATTTGAATAATTTCCAATCCTTCCCTGCTTTCTCTTCACTTAACCCTTTCAATATTCCAACTTTAACTGCTAAATTTTGATAGATTGTTAATTTAGGTAGCCAGTCTTCTTTACTCGGAACTTTTTCACTTTTCCAAATTTTTTTGCGACTTGTGAGATATACCATAAGATAACCAATGGGTTAGACCAACTAGGCCATTATTGTTTAAACACACTGGCAGCGACTCTCTGGGATTTCAGACAAGTGATGTTCCCTGCCCTATTTGGAGATTGCAAGGATTGAACCTGGGACCTTCAGCATGCAGAGCAGATCTTCTACCACTGAGCTTTCCCCAGCACACTCCTGGGTGTTAAATCAGTGGGAGATAGACGATTGTGGAGGAAATGAACCCAAATGGTAGAGAAGTGCTTTCAGCAACCTTGGGCAACAGATTTCAAGTAGTGATCCCTGATATAAGAATTGGGGTGTTGTGTTGTCCCCATTTTCATCTGTGTAATTTTGGAGAGTATGCCAAACTGCGACATAATGACAGCCAATTGGAAACAAAATTATCTGCATGCACCCCAAGTCAGAAGAGTCGAGAGCAGGTGAAGAAAAAGCACATCAAGTGCCTCCCAAAATTATTTATTTATTAATTTTGTATACCATCCTTCACCCTAGCCCTGTTCAGAGGATGAGTGCAAAGTCTAAAGGGGAACAGCTGACCACCATCAGATCAGCCACCACAATGATGTGATCCCTCTCACCTCCATCCTCCGCACTCAGAGAGGGAGCCTGAGAACCTTCTTCCAAGCAAATGAGGGGACTGGGCAAATGCACTCCCCACATAAATGTCAGTGACTGGGCAGAGGAGGAATGGTGGAGGACCGCCTCCCTATCCTGACCCCTCCAGGAAGGAGGAAGAGGAAGTCAGTATAGATTTACAACAGTGGTTTGAGGGAGGTTGCAGCTCACAGGCAGATGAGGGGGAAAGTTGGGAAATAATGGGAGAGCCAGAGCAACACCAGGCTGACACGTTGTCATTAGAAAGCAATCCAAACCCTCCATCTCCCAGAACCCGGCGAGCCTTAAAAGTAGGAGAGCAAAGAGCTCAAAGACAGAGGGTACGTAGCAGCACCTGTAGAAGTGATGAATGAGGAAGTCAGAGAGACGGGGTGGAGATTCTCTCGGGACAATGGCATTATCCAAGAGGCTGGGTTCTATAGGCTCTCTCTGTAAAGACTGAAATAAAAAAAGGATGGTAAGAAACCTTGTCTTTATAATTTCCTGGGCAACCAGCCAGGAGCTGCTGATAGCATTCTGACAGTAAATAGCAAAGGATCAGCCATGTGCTGAAGGACTGCTGGGGGTGGGGCTTACAGAGACCTTTTGGTGGCATAAATTGCACCCAGAAGCTGATAGGTAGCCAGTAGCATGTCTTGTCTCTTATTGTAGCACTAACTGTTCTCCATTAAACCAGCTATTTGACAATGACAGTGTACACTTTCCTCCTTCCCCCACAAAACAACAATGAACCCCCAACACCTCATTGCCCCCCTCTCTGGAAAATAAATGCAGATCCATAGTTTGATGAAGGCCATGACAGGTTCTTCCCTTGTTGCAAAGTGTGCAGCTATCTTCCCCATCTGATATCACTATCTCATCTCCGGCATTTCCAGCTCCCTTGCAACTTGGCATGTGGCAGACGCATCCATTGCATCTCCATTCTGCGGGCTTCCAGAAGACACTTCAATCGAATCGGAAAACCAGATGGCTTCAAAAGACCCTCATTTGCCTTCCAGGCAACATATGGAATATTAATTAATAATAGATTAATAGACCTTTCCCCACGTTAAATTTTAATCTGTTTGCTAGAGCTTTTTGTGCATGGAAAAACAATGGCTGCACTCGAGCGCTCATGTCATCTTTGCCTCTTGTCTCTTGGAGGAAACGACCTTCACGGGGAATGTCTAAGGAGGGTGGAGGGAGATGCAGAGGGAAGCACAACATTTTGTTTCTTAAACTGCAGCTGCAATGGAGCCACCCAGGGAGGAGAGAGAATTTAAAGAGCAGAAGGAGCCGCAGATTGATTGTGTGTGTGTGTGTGTGTGTGTGTGTGTGTGTGTGTGTGTGTGTGTGTGTGAACCCACAGAGGTCCCTGTACACATCCTGGTGGTCACATCTGAGTGGGTTTTTCTTTTCTCACCACTGGTCCCAAGCTATTTGGGGGCTCAATAATAAAAAGCAGCACATCTTGTGGGGGCAGGTTCTATAATTTACTTATGTGCTGCATAGAGAAGTACTTCCTCCTGTCGGCCTGGATTCTACTGTCAATCAACTCCAGAGGATGTAGGTTCTAGCATTATGAGACAGAGAGGAAAGAACCCTCTCTAAATCCACACCATACATAAATTTATAGGAACATAGGAAAGCCACTTCCGCATCTCCACGGAGGTGGTGTTGTGGGCTTGCCCCGAGCGAGCTCTCGCGATGGGGGCTGAGTACAGCCCCTTCGCGAGGAGGGAGTTCCCACCTCCGTCAGACCCTGGCCGGCTAATGGGGTCGGCCGGGAGGCGGGGCTTAGCATCTTTTAAACCGACCGGAGGCGGGAACTCAGCCTTTCCTGCCCCGGCTCCCAACCCAATCGGATCACCCGCCCACCCACCCTGTAGGCTAGGCAGGTTAGGCCGACGCTGCTATGGACTTCGGTTGGTCGCCTTGGTTGGCCGGGGGGCCTGGTAGGACTTTTTCCACTTGGGGCTAGCCAAGCTGGTTTTTTCGCCTACCTCATAGCAATTCGTCACAACTTGGTTTTGCGGTTAGGCATTGGAAATTTGCATAAAAGAAGAGGGGGGGCAGATTGCATCATCCTCTGCCCAGAAATTGGAGAAGTAATTCCGTTAAAGGGATTCCGGGGGCGGTAGCTTTGTCCTGGGCCTGCGGAGGACAGGGCCTTATGGCACCCCCCAATGGTGGCCACAGGAGGTGTTCCAGTAGATGTACCGGGCTCCTTTCTGGTGGTTAATTTCTCCCAGACTGTAACACACGGGTTACAGTCGGATATAGCCGGTTAGGTTCCAATGCCTAAGCCAATACCGCTCATCATTCATAACCAATAAAGTTGTGGCCTTTTCGCCCACTTAAATTTATTCATTGTGTCTTGTGTCTTATTTCATGTGGAGGGAGGGGCATTGCCACACAAGCTGCCATACTGAATCAGATCATCAGTCAGTCTGGTTCAGTTTTCTCTACCTGGTAGAGACTCTCCAGGATTTCCCAAAGCTCCCTAGAGATCCCAGTGATGGAACCTCAGACCTTCTGCACGCCAAGCAGATGCTGGGTTATGGCCCTTCCTCAAAATGCATCTACTACCACATCTATGATGTCCCTCCCTTAAGTTGATTTCCTTCAACTTAAGAAGCCTCAATTTTTGCAACCTCTCCTCCTAACGGAGTTACTCAGATATCATGCTTAACGTCTGGAGGCCACTGTTTAATCCTACTGGAAAACAACTCTTCAGAAACTCACATAAACAATATATATATAATTTTTTAAAAAAATTGGACAAGGCATTCCCAAAGGGCAGAAATATGGGCAAAATAAGAATAAGAGTTTATCTGAGATAGGTAAGAAAAAACAACAGGGACTGTCCTTGGTAAAAATGGACTGTTGGGAATTTCCTGCCCATTACTATTATGCAAGTGTCTTCATTGTACTGTTTTCAGCAACTGCTAAAAACTTTTTGTTTAGGCAAGCCTAAGCAGGCATGTAATTTTGTTGTGTTCCCTTTAGAAAATGCTGGTTTTCTCTATTATTTGAAATTTTTATTATGTCTACAGTTTTTAAAGTCTTTTGAAATTGCTATTTTAATGAATACCGTTTTATGTTAAGCGTGTGTGTTTATAGAATTTGATTTTTTAAAATGCACCTTTTTCTTTTTTGCCTGCCTGCCTCTCTGTCCCTCTTCCTCCCTGGCTTGCATGCATCTGAAAAAAGCAAATAAATTCAGAGAGGTATTCATTTATCTATTACAGCTTCTCAGGGTATGGAAATAGCAAAGGATATGGTACAAATGCCTTTATATGCTGTTGACTCAGAACTCGCGTGCTAAGCAGAACTACAGAAAACTGTTATTTCTCCTCCATGTTGATAAGCAGAGTAAACATAGACTCCTATGCGGGTCTTGGGAACCACTTACAACCTAAAAGAAAATGTCTGCTTAGTCACTTGGCAATATTCATGATCCATGAGCTTTAGTACTGGGGAAGGGGCAGGAGGGGTCAGGCTGCTAAATAATCTCTCCAAGTCTTATTTTCATGCTTCCCTCTCTCTATCCCCCCCTTCTATTTCAGATGGAGGTTTATATTTCCTAAGCATTGATACAAATAACCAGCCAAAAGAGAATTATGCACCTAGACAATGGCAAGAGCTTGCAGCACATGTGCCAATGAATCACTTGAGAGACTCAGACCTTGCAGCAAAATATGTGGTTTTGCAGGGAAGAGCAAAGAAGCAAAAGGGGGAAAGGAGGAAAGGTTGCCAGGGCAATGGAATTCTTTAGGAGTTATGGCTTTCATTTCTGTTGGAAAGACAGATAATTTTCCATGTTCTGCACAAAATTGGGCTAGATAGAACACCTCAGCTGCACAATCAATCGCAATTGAAATTCTAAGTCAAGAGTCACTGTAGAGTACCAAGCTGTGCAAGAGTAAAAGATCCAGCAAAGGAATATATGCAAGAAACTGTGTGCTTCTTTCGAACATTAAACAGCCAAGAGCATTGTGGCATCTTAGATTTATTGTGGCATGAGCTTCACTACACTAGAGCCCACTCCAACAGGCACATGAAGGTTCAGATGTAATTATATTGGTCTAATAAAACTACCGTTTATTAGACCAAGAATGAGCATCGTGCCTACAAGTAACTCCTGGTTTTCAATCCCGGGTTATAGCAACAACAATCTTTCTAGCTTTGCTATGTTAATTAAACACCTGCACCGGGAGAGAAATACGTGGTCTTTCAACACTATAACATTAAGCCAAAGGTTACCTGGGTTTTGCCAAAGGTTTGACATTTTAATATATGCCAATATTCACAAGTGACCTGTTGATATTTCTGACCATTTCAGCAGCTGAAATGTTTTGAGGAGTCTTATTTCTTATGTATGCATTTATCACTCTAGAAAATCACATTGATTCCATTTGTGTGTGTGTGTGTGTGTGTGTGTGTGTGTGTGTGTGTGTGTGTGTGATTTCAATCGTTGATTCGAGTGCGGTGTCATGGTTAGTGTTGGACTAGGATCTGAGAGATCAGGGTTCAAATCCCCGCTCGGCCATGAAGCTCACTGGCTTGCCTCTTAGTCTAACCTACTTCGCAAGGTTCTTGTGGGGATTAAATGAGATGGTGGGGGACGTGAACTCTGTCTGCCAACCTTGGAGAAAATGGTGGTATATAAATGAAAAATAAAACAAAATAAATGCCTTTCAGTGCTCTCTGGCTATTAATTTTTCACTATTAATACTATTAGTTGTGGTGGTGGTGACTGTGATGTTGAAGGTGTAGCAAGTTGGATAATTCAATTCAAAACGAGGCCCCAAAATATGGGTAACTATAGGGCAGGCCACATTTCACAGGTCTGGGCAGAGTGAGGTGACTGCCTTGAAACGACATATGCTAGGAGACAGTGGTAGCAGTTCCCTGGCTGTTCCTCCTAACCATCCCAGCTATTCCCTTCAGATGGAGGATTGAGCTATGCATGCCACCTGGCCTTTTCTGGTCCTCCCAAGTTAGCCTGCTGGCCCAGGCACAGTGGAGGATGTTCTCCTGTCATCAGTGTTGGAGTAAAATTCAACTTCCAATCCAGCTGGCTCTTGTGCAGGCAGATGGCACATGCGGCCATCTTGCCCTTCGCTTCAGGCAGCAAAATGTCTTGCGCTTGCACTGCATTGACAGCTTCATAGAATCATAGAGTTGGAAGAGACCACAAGGGCCATCCAGTCCAACCCCCTGCCAAGCAGGAAACACCATCAAAGCATTCTTGACATATGCCTGTCAAGCCTCTGCTTAAAGACCTCCAAAGAAGGAGACTCCACCACACTCCTTGGTAGCAAATTCCACTGGCGAACAGCTCTTACTGTCAGGAAGTTCTTCCTAATGTATAGGTGGAATCTTCTTTCTTGTAGCTTGAATCCATTGCTCCGGGTCTGCTTCTCTGGAGCAGCAGAAAACAACCTTTCTCCCTCCTCTATATGACACCCTTTTATATATTTGAACATGGCTATCATATCACCCCTTAACCTTCTCTTCTCCAGGCTAAACATACCCAGCTCCCTAAGCTGTTCCTCATTGAATCCCAAGATCTTAGAAACATTCTTATATTTGGTCTGTTCCTATGAAGCCTTGCCACACTTTCAAGTGGCGTGGTGCAGGGAATTGAGGAAAGGAGGGAATTCCCATTTTTACTGGTAAATATGGGGAGGTGGCAATGAAAACAGGGGGCTAACTAATTGGTTTATGTGCATCACCAGAACACCAAGAGACTTCTTCCAGCTGAGCTCTTGGGCTTGCATAAGGTATAGGGCAACGTCAAACAGTCTGCAGTGCAGTGGAAGAGTGAGTCAAACACATAAGATCAGAGTCATGGGGCCTGACCTCCCTCCATTTTCAGCTGTCAGGAAAAGACGTAAGCCTCTGCTCTCTTCATTTGTGGAATTATACTGTAGATATCCTGCCCAATTTCTCACTGAGAAATAATTCGCTGTCACCTATCATTGTCCCAGCCAGTGAGTGGAAAGCCCTCACCTTTGTTTAAAAAGTCACAGACCCTCCAAGTGTCCCTATTTTCCAGGCACAGCCCCTGATTTAGAGAAGCTGTCCCTGATTTGATCCCGGAGTGTCCTGCTTTTCCTTAGGATGTTCCTATTTTCATTGGAGAAATGTTGGAAGGTACGGAGTTATTCGACTCCAAAGCCACCTGAAGGCAATCCTGTATAGGGAAGTTTTTTAAAATGTTTAATTTTTATTATTTTAATATTTGTTGGAAGCTGCCCAGAGTGGCTGGGTCAACCCAGTAGATGTGTGGGGTATAAATAGTAAAATTATCATTATGGAATGGGACGTCCCTATTTTCATTGAAGAAATGTTGGAGGGTATGAAGCCATTGTACTGTGCAGTTCTCCTAATATAAACCTTTCCCCATTCCCCCAATATAATGCATTGCACTGTAATGTAATGTTATTTTCACCCATAAATGCATCTTTATACACACTGCCTCCAATATATGCATTTTCCTACACATCTTGGGGTTGGACAACTGCATCACACAATTTGGAGAGGTGCAAATTGAAAAGGACAGCTGTGTTCTGATTTGTGTATTACTATTGTTGGTGGTGGTGGGTTGTTTTTTTTTAGGAGATGCAAATTAGATAGTCTCCCCTTAAAACATGAACCAAACCACTTTTTTCTCCCCCATCTTTCTGCTAAGTCCCTTCTCTTATAAAATTACTTCTATATTTGATTCATATTTGACACAGTTAAAAAAAAACTCCAGATGTATTTAGCCTAGGTGTGTGTATTTCTCTTGATTTAATGGCATTTATATCCTGCTTTCCCTCCAGTAAATTCAAAGTGGTGTCCTGGTCCCCCCCCCCAACAATATGTTCTGTCCTTACAATAACCCTGTGAGGTAGGCTCAGCTAAGAGATTGTGAGTGGCTGAAGGTCAGCCGTTGAGTCTCATGGCTAAATAGAGATTTCAGCCTCCATCTGTCCAATTCTACTCTAACCACTGCCTGACACTTTGGCTCCATCAACTTTATATTCCTGGCAATGGGCTTATTTGTGCTCCAAGAACCTAAGTAGCACCAATCAGTGCTTTTCTCCAGCTCTGTTTGCAGCTTGCTTCTCTGGATAAATAGAGCTGTCGGTTCTTCTGAACATGTATCTGGAGTGAATGATGCTAATCATAACTTTGGGGAAAGCATGTTGACAGCTCTAAACACTCCCACTAGTCATAAAGCAACTGAAAGATGTTAGGGATAGCTGTGATGTGACCAGAGCTGCATAATGATCACATTTTTTTTTTCATTTTTTGACTGGGCTGCTGCTCAAGAAAAAGAAAGATGAGAGGGAAGTTGAAAGGGCACATTAATGCTAGTGATTTAAGGCTTTTTCTCTCTCTACCCACCAGGCTTGACATCGGGCACTTTCGATGGGCAAATTGACAATTGGATTATTGTAAAAAATAAAAACAATGCTTCTCTATATTAGCAAAAGATTGGGTGGTGGAGGGTGGGATCCGATTGCTCAATTTGGAACAACGAGTCTAAGAGGAAAAAACCATGTGAATTCTATACAGTGGAACCTCGGTTTATGAACACCTCGGTTTACGAATTTTCGTTTTACGAACGCCACGGACCCATCTGGAACGGATTAATTCACTTTCCATTACTTTCAATGGGAAAGTTTGCTTCAGTTTATGAACGCTTCAGTTTATGAACAGACTTCCGAAACCAATTACACCCATGCTTCGGGTTAAGTACTGTTATGTACTGAGCTGAATCCTAGAACAATAGGATTCAGAATCAGCGGGAGCTACCCAATCCAACTCCAGGTGGAAGTGAATCCGCAACCTGATTGGCCTGCTGGAGCAGCCAATCAGGCGGCTGGCAGAAGTGAATCTGCTACCTGATTGGCCTGTAGGAGCAGCCAATCAGGCTGCAGGCAGAAGTCAATCCACAATATAATTGGCCCACAGGTGTAGCCCTGAAGTAGCCAATCACGCAAGGCCCATTGTGTAAATAATGTATATAAGCAGATGGAACGCAGAGTGCAGGCAGTGCAGAAAATTGGGACACATCGCCCGGGTGTGTCGGGCTCGACTCACCCGTCGACAAGCATCAGATGACCGACCCAGGATCCCCAGGTCACACGGCACCATGCACCAAGGCAACTCGACGGAGATCACGGACTACCAGGTATTCCAGTTGCCCCATCCCAGCACAGAGAAAATTTATATAGAGGTACAGATAGAGGGAGCCCCATGCCGCATGGAGCTGGACACGGGTTCAACTCTATCCATAATCTCGGCCCGAACATTAAGGGAACTGTGCCCTAATGGGGGTCCCAAACTAAGGCCGGCCCCATTCACCCTCCGGGACTTCCAGAAACGTAAGGTCCCTACAATGGGGGTGGGGACCTTCAGGGTGCAATATCGAGGGCGAAAGCAACAATTGGACTTGCTGGTAGTTAAGGGCCCCTACGTTAGCTTACTGGGACTGGCATGGTTTGGACCTCTGGGGCTAGCCGTTACCGGGGTGAACCGCACTAGCTTACAAGTGGACGTGGACGCCATATGCAAAGAGTTTCCAGGGGTTTTCGATGGGGCATTGGGACGATATACAGGACCCCCCATTGCCCTACAGCTAGACCCCGCTGTACGACCCATCAGGCACAAGGCCCGCCGGGTCCCGTTCGCCCTGAAACCCCGCATAGACGAGGAATTGGACCGGCTCGTGGAGCAAGGAGTGCTGGAGCCGGTGCCCAACGCCCCCTGGGAAACTCCAATTGTCACACCCGTCAAGCCTAACGGTTCGGTCCGCATCTGTGCAGACTACAAATGCACCATAAACAAGGCTCTCACGGCCCATGCATACCCAGTGCCAGTGGTCAGCCATGTCCTCGCCACCCTGGCTGGGTCAAAAATCTTTGGCAAACTGGACTTGGCCCAAGCGTATCAACAGTTGCCTGTGGACGAAGCCACAGCAGAGGCTCAGACGATTGTGACGCACAGAGGGGCATTCAGAGTAAAGTGGCTGCAATTTGGCGTTAGCGTGGCACCAGGCATATTCCAGAATCTAATGGACTCTCTCCTTAAAGGGATTCCTGGCGTCACCCCCTTCTTCGATGATGTACTGATCGCCGGGCCCACACCAGAGGAATTTGAGGACCGCCTCCGCTCCGTCCTGCACCGTTTCCAGACGGCGGGCCTCAAGGTGAAGCGGGAAAAGTGTTTACTGGGAGTGCCGCAGGTGGACTTTCTGGGATTTAAGGTGGACACAGAAGGGGTCCATCCAACCGGTGACAAGGTACGGGCCATTTGTGAGGCACCAGCGCCCAAGAGCAAGCCCGAACTTCAGTCATTCTTGGGACTATTGAACTTTTACCATGCCTTCCTTCCCCATAAGGCAGCGGTAGCGGAGCCCCTACACAGACTCCTAGATAAAAGGGCCCCTTGGGTGTGGGGCCAGCGACAAAGGGCCGCATTCCAGGCAGTCAAGGACTTGCTCGTCTCGAACTCGGTCTTGGCACACTTCGACGAGAGGCTGCCAGTGGTGCTGGCATGCGACGCCTCTCCCTATGGCATCGGCGCTGTCCTGGGACACCAACTCCCGGATGGAAGAGAGGTGCCGGTGGCATACTTCTCCCAGACGCTTGCTGCAGCCGAACGAAACTACTCACAGATTGACAAGGAGGGTCTGGCAATCGTGAAGGGCGTAAAAAAATTCCATGATTTCTTGTACGGGCGGCCCTTTACCATAGTGACTGACCACAAGCCGTTGCTTGGCCTGTTTGCCCCCGAGAAGCAGACCCCCCAAGTGTTGTCTCCACGTGTCCTCAGGTGGTCAATTTTCCTTGCCGGCTACCAGTATGCACTAATCCACCGCCCTGGGAAGGCGATGGGCCACGCAGACGCACTCAGCAGGCTACCACTACCAGAAACAGGCCCCGACCCAGCGCCTGCGCAAGAGGTTATGACCCTGGAGCTGCTTCCCGACCGACCCATTCAGGCACAAGAAGTTGCGCACCATTCCACAAAAGATAGGGTCATCTCCCGGGTCCTGGACTGGGTGTGGCGAGGATGGCCCAGCAGCAGCCCCGGGCCAGAATTCGCTGGCTACACAAACCGCAAACATGAACTGTCGGCCCACAAGGGGTGCCTGTTATGGGGAAGCAGGGTCGTTGTTCCCCAGCCCCTCCGCAAAAGGGTCCTCACAGCCCTACACGAGACACACCCAGGGGTAGTGAGGATGAAGGCCCTTGCCAGGAGTTATGTGTGGTGGCCGGGGATTGACAGAGAGATAGAGGCCTGGGTCCAACACTGCCAGACCTGCCAAGAATCCCGCCCGGATCCCCCAAGGGCCCCAGTCCAGCCCTGGGAGTCCGCCCGACATCCATGGTCACGCTTGCACGTGGACTTCGCTGGCCCCTTCCAGGGAAAAACATTCTTCATAGTGGTGGATTCCTACACCAAATGGCTGGAGGTCGCACTGGTACCGTCCACTTCTACGGCGGCAGCCATACGGGTACTACGTAAGCTGTTTGCAACCCACGGGCTCCCTGACACCCTCGTCTCGGACAATGGAACCGCATTCACGTCAGAGGAGTTCCAGACCTTCACAGCGCAGAACGCCATCCGCCACATCCGCTCAGCACCATTCCACCCTGCCACCAATGGCCAAGCGGAGCGCATGGTGCGGACCACCAAGGACAGCCTCTGCCGCATAACACAAGGGGACTGGGAATACCGCCTTGCCGCATTTCTTCTAGCACAGCACAGCACCCCAAGCACAACGACGGGCCGGAGCCCAGCTGAACTACTCATGGGCCGGCGCCTTGCAACTAGACTGGACCGACTTCACCCCGACAGAGCTCAGGATGAGGTAGTGGAGGGGAAAGGCAGGAACCCCCGGACATTTGTGGCCCAGGACCCAGTGTATGCAAAGAATTTTGGGGCAGGCCCAGCATGGGTACCCGCCACAGTCACCAAGGTGACCGGTCCCGTGTCGTACGAGGTACTAACGGAAGGGGGGCAATGTTGGCGCCGCCACTGCGACCAGCTACGGCGACGATTCCCAGGAGGAACCCGGGAGGAGAGCGGGACAGAGGGGTCCCAAGGGGACAGCAGGGCAGTGAGGCCTGTAGAGCGAGAGGGGTGGGCAGGGGAAGCAGAAGCAGAAGCAGTAGGCACAGAGGGGCGCCCCGAGGCTGGAAGGACACCGGAACCAGAGTCACAACCTAGTGGTTCAGTGGCGCCAGACCAGACAGCCCCGGCACAGCCAGCAGCCTCGGAACACGAGCCAGAACCAGAACCCCTGACCAAGGAACACCCCAGGCCACAACGCACACGGAGGCGGCCAGCAGACCTTGGGGACTACGAATGCAACTTCCCAGGCAGGACTGGAACTTAGAGGGGAGGGGTGTTATGTACTGAGCTGAATCCTAGAACAATAGGATTCAGAATCAGCGGGAGCTACCCAATCCAACTCCAGGTGGAAGTGAATCCGCAACCTGATTGGCCTGCTGGAGCAGCCAATCAGGCGGCTGGCAGAAGTGAATCTGCTACCTGATTGGCCTGTAGGAGCAGCCAATCAGGCTGCAGGCAGAAGTCAATCCACAATATAATTGGCCCACAGGTGTAGCCCTGAAGTAGCCAATCACGCAAGGCCCATTGTGTAAATAATGTATATAAGCAGATGGTTTTGGGAAAAGAGCGATTCGTCTTCTCTTCTTCTCCTTGATGAAATGAGCTGAATAAAGAGCATGAAATTCACTCTCGACTCCGAGTATATTTCAGTACGCTTCAGGTTGAGTACTCTGCGGACCCGTCTGGAACGGATTAATCCACTTTCCATTACTTTCAATGGGAAAGTTCGCTTCAGTTCATGAACACTTCAGTTTATGAACAGACTTCCGGAACCAATTGTGTTCATAAACCGAGGTACCACTGTACTTTATGTAAATAGCCACCTGGAGTGTTTTTGTCCTTTTAAAAGATGGAAAGAAAGGAGAAGGAGAAGAGAAAAAGGGAAAGAGATAGGTAGAAAGATAAAGATGAGTGCTTTGCACCAAGAACCTAAGAAGAGCGGTGCTGGATGAGACCAGAGGCCTATATAGTCCAACATCCTCTTTGATGGCCTGATGACTCTGTGTACCCCAAAAGCAGAACATGAAGGAAATAGTCACCCCTTGCTGTTGTTTCCCAGTGATTGGGCATTCAGAGACGGCATTCAGAGACACGTATCCTTTGACACTGGAGGTAGTAGCCATCATGGCTAGTAGCCATGGATTGCCTGAACCTCTGTGGTTTTGGTCAAATTCCCTTTTAAAGCCATGCAAATTGGTGGCCAGCACTCTGTCTTGTGGAAGCAAAATCCATAGCACCGTGTGAAGAAGCACTTTCTTTTGTCTGACTGAAATCTTCTAACATTCAGCTTCATTAGGTATCCCCACATTCTAGTATTATGAGGAAGCAAAAAGGGTTGGCACAACCCTTTAGCTGGGCCATTACTTGTTAGTAGAAAACTACCTAGACTCTCTAGTTAGGGATGGAGAACTTGCGGATCCTTAACCCCCGTTAGCTCCAGCCAGCATGGGCAGTTGTCAGGAATTATGGGAGTTGTAGTTGTATTAGATGGGAGTTGTAGTCCAACAATATCTGGAAGGCAACAGGCTTCTCATTCCTGCTCAAAGCATTGGTAATTGTCAGAAGATACCTAGTTTTGTGCTGAATATATATCACCAGGCAGGAAATTTCATTTTACAGTAGGGAGGAAATTGACAATGACCTTTGGGTTGCTCATTTCCTTGGTGGTACATCTAAATTTTAAAACAGAAACAAATGAAATCCTCAGAACTCTGAAATGGAACTAAATGTATGTGGTGTTGCAAGAACATTCCATTAATGCATTATGAATTCCATAAATATCATATGAAAGGTGCAGATGTAGTAAGAATTCATAGTGCAATTTGCATCTATCATGCCACATTAGTAGAGCTGGTCAATAAAATAGCTCCACACATTCAAACGACTCTCTTTTTAATTAAAAATAGTGACTAATAGCTTTAGATGGGGGAAGAGAAACCCTATTACATTGAAAACACTACAAGACCGCTTTTATGAGCTCAATGTCTTGGGCTTGTTGTGAAATATTGCATTAACCAGAGACCACTAGTGGCGAATGTACAGAGGAAGGGAGAGGTGAATGCCCTGCATACAGAATACATTCCCCACAATAAGTGTCCTTATTTTCTAAAACCTTTCTCTTTTTTTAAAACAAACCCACCTGCCTCTTTTTTCTTTTTCTTTTTTCTTTTTCATTGTTGCAGTGCCCTGTTAAGCCTTTGCTAGTATAAGTTGTTATAGATGTAATTCTTTAGAGTTCATTTCCACTCTGAGGATCTCTAGAATCAATTAGTATTGTAGAACTGGAAAGGACCCCAAGGGTCATCTAGTCCAACCCTGCAATGCAGGAATCATAGAGAAAGTTTCCATGAAAGATGGTCATCCAACTCTATTAAAATCCTCCAATGAAGTAGAATCCACTTCCTTCTGCAGCAGTCTGCTTCACTGTTGAGCAGCTCTAACCACCAACAAGTTTTCCCTAATGTTTTGTCGGAATCTCTTTTCTTGTAATTTAAATCCATAGCTTTGAGTCCTATTCTCTGGAGCAGCAGAAAGCAAGATGTTAAATCTCAAAAGTGGCATTGGAATGGATCCATTATACAGTACTTCTAATGCACAGGCTTGTAAACACATATACAAGCATCAAAACTGGACTTTTAGCAAGGTTGGGCTGAAAACTTCCTTATGTTTCAAAGGGAACAATCCTGACTCCTTCCTGGGAGCAGAAGGCTGGGGACAGTAGCAGAGGTACCATGGCACCCGAAACTCTGCTGTTCACACCAGCCAGCATAGAAGGTGTGGAGTTGTGGCTCACACAGTTTAAAGGACTTGGAGGAATTTGTAACCTTAATGCCCATTTCCTCCAGTTTGGAAACATCCCCTTTCGTTTTAACCACCTGGGACCATTTTATATCATGAGCAAACTACATCACTGCTGTCCCCTAACTCTGGTTCATTTATTAACATGTTTTTAAAAGCACAGACTTAAATACTGATGCTAGGGGAACTTCCTACATGTCACTACTGGGAGAATTGTCCATTTGTTCCATATCTTTCTGCTTCCCATTCCTTAACCAGTTATTTATCTGTAAGATGCACTGTCTTCTTATCTCATGACTGCTAAGAAGGGATATAGACAACATTTTTGTCCCATGTCAGGATGACAGTATTGGGATAGATGTTTAAATTATCTGACCTAAGAGAAGGCCACTTCTTATGCCCCATATTCAAATCGCATCAAGGCTCAGTCCGTCCCACATTTAGTTTTCAGTGTCAGCACTCTGCCATGGAATATGTGACACGAAAACGTGAGGGCAAGAGAAACTTCAGAGTTCACATCACTCAATACTTACAACCAAAGCAACTGGGATTAGAGGAAAGAGCTTCTAGGCTTAAAGTTATGTGGATTCTAACTTCCTTGGAGATGTGCAGCCTCTTCCTATGCATATTAACTCAAAGGTAAATCCAGCTGTGGTCAATGGGGTTTACTCTCACCTAAAAGACATCGCCTTGCTGACAAAGGTCCATATAGTTAAAGCTATGGTTTTCCCAGTAGTGATGTATGCAAGTGAGAGCTGGACCATAAAGAAGGCTGATCGCCGAAGAATTGATGCTTTTGAATTATGGTGCTGGAGGAGACTCTTGAGAGTCCCATGGACTGCAAGAAGATCAAACCTATCCATTCTTAAGGAAATCAGCCCTGAGTGCTCCCTGGAAGGACAGATCGTGAAGCTGAGGCTCCAATACTTTGGCCACCTCATGAGAAGAGATGAGAAGAGACTCCCTGGAAAAGACCCTGATGTTGGGAAAGATTGAGGGCACAAGGAGAAGGGGGCGACAGACGATGAGATGGTTGGACAGTGTTCTTGAAGCTACCAACATGAGTCTGACCAAACTGCGGGAGGCAGTGGAAGACAGGAGTGCCTGGCGTGCTCTCGTCCATGGGGTCAAGAAGAGTCGGACAATGACTAAACAACAAAGAGAGCATAGCAGTGCAGTTTCAATCTGTTCCACTGAGCTTTTGAGGGACATGATGGACAGATATTTACCAGGAATGTGGTAAATGTGACAAGACAGAAGTACTGTTTTGGGGGACAGGAGGTGGGCAGGTGTGGAGGACTCCCTGGTCTTGAATGGGGTAACTGTGCCCCTGAAGGACCAGGTGCACAGCCTGGGAGTCATTTTGGACTCACAGCTGTCCATGGAGGCACAGGTCAATTCTGTGTCCAGGGCAGCTGTTTACCAGCTCCATCTGGTACGCAGGCTGAGAGATTTTCTGCCCTTGCCAAAGCGATGCATGTTCTAGTTATCTCTCGCTTGGACTACTGCAATGCACTCTATGTGGGGCTACCTTTGAAGGTGAACCAGAAACTACAGTTAATCCAGAATGCGGCAGCTAGACTGGTGACTGGGAGTGGCTGCTGAGACCCAATAACACCGGTCTTGAAAGATCTACATTGGGTCGCAGTATGTTTCCAAGCACAATTCAAAATGTTGTTGCTGACCATTACAGTTCTAAAAAACTTTGGTCCAGTATACCTGAAGGAGCGTCTCCACCCCCATCGTTCTGCCTGAACACTGAGGTCCAGCACCGAAGGCCTTCTGGCAGTTCCCTCGCTGCGAGAAGCAAAGTTACAGGGAACCAGGCAGAGGGCCTTCTCGGTAGTGGCACCCACCCTGTGGAATGCCCTCCCACCAATGTCAAAGAGAAAAACAACTACCAGACTTTTAGAAGACATCTGAAGGCAGCCCTATTTAGGGAAGCTTTTAATGTAACAGACTATTGTATTTTAATATTTTGTTGGAAGCCGCCCAGAGTGGCTGGGGTATTTATTATTATTATTATTATTATTATTATTATTATTATTATTATTATTTGAGGTAGATAAAAAATGAACAGTTTGCTCCAACTGAGGGCTAAAGAGTGGTTTCCCAGGGGGGAAAACAGTGGTACAAGAGGAAGTGTGGATCAGCCCCAAATCTTGCTTTTCCACCCTGGACCTCATAGCTGTGTACATTTTTCTTCTCTCCCATGTTTTAGATTTGTAACAGCCCTGTGAAGTAGGCTAGGTTAAGTTAACAGATGCACATAAGCAGCAGTTCTTGCCAATAGATTGCAGTGCAAGCAATGGAGGAATGCAAGGGGCCCGATCCACGTACAGTGGAAGGTCCTATTGGCATCCCGGTTATAGTGGCCAACCAGATGCCTATATAAAAACTAAAAACAGGAACTGAGCACAACAGCACTCTCCTCATTTGTGGCAGTTGCACATTGGGGTAACTAATGCAATGCCCCCCAGGTGTTACTGGACTACAACTCCCATGCTAACTGAGGTTGATGGGAGTTGGCATTCAACAGGAACTGGAGGAGACTAGGTTGGCTATCCCTGGGTCAAAGGAACAAATGTGATCTCCCAATCATGACCTTGCAACTGGGCTGTATGGCTCAGAGGCTCTTTAAGAATCTCTCCTTTCTTTTGTCACCTGCAGGAATCCTCGGGTGGATCTGGTGCCTAATGTGTTGTTCTTTTGCATTTTTAAATGGGTCCAGAAGAAAAGTATGACATGTGCTGAATGAGGTCATCACGGCAGGCAGTCCAATTAGCTAAAAATAAGACTGCAAATGTTCCTTGGATTGGCAGAGGCAGTAGCCTCCAAGAGTGTCATAATCAAATTGCTACCTTTTTTCCAGAAGGTTTCACAAGACCTTATACCTCCCAATGTGTTTCAGACCCCAATAACTGCTCTGAGAAGGGCAAAGGGTTGATCTAAAAAAAGAGAGAAGTCAGCACTGGGTTTTAATTTTATTTTAAAAACCTGCTCATCTTCCTGCTATGCTTACAATTATCTGGACAGAAAACATCTGCTTTTGTCCATTAAGGAGTAAAGATTAGTAGCTTTTATTTAAACTTGGCATTCTCGGTTATTTACTGGGACTTGGGGGGGAGGGGGAGAGAAATTGGAACCTAATTACAGAGCAGATGCTGAGAGTGGTATTTATTCACCAAAACCGCACAGGTCATTCATTAAAATCTCAGTTTTAATTAGCAAACACCTGTTTTGTGTTTGATTTTACACTGATACGTACTGTCTGCAATTTGCTTTCTTCAGTGCAAGCAATTAGATAGCCCTGACAGTAACAGTTAATCTAATTAGAACAGGGGTGCCCTGGGAGGCAGACACTGACTTCAAGAAATTGCACACACATAATCACGGCTCCATTCCATTAGAGGCTAAAGTTAGTGCAGTATTCCACCCTTCCCAATTCATATGCAGGATTGTCTCTTGGTGTGAGTGTTTGTGTGTAGGTATAAGAGGCAAATGAAACTGGATGTGAGAACCATCACACATGCAATCTGTCTGCACATGTTCAAATAGTGCTCTGCCAAAATCCACACTCCCATTTCTTGAATGTTGTCTTCCCTTGAAAAGAGAGACTTCACTTCCTGGTAGTGACTCATTGCAGAACATTTTTGAAGTTTCCCACAACAGAATTTATTTATAATTTTGATGGGGATTGGATTGAGGTTTCTTTATCATTGCAAGGTGACAAAGGATGGTCCCCATTCCATTAAGCATAATAGGAGGAGTTATTTCATGATGCCTTCCTCTTGGGTTTACTTGAAGTATGGGAGGCCAGGGAGGCTGAGATTGGTGAGTTCACTGGTTATGTTGTTAAGGGAAGTTCTCCCCTTTACCTTAAAAAGCAGCCCCCCCCCAGAAGTATGGAAGATGCTGGCAATTCTAAATCTCAATCCCAGTGAAGAAACATCAAACTTGAAACAAGATGGAGATGGGGTGGAAGAAGATCAATGCAGATGCATTGAGTTCTATAGGCGATCCTCTCTTGTGTGTTGGATAGTTGCAATACTCAAAATATCTACATTTGCATTGCTTTGCTCTTAGCTTCGATGACGCCAAAGAGGAAATTGAGCTCAACATCCGATGAGTACAAAGGATATATATATATATATATATATATATATATATATATATATATATATCCCCACTGTGTGCGCAGAGGTCACAGCCTTGCTCCATAACTGCTGAACCAAATTGCATCAAATTAGGACAAAATGTACTTTGCCCATCAGGGAGGGATCTGGCATAATTTTTTTTCCTCAAAAAACCACACCTTTCACACCTAAAATAATGATTAAACACAAAAAGTGGCGCCCAAATTAGACATCGCCAGCAGAAGGTCTGAAGACTCCAGCAGCATCCAGTAGAAAGACAGATCGCACACTGCTGCCTCCAAAGCCGCGCCACCAGATGACATCACAAAATACCACAGCAACCAACTGAAAACAGGCCTTTTGCAGCAACAAGGCCCAACATTGCCTAGCAGACTGAATAGGCCGCAGCAGACTAGGCCACTTTCCAGACTAGGCCAAGTGGAGGTAGGGGGGATGGGGGGCCGAATAGGGGGCAGGGATAGGTAAAGGGTCAGAACAGGGTGGGGGGATCTGCTGGTTTCTCTTTAAGGTTTCCAGACTCAAAAGAGAGCAGGGCAATTAAAGGCACAGAAGTCCTGTCCTTTATTGAGTCTGGCAACCCTATCAGGAGCAGCTCCCTTTTGAGGACTCATATGGCTGGAGGGAGGGGCAAGGCAGGTGGAAGAAGGCCTTGCCTGATGAAGTCTCTCCCCTCACAGTGATAATAATAAACAAATACAAGTGAACAATGAAGAACAAGCCCAGCCCAGGAGCTACACATGGCCACCAGTTTATTGCTGGAGATCCAGCACTTGTTAAAGAAGGGATGTGGAGCCTTTGGCTCCTTGGATGTTGCTAGACTACGACTCCAATCATCACCTCACCATTGGCCATGCTGATTCCCTGCCCCTGTGTTAAAGGATCAACTATAGGGATCAGTTCAAAAATAGATTATCGTCCTATTTGTTTTAGGTAAAGTTCTATAATATATGTGCTTGTTCTGAACAAGTTGTTCAAGAATTATGAATTAGAAGCAAACATGGTTTGGAAAAATATGATGATGGTGAACCCATTGCTTCACTTCTATTTAGTTTTTCAAAGAGAACAATTTGCCCAGAAGCAGGGAAGAAGGCAAACAACAGAGAACTCTGCCACAGGAGTTTAATTCAAAGAGAGAGAAAGAATACACAACATTCCCTCTCATTATTTGAACTTAAAAAGGAACCTTATTTTTGGTAAACTCTTGCTTTGGTCTTGGAAAAAGAATGAATCACTGCAATGTAAAAGAACGCTGCTCTGTGCAGCAGTAAGTATGCAAAATCCAAGCCAAGGAAATGAATTTAATTTTACCCAAGCTTCAACAGGGGTGAAAAGAGAGTTTCACAACACTGACTGTTTCTGATTGCATGCAAAGTCTTATCTGTGCCCTGAAACTGTTATGGGAATTAGGGAATAGAGAGCATTTACACAGTACTTTCCAGCTGATGCTGCCACTTCTTTTTTTAAAGACATATTTGGTTTCCTGCAGTCCCAAAGTGAAATTGTCCTCCCTAACTGAACACCTCATCCAGGAAATGGGATAGCCACTTCATCTATTTTTTTCAGGTGTGTGCGGGGAAAATATAATGAATTTGGTTTTATTTGTGAGGGGGTACCTTTATCTCATATATTTGAAAAATAACTATTTTTTTTGTTTTTAAAAACTTTCTCATTTACAGTTTTTCATTTTATATAAAAACAAAGGAAAATTATAATTCATGTGAAATGAGTCCAATGAAGCATGAATAAACCACCAGGAATATTGAAAAGGAGTCATGGCCTTAAACTGTTTGATGCAGATTGTGTTACATGTATGACAACACAGTCAATCACATCAACAATGTTACTAACAATAATGCCTATTGGATTTATTTCACAATGGGAATACATTATAACCTCTCAAGTTTTGAATATTTTTCCTCCTCTTCCTCCTTGGATAAAGGATGAGCATGCTTCTAAAGCTACACATTTGCAAGAAGCGTTCATAGGAATGTGACTGAACATGATGGGATCATAGGCAAGATGCCTTATACCAAGGGAGAATTCTAGTCCGTCTAGTACGCTGTCTGATAGTGACTCTCTGGGATTTTGGACTGAAATCTTTACTAGCCCTATCTAGAGACACCAGGGGTTGAATCTGGGGCATTTACACACATTGCCTGTGTCCTGCCATTGAGCCATAGACCTTCTTCTTAAAGGTTCTAATTGCCTTTTAATTAGAGAGAAGACTAGAACCACGAACATTTTGTGCAACTATGCTCCTATGGTCAAAAGATCAGTATACATTCCGATGAACAGGGATCAGGTATCTGGCAGCTATTAGTAAGCAAGTTGTCACATCTTTGCCACAAAGGTGACTGACTCCAGCCCATAGCTGCCAAGTTTTCCCTTTTCTCGCAAGGAAGCCTATTCAGCAGAAGGGAATTTCCCTTTAAAAAAGGGAGAACTTGGCAGCTATGCTCCAGCCACTTTACCAGTCCAAACTGGTGCAAAGAGGAACCATACAGCCAGTGGTGCAAAATGTTGCAAAATCCTGGACCCAAAAGACCAGGTCTTTTGGCACTGTCAACAAATGTGGAACAGAGATCCCCTAGTCCCACATTGTTGCCAACAATCCTCATTGAAATGGTGCACAGTGTCAGACAAGTGGTGCCATCTGACCTCCACCTTACATGTTAGCTCATTGATGTTTAATGGAGATAAGTTGTGATGATTGTCATGTTTTAAACCAAGGATGGGGGAATTGTGGTCATCCAGATGTTGTTGGACTGTCATCAGGCCCACCAGACTGGCTAGTGATGATGGAAGCTGGAGTCCAATGACATAGAGGGCCACAGGTCCCCCTCACCCATTTTAGACCATGGGTTGTATACAACACCTGTATCCAACACTCAGAGTAGATCCCTTGAGATGATTAAACATGCCTAACTTATGTCCATTTATTTCAATGGGTCTACTCTAATATAGGACCCAGGTGGCACTGTGGGTTAAACCACAGAGTCTAGCTAGGGCTTGCTGATCAGAAGGTTGGCGGTTCAAATCCCTGCAATGGGATGAGCTCCCGTTGTTCGGTCCCAGCTCCTGCCAACCTAGCAGTTCAAAAGCACATCAAAGTGCAAGTAGATAAATAGGGACCGCTCCGGTGGGAAGGTAAACGGCATTTCTGTGCGCTGCTCTGGTTCACCAGAAGCAGCTTTGCCATGCTGGCCACATGACCCGGAAGCTGTCTGCGGACAAACGCTGGCTCCCTCGGCCTACAGAGCGAGATGAGTGCCGCAACCCCAGAGTCGGACATGACTGGACCTGATGGTCAGGGGCCCCTTTACCTTTACCTACTCTAATATAGATACAACTCCATGTTTTGCTGTCTATCTCGTGACGTACATTCTTTGACCTTTGGACCTAGACCTGAAATTAAGCAGTTTGCAAAGAAATAAAACAGCACCTCTACAAGGATAACCAACACTGTGACCTCTGTATGCTGTTGGAATTACAGCTCGCATCTTTCCTATGCATTGGCTATGCTTGATGGGACTGATAGGAATTGGAATCCATATGACTATTCCTGATATACTGCTCCTTTCCATGCCCAAGCCAAAGGCATCCCCTTTTGGAAATAATGGTGGCTGGTAGCTGAAAAACCCTGATGAACTTTTTCTCAGAGAAAGAGACAGAGATGGACAGAGACCCAGAAAAAAAATTATTTCCCCTAGTTGGGAACTATTTCAACTACCACAACTGTGTCTTCTTCTGGCCAATGTTATTTGACACATCTTTGGCTCCCAGAGTCTTTAACAGTTGCAGGACAGCATCACTAAAGACGCTTGAGGAATTCAGTCTTTTAAAAATTCCAACAGGAGAGGACATGATAGAGATGCCTCAGACCAGGCATCCCCAAACTGCGGCCCTCCAGATGTTTTGGCCTACAACTCCCATGATCCCTAGCTAACAGGACCAGTGGTCGGGGAAGATGGGAACTGTAGTCCAAAACATCTGGAGGGCCGAAGTTTGGGGATGCCTGCCTCAGACTGATGTGAAGCCTGGAATTTTGCAATCTGCCAGATTTCACACTTCTCTGAATGTTGTGGCACAGAGGCAGCTTAAATACACCAAACTATACACTTAAATATATAATTTTAAGAGGATTTTTTTTAATTTTAAAAAATGCATATTAATGTCGAAATGGAAAGGGGTAGAATTATGGATTTGAAATATGCAAAAGTGACACGGGCTAGAGATAGACAGATTCACTCATCTCTTGCCGCAGCATTTCCAATGTATCACAGCTCAACATGTGGAGACCATTGAGTATAGTTCTGCTCTCAAGCTAAGGATGACAGCCTGAGCTGTTCCCATCCCCTTGAGGAAGATACTCCTCTGCTTGATACATACAGCATTTATTGCTTCAGAAATAGCTGTCCACTCCTGGCGAAAAAACAAAGTAAAAGTGATACATACAGGAGATCCAATGATCAAATCGCCCAATATCTGTTAATTCTATTTATCTGAAGCTTTTAATGAGGTGGGGGTGGGGACATTGAAATCTCATCCTTTGAAATCTCATCCACAGCAGCCAGATGTCAAGAGCATGGGATCATGGAATCAAGATTGCAAATCAGGAAAGTGTGCTCTCCATGCCAGCCTGAGCACTGGCCCTTAACAATGCCAAATGGCAACAGGGGGATATTTTGGACAGCTTCTGTTCCTTTAATAGAAGTTTAAAATATGCAGAAATCTGTGAGTGAAGCTTTTGACCTGGAGAGAAACATGATCATGATCATCTGCTAATTGCTGCAAAGCAAACGGCTGGTGAGAGCAGGAGTGGAGAACCTCTGGCCTTCCAGATGTTGCTTAATTCTAACATCCGCTATCATCATCATCATCATCACCATTATTTGTTTTTGTAAGCTGCCTTTCCATAGCAAACCATGCTCAAGGTGGCTCGCAATGTCAAAAGATTCACTAACAGTTAAACGGCATAATAGAATACTTTCATATTCATATTAAACAATAATGAAAATGTCTCAAGTTAAAACATAAGATAAAATTAAGCAATCCAATGATAAGTCATACAACAACACAATCCAGACTAACAGCAACTCCCTCCCACAAAAACTCCAAAACTAAATATTCTCTCTCTCTCTCTCTCTCTCTCTCTCTCTCTCTCTCTCTCTCTCTCTCTCTCTCTCACACACACACACACACACACACACACACACACACACCCCTAAACACAGACACCTCTCTAAATCAGGCATCCCCAAACTGCGGCCCTCCAGATGTTTTGGCCTACAACTCCCATGATCCCTAGCTAACAGGGCCAGTAGTTGGGGAAGATGGGAGTTGTAGTCCCAAAACATCTGGAGGGCTGAGTTTGGGGATGCCTGCTCTAAATAATACTCCCCCCTTATGGTTCTAGGCATCCCAAGCAGCAGATAAAGCAGTGTTTGGAGTGAATTGAGATCCAGTGCTCCCAGGCTGGGTAAAAATGGGCCAGACAAACAAGGAGTGGTTCTTTCAGGATTCACAGTGAGTTTATCTTTGACCATTGTTCATGCTGTCAGGGGCTGGTGAGAGTCGGAGTCCAACAACATCTGGTAGGCCACAAACTCTAGAAACAGAGGGAGCTCCCTGATAATGAATCAGGCCATCCGAGACCATCTTGTTCAGTATTGTCTACGCACTGACTGGGAGCAGCTCTCTGACTCGGACAGGATTGAATTTGGACCCTATGTGAGCAAGGCAAGGCAGGTACTTCGCTACTGAGCTACAGCCCTTTCTCCAGCAACGATGGGGAGTTTTGGGCCTTCCATATATTGTTGGACTCCAAATCTTATCACCTCCATGCATCAGGGCTAGTTGTAAGAGATGATAGATGTTGCAGGCCCTCAATATCTGGACAGCTACACATTCCCCACCCCTGTCCTACAGATTAACAAGTTTACTGGTCCTTCTTTACAAATTCAGTACTGGGTCATTCGGAGTCTATATTTCCATTGGAATATAGAGGAAAAGAAGATTCATTGGCTGTTGCCTGCCATCCAAACTGTGCTAGCCCTGTTTTTTCATGATTCCGATATGGACTCTGTTTTCTCCTTTTTTCTTTTTAAGACAATTAAAATAAAATAAAAATCTCTATGGGGCCAATGAGTTTTCAGTAAAAAGGAATAAGCTAATTAAGTTGAACTGTGTCAGCTTGGCAAGGTGGAATACCATAATTAATTAATCTGTGGCTCTGCTTGTCCTGGAGGGGAATTGTGTGCCTGGGTGCACCAGGTGAAATCTGTTTATGGAGATATAGGGCAGTCCTTGCTCCTATTTAAAGGCAGGGAGAAGTGAGGGTCTCAACAGAAGAGCAGGGTGATCTCATTAACATTGGAAAACAGGACCACACATTGCCAGGGACAGGGAACTGGGGGTGAAAAAGCAGTTCCCCAGGACCAGAGAGGAGCATGTGGCAGATGACTTTGCCAGGAGTATGCAAATGTCTAAGTGCCCAGAGTCTTGCAAATTAAAACCAACAGCTCTTCACATGATGTAGTTCACATTCATGCAAGTTGCTGGCTGCATTTCTAGGCTCTGTTGCCTGAAGTGAGCAGCTGCAAAGATGGGCAAACATCTGAGTCTTTTCTTAGCTGCACCAAAAAGAACATTTTTTTGGTTTGATGTGGGGTTTTGGAGCTCCAAGGCGGTGCTTTTGAAATGGGGTGGGGAGTATGGTTTGATTTTTTTTAAGAGATTGGGAAAACTTTGTAATGAAATAGAGGGGTAAAACTATCTGCCCTCCTTTGGATGTTGATGATGATGTGATTTGGGGGGTGGGGGTGGGGGTGGTTCAAAGACAGAGCCTCTCTGGTACTTCACTAGCTCTTTATGCTGCTGGCTGCTGTATTCAATTCCCCATAATATCCTGGAAAAGCATGTCATGATGTAGTGTCATTTGGGAAATTATAGGAAATGTGAAAATGGGAGGAGTCTCTTTTTTGCCCAGCCCTAATGCAATTTTTTGTAGTGTTGGGGGACTTTGTAGGGCAGGGGAGGGGAACTTGCAGCCCTCTGAATGTTGCTGAAATATAACATCCTTGATCACTGGCTATGCTGTCTTGGGTTGCTCAAAGTTGGAGTCCCAACATCTGGAGGGCAACAGGCTCTGCATTCCTATAGTAGTATTTCCTATCCCCCTTCTCACCAGCATCCTGTTTCCACTGGGGTAAATGAGATGCTTCCTGGAAGCCCACAAGCAAGACATAAAATGAACAGCCCTCTCCCACTGCTGCCTAGTGGTATACCGCCTTTGAACCTCGAGGTTCAATTTGATTATACTAAAGCTGCAATCCTAACTGCAGTGACCTGGGATAGTCCCACTGAGTTCAATAGAACTTCTGGGTACATACGGTTATGATGGCAATTTAAGCCAAGCTCTCCCCCTTAATAGTTGACACAATTTTAAATCCACCATCTCTTGTGACAGTGGATGTCATAAATTTATCAAGTGTTGCATGAAGAACCTTGTTTTGTCCATTCTGCATCTACTGATAGTTAATTCCATTGCATGGTCCTGAGTTCTAATGTTGTGGTGAGGGAGGGAAGGAGGGGGGAAGCTCAAGAGACTTCTTAACATCAGGGCCAGCCCTACGGCCAGGCTGGGTGGCGCAGGGCACCACGGCGCCGGCCTGCCAGGGGGCGCGCCCCGCAGCTGCGCCCTCGGCAGCCGTGCTGCGCGTTGCGCCCGTCCGCCCGATGCGCTGGAAAACGGGGGGGCGCCGGAGGGATCCATCGCACCACGGTGCCAGGGCACCAGAGGTGCTTAAGACGGCCCTGGGTTCCATTAAAATATAAGTTTGAGGGCCTTAACCATGATGGATAAACATATTGAAAGTGATTATAAAAGTAAAGTTTTGCAGGCAAAGATGAACAGGGTGATTATGGATGCAGTTTAATAAGAGACCTTGGTAGAAAGATTAGCTTTGTTAGGTAGGGAAAGAATTCACCCCCTTTCCCAGCTCCACAGCCTCATTCAGAATCATCTCATACCCCACAGGTGGTTTGTAGGGAAAAATATGAAAGGGATATGCATAATCTCATGTAGCTTGAGCCCAAGTGGTGGCAGTAAATAGTACAAAGCTCTCTGTTTTTCCTTTTCTTGAAACCATGCTTAATTAGGGCTGAGCCATTGTGGTGCAGTGGTTAGAATGTTGGATTAGGGTCTGAGACGCCAGGGTTCAAATCTCTGCTCAGCCATGAAACACACTGTGTGACCAGCCACTGCCTCTCATCCTGACCTA